>NC_071401.1:42908313-43228772 GCF_017976375.1 Cuculus canorus
GAACTGGTGTCTCCCAATTAAGGCACGGACACCACGTTATTTTAAAAGTGGATGTTAGCACTGCTTCTACAAGGTGGTCAGCTGATTGGTTATTGGTCCTACTTGAGTGGGCTGGGCATGTCATGTGCGCCCATCTGAACAAGAGATTATCAAGAGATAACAACCTTCCACTGTTGGTTCTAGAGCACAGTCCAAGCCAGAGATAAAACAACATCAGGAAGGGACCTTGTAATTCAAATGTTTGCAAAGAGACAGAAGATAGAAGAATAATTTTTGTCAGTTGTCCGCTCTTTCCTGAACTAATCACTTTAGCCGATACTGCTTTTGGAATCAGCAATAACCTGTAAAACTGTAGTATCTCTTTGACTCATTAACACTTGTTTTCTTTCTCTGAAGAATTTAACTTTCTGAAAAAATTATACTGCACATTCTGAAATGGTGTTTCTCCTTTATTGTTCTAGAAATTTGACTCTAAACTTAGCCAGAGAGATCATCCCTCTGCATTTCAAATCCAACACTCCAGGTGCTTTATGTTTTCCCTGTGTCCATCTGCTGACGGGAGGAATTTTAGCCACTGTATCGGTTTGCGTATGAGGGCATGTGAAGAAACAAATTAGCAGGTAAGAAACTGCCATTTTTCAGACTCCTATCTTTTCTCTTTCCTTTTTCTTTGCCTTTCTTTCCCTGTTAGAGGCACAACAATAAGTGGCAGCACTTGGCTTATAGCTGCCACTAGCCCTCCCATGTGGCTAGTTCCAAAGCTAAGTAACAGTTTTGATACTAGCTAATCTTTCAAAAGGATTCCAAAGGGTGGCTGTGAGAATAACATCTGCCTTTCAAATCTTATGCTTGCCAACACGGAAATGTGAGGCTTTTTGTTGTTCCAAGAGTCTCTGAAGCATGGAGAAGGTAAAGGTCCTACGAATTGGAAACACCTGCTTGAACTAATGTTTTGCCAAATCCTGTTTTTCTGGAGCTGGTTCAGAGTATTCAGGGCTGTGTGGAATGGGAAAAATCCACAAAAATTACTAACTGCCCCATAAATATTTTCTTTACTGTTGTGTTCAGACGGGAAAAGCCTAGTAAGTAGGAAACAAGCCTAGTAAGTGAGAAGCACATACTGTGTCTGTATGACCGCTCCCTTTTCTCCACAGTCTATTGTACTCCCTTCTGACAAAATAAATACAGAGCTTAAAGGTCTAGAGGCAAGCAGCTTTCAAACTCGGTGCTGCAAATAGCACAGTGGATTAATTTGCTGTTTTCTCGAACCCTCTATTTCAGAGTATTACAGGTCTCAGTATTTGTTTTGGAGGAACTGAACTGAGCAGCGCTGAAAGTTTCTGAGTGTCTGTTGTAATTAGATCTGTGTGTTTAGCCTGTACTTCCCTCACACCACTTTAGTGTGAAAGGGCTTCTTTTTAAATTGAAGACTTGTTACAACCCTTTTAAAATAGCCCGCACTGAAGGCTTTTTTATCCTTCAAAGACAAGACAACGATGTCCACAAATATTTGAGAATTCATGTTGAAAAAAGCTCAAAGTCCAGATGGAGATCCATGACAAGTGGTGGCCCTCAGGCGTCCATACTGTCGACCAGTGCTGTTTAATGTCTTCATCAATGATACAGACAGTGAGATTGAGTGCACCCTCAGCAAGTTTGCAGATGACACCAAGCTGAGTGGTGTAGTTGCCACACAGGAAGGACAGGATGTCATCCAGAGAAACCTGGACAGGCTGCAGAAGTGGGCCTGTGAGAACTTCATGAGGTTCAGCAAGGACAACTACAAAGTCCTACACCTGGGTTGGGGCAATCCCTGATTTCAGCGCAGGAAGGGGGATGATGTGCTTGAGAGCAGCCCTGCAGAGAAGGACTTGGAGTGCTAGTCGATGAGAAGCTCGACATGAGCTGGCAATGTGCGCTCGCAGCCCAGAAGGCCAACTATATCCTGGGCTGCATCAAAAGAAGAGTGGTCAGCAGGTCAAGGGAAGTGATTCTGCCCCTCTATTTCTCTCTTGTGAGACCCCATCTGGAGTATTGTGTCCAATTCTGGAATCCTCAACATAAGAAGGATATGGAGCTGTTGGAACGGGTCCAGAGAAGGGCTACAAAGATGATCAGAAGGCTGGAGCACCTTTCCATATGAGGACAGGCTGAGAGATGTGGGCTTGTTCAGCCTGGAGAAGAGAAGGCTTTGAGGAGACCTTATAGAAACATTCCAGGGGCCTATAAGACAGCTGGAGCGGGGCTATTCACAGAGGCTTATAGTGAAGGGATGATGGGGAATGGCTATAAATTGGAGAGGGGCAGATTTAGACAAGAAATAAGGAGGAATTTCTTCACTATGAGAGTGGTAAGGCGCTGGCACAGGTTGCCCAGGGAAGCTGTGGCTGCCCCATCCCTGGAGGTGTTCAAGGCCAAGTTGGATGGGGCCCTGGGCAGCCTGATCTAGTGAGAGGTGTCCCTGCCCATGTCAGGGGGGTTGGAACTACATGATGTTTAAGGTCCCTTCCAACCCAAACTATTCTATGGTTCTATGAAAAAATGGCAAACATATGAAAAGAGTACATTTCCCATACATTTTGTCTTTTCAATTCAGATAAAAAAGTGTAAATACCTACCATTTACACAATGGTAGCTCATGTTGAATTTCCCATCCGTCAACACACTCATGTCCTTCTCTTCAGGGCTACCCTCAATCCATTCTCTGCCCAGCCTGTATTTGTGCTTGGAATTGCCCTGACCCAGGTGCAAGGACTGTGAACTTTGCGAGGTTCACACAAGCTCAGCTTTCAAGCCTGTCCAGGTCCATCTAGATAGCATCTCTTCTCCCCTGCAAGGTGACAATGTCACACAGCTTGATGTCATTGGCAAACTTCATTAGGGTGTCCTCAATCCCACCATCCATGTCTCTGATAAAGATGTTACTACAACACCAGTCCTAGCACTGATCCCTGTGAAACACCGCTTGTCACCAGTCTCCACTTGGACAGGTTCGTGCTGAGCTGCTCCACCAGCTATAGAGGAAGTGCAGCTGAAATAGGTTTCTAACTTGTGTCCAGATACCTAAACCTGTGTCATGTGAATGCAATCTGTTGAGGATATTGCACTTCCCTTTGTTAGAAGTGCCTGTGATTAGAGTGATAACGCAGAGTTAATCAAAAGGTTTAACCTGACCCCAAAGTGTTTGTTTTAATTACGCAGTTACTGTGGACTTTTAAAAAGAATTACTTTAATGTCAACCTGTGTGTGTTTTTCAACTTCCTGAGTCTGAATAGACTCCAGCACTGAATTTTTTCTTTTGTTCCTTCTTGTACATCTGCTGAATTGAAACTCTACTTTATTCCTTCATTAAAGTGGATACTTATGATTATCTTTCCTTGGCATTAGCACCAGTACTGACACTTTATAGTGCCTCAAGCATTTAATCACATCCTTTCCCTGAACTTTAAACTGGTGGGCATAATTTACCTCTCAAGAGAAAAGTTAAGTATATAAAACAATTTTGAAAAAACATTGAGAGTCTGTCTGCCCTTAATTAGCACAAGGCATATATGGACTTGGACAAAACAATAAGATTTGTCTATGACATTCAGACTAAATTTTGTTACCATTCTTGGGCATTCTTTGGAGCATCTGATCAACATACTCCAGTGTATGCTTATTTTCCTTCTGTGACTTGCCCACCTACCTACATCACAGAGTAACTTCATACATCTGCTGGTAATTTAGGTCCTTTACTGTTCATGCAATATGTTCATTCATTCATTAAAATTACCAGTTAGCCTTTCCTAAATATTTTATTCACACGTGATTGAAGTCTATCACCTATTTGTAAATTGCCAGTCTTTGATTTCAAACTGGAAAAACTAACGTTAGCCTAAATGATAGAGAACTTCTGTGCTGATAGGATAATTGCAGTTTAGTGACTGTTGATTGTTACCTTTGTATTAGATGTCTCTTGTCCAGTTCTGTGGGTTTAAAATCAGTAGCAGGGAAATGATAGCAGGGATTCTAAACACAATCCGTGTTCAAATAATTTGTACTCTGACAAAGCATTCTTAACAGTGTATATAGAGGGATTCCCGAATTGTCTTGGCTGGAGGTGTTTTCTAGAGCTGCTGGGAACTGTCAGTTCTCATGGTTTTCAGTTCATGGTATGGTATCTCAGCATGCCTGAAAATTCAGGCAATATTTTTCTAGACATGAGTGTGCAAAAGGCCGCAGCAAAGGTCAACTCAACCATTTGACGCACCACAGCACTCATCATTGTGGTATTTTAAATGCTTATGTAATTACATAGTTCCTAAGATACCTTGAATTACTTCAGAAGTTTGCTGAAATTAACTGGTTCCATCAGAGATCGGATTACTGAAGTTCTTAATCCAAGTGCAGATGCTACTTATGTTGTGTACTGTGTGCTATTTCTGTAAACCTATTTTCTTAACCAAGAAAAAAATACGTATAACTGTGCTTCTGGAATTGATGTTGTTACCCTTCTCCAGTTCAAAACCACTTTTTGCAGTATTGTAAAACAAACCATAAAAGTGTATGTTTATTTGTTTTACAGAGCAAAGTATTCTCAAGAACTATGCCTGGCCAATATACTTACTCCTTACAATCCAAATATGATGCCTCTTTGAGGAAGGGGCTGTTTCTTTTTTTGTTCTGTAGAAAGTTGTTGTTTGCAACAGGAAAGGGGTGCAATATGCAAGGCAGAAGTTGTCTAGAACTAGAGGAGTTTTTCAGAAGGATTAGAGGTGGCAGTGTTTCAGGGGCAGAAATGAACAGGTTTAGAGAGATAAGAATTAGTGTAAGAACATACAAATGTTGTGTTGTGCTTGGGTTAGACCAGAAACCTGAATTGTCCTATATTTTCTCTCAAGCAGGGTTCAGTACAGATGTCTCAGGGAAACTAAAAGAGATGGCAAATGGATTGTTAATGTCCCGCATATCAAAGCAGGGAATCTTGAACAAGAAGTCGTGTCTCAATACTTAATAGGCCTCAATGGATTATTTTTTTCCATGAACTGCATTTTAATGCAGCTTTTGAGCTTGTTATCTTTGCTTTCATCAGAGCCAATGTCGAGATGGAAAGAATTCTATGACATGAATCACCTAATTTGTTTTCTCTCCTAAGAATGGGAAAATATCTGTCCAAAAAGCACTGGTTTCTTTGTAGCAGAAAGAAATGTAGGTGATTAGCTCAGATATGTTCTATGTGGAGTTAAAAAACTAATGAATACTCTTCTAGACATGAGATTCAGATCACAGATGCTAGACTGGTATGTCTGAATTTGGACTGTTCTTTGGTTCATTCACCTAAACATAGTCATTTACAGCCATTTGAGATGACCTGTCTGGCAAAGGGCAGGGAAATCACTACAGTTTCATAACAATTAATTCAGTGTAGTTTTTTTTTCTATTTTCTACTTACTACAGTTTTCCATTGTTGAAAATCAGAAACAGTCTCAAAATGTACTTGTTTAATCTGTTAAATATTTATAATATGTTAGCATGTTACACAATAAATGAAAATACTTAGGAAAGTTTTACTTGAGAGTTGATTTATCAGCTGGAAAAAATTTTTAAATTTTAAGTGTATACATATTCATCTATGTTATTTTCACAGTGTTTTTTTAGTATCCAGGGGTCCCTGTAGATAATAATCTTGGAACTCATATTCATAAAAGCTGTAGGAAACTCTTGAAAAGACTGAAACTTTAATACAAAATTAAGAGTTATTATTTTGAGCAAGAAAGACAGGACCTTCACTAAACCATACTATTATAAATATGCATAGAAATTCTCTAGAACATCAAATGTAACTTACAGTTTTTTCTGCTGTAAAAAAAGACTGATGATGAAGAAAAAGGAACTAAATTCCTCCTTTTTAACTCAGAATTTCTCCATATTTTTCTTTAGTAACAATTAATGATGTAGAAAGAAAAAATGATGTAGAAGAAACCACACACAGAGAGACACATAGAGGACAATGATTTAACGCCTGGGATTGTCAGAAAAAATATCCTGCCATTTCCAATCAAATTTAGTCTGTATATTACGGTGAACTTCTGTAAGGAAAAACAAAGGAGCTGTCATCACATCTAATGGCTTGCTTGCATTCAGAATTCCCCCTGGAATAATAATTACATCAGTGTATCTATACCGATGTATCTCTGCTGTTCTTGCTCCCACTGTTGCGCCTGCACTGCTAGATGTTACCTGTGATTTATGCCAGGCATCTATACCACTCTGTGTGGAATTGGTGGATGCACATTTCCATATGGATGGGTATCCTGCGGTTTCTGGCACTGCTCCCGGGCCCTGCTGAATTCCAGGCCATTTTCAAACTAGATTGCGAGGTATGCTCAGGAGGCCAGGGGAATTGTGGGGATGGGAATCAATTGCTCGTAATTGAGTTCTGCTGTATCTCATGGCTCACTTGGCTGATCAGTGTGCCCACAATTTATATATACCCAAGCACACCCCTTGGGTGAATTGTCCCCACAAGATTTGTGTGCAGATGTGAATATTGTAACTACGTACTTGAAGACATCTTGGCTATTAATACACTTTTTTCACTCTCTTACAAAGTTCATTGAGTCTTAAGAGTGGGAAAACCTCATTTAGAGTGGGAAAACCAATGGAATCAATGTTTTCCCTCATATTGAAATTATGTCTGCATCTGCTTGTAAAGCTTGGTTTTTTTAATGCCTTAAACAATTTAATGAAAAATGTAGACTAGCTTGGGGCTAGTAATGGCATTCATCCATAACGATAAATAGCTATTATTTTTATTACTCCTGGTATTTATTTTTTTCTGTAGTATTACCTAGAAATCTTTCTTTCTAATGTTTTCGAATAACCATCTCCTTCCTTAAGTCACCTTACTATTACAATATAGAATAGATATCGTACGTTACTCAGCTTTTTACCATTATGCCATTCTGCAGTTTTGGGAACGCAAATTCCAGGAACCAGAGGGAGAATAAACTGTGTGGTTTGTATCCTTTAGCTAAATAAACTGACCTTGACAAACCCACACTCATACATTCCAGATTTTATTCATGGTGGGAGGCTGGAGGCTGGCATTGCTAACACTTCAAGGCATCATAAAAGATATCAAGGCAGTGGGCATGAATCAACTGGAAATATTTCCTGGCATATTTTACATTTTTCTCTATGATAGTAGTATATTGAAACAAGTCATCTGTGCTACACCAGGAGTTGTATGTGAATTGATTACAGGTCTCTGGTCAGAAAACATCATCTGGTAAATTTTATCTTTGTCCAGAGATGCTGCAGAGGGAATGTTTTATATTGGTAACATTACCAAGAGCAAGGAAACAGCATTTTAAGTTACATTTCCTTTGATTCGGCCTTCACACCTCTCAATCTGTAATTGCTTTCTGCTTTTGGTTTGATGATGATCCAGGTTACATAAAGACTGTTTGACTGGAAAGATTTGGACTATCTCGAGTGGCTGAAAGGTAATCTATGTGAAATTACAGGAAACAGGTTTCTCTCCCCACCTCCCCAGCTTCTTCACCGAACCAAGTAAACTTTGTGCTTCATTGGTTTCCATCCTCCTTGTGCTTGCCAGTCACAATAGATTTGGAGTGACTGGTCATAGCAACAAGATAGCTTCCCAGCAGATTTCCAGAACTTGATGATTAAACATCCACCACTATCCCGTGAAAACTTTCACCAGTTCATAAGGTTTGCTGTGGAACTTTCTGTTTTAGCTGGAAAAGACCTTTCAATACATCTGCAGTTTTGTCTGCTTCGTATACTGCAGTGTCCACTGTAACAGGTCATGAAAGCACATTTCCCAGGCAAGGAAGCTGTTTTATAACCTCAGCTAAAACCTCTAACAAGGGTTATCTTTCTCCACCAATTGCCAGTAGGACAGTATTTTGCCCTCAACTTCTATGCTTGATCCTGTAGACTTCAGCAGGCATTTGGAATGCATGCCACTGTTAAGGGAATGTGTCTTCTGTTGATAGATTAACGGTTTCAAAGCCAACAGTCCCTAATCACTACTCCACAGTAGCGCTTATCCAAAGTAAAACGCAGCTATACAGAGTAATCTATGAAGCGATCAGTGATACTGTTTCATAATAAATCTGTTTGCAAGCAGTTTGCTCCTGGTTCACTATTGTCATGACTTCCACGTTAACATGTTTGTCCTTGTGGTATTGTCACTGTTTATGTCAAATCAATGGGACTGAATACCCATTTTTCATAACCCTCTAACTGCAGCATTCAAATGAAACTCAGTGTTATGTGAACATTTACCTATTTCTGTTGAAAAGCTACTTAAACAAACATGCTGTGCAGCTTAAAGGCATGTAGCACTGCAGAGTAAAGAAGGGGAAAGCTTTAGCTTTGATTAAATTTTTCAGTAGATATAACTGTGATGTCACTTCTCTTCAAATGCAGTTCACAATCCACTGCCAAACATTGCAGCAGGCTGCATGGAAAGTTCATGTATAGCATTTATTTCACAGCAAAACAGGGCCAATCACAGAGCTTGTTCCAGTTTACATTTCCGTTTGTCCTTCAAACTGAATTTACTGAGCACAAACACCAAAATGTTATCATTTTGATATTTAAGAGGACCACTACTGTTCTGCTGTGACCTACTGCAGAAATACTGCCTCACATTTGACTGTACTATTTCTTCTCTTAATGGTAGTATGGTCCATGGAGGGAGTGTGGGGAGTAGGAACACCTTTTTCCAGCTGTTGCTGGTTTCATTGACTTTCATTGAAGCCGATATGTGAAATGTGGTTACAGTTAGGAAAATGCTTGTGATGATCATTATGAGGTAATTTTAAATAGTATTTACTTTTACAAGCTTAACTTTCATCCTACTCACTCAGGTTGTATGTGAATCCCTTCTCACCCTCGTTTACTTGATCCTTTATAAAACAGGCTTCAAAAAATTGCTGTCATAGAATGGTTTGGTTTGGAAGGGACCTTAAAAATCATCCAGTTCCAGCCCCTCTTCGTGGGCAGGGACACCTTCCACTAGATCAGGTTGCTCAAAGCCTCATCCAACCTGACCTTGAACACCTCCAGGGACTGGGCATCTATGACTTCTCTGGGCAAGCTGTTCCAGGGCCTCACCACACTCACAATAAACAATTTCTTCCTAATATCCTATCTAAATCTTCCCTTTTTCAGCTTACAACCTAAAGGAAATCGTGATTTAACAACCATAACTTGTTTTTCAACCTTAAAACCTGTTTCTTATAGAAACCCTGTGAAAAACTAATTAATTGTGAAACACCCAGGATCTATGGCGACAAGCATCATAAAGCCAAGAAATAAAGATCTATAACAATTACTTCTTCATAGGAAAAAAACTAGATACTGGAAGTTAACTTCACGCTTCCCTTCCCTTCCCTTCCCTTCCCTTCCCTTCCCTTCCCTTCCCTTCCCTTCCCTTCCCTTCCCTTCCCTTCCCTTCCCTTCCCTTCCCTTCCCTTCTTCCTTCTCTCCTTTTGTCTTTCTTTCTGTCCTCTTTTTCAGAATGAAATTTCTTTATACTGAAAGTCTACCACAGAAAGTCTTTGTTTTGACAAAAGGATATTTTTTTATTGGAAGATTTTCAACTCTTTCTACCCAGAAGGAAGTTAATAAATTTTCAGGGCAGTGCTTGTGCAGCATGCCATAAATAAAGCTCAGGGCAAGAGACTGAACTATAAGTGTTGAACAAATAACTGCTTATTAATTTTAAAGCAACTGTCTGCTTTAATGGGGCAAGATCCTGTGGAAAACCCCCGTGAACCTATCTTTAATTCCTGTGAAGGACTGAACAATGTAAACATTGTGCAGAATTAATGATGTATTTATACACACACACACATATATGTACATATTTACATATATTATTACATTTTTAATCATCTGACTACCCTGACCTCTACACAGAAGGGAAGCCTCTTCTTTCCATGGACTTATTTAGTGCAGCTGAGTCTCAGTGCTACCAGGTCTACAGGGCAAGGCTTAGGTCCTTTCCAGACTCTCTGAAAATTCCTATCTGAGACAGCAGAAAGGATGTCTAGCATAGGCTATTAAAGTCCTTTGTGTGTATTATTCCTTATGGAAACAGAGAGATAAAGGAACTGGAGTCTCAAATGCAGTAAATGAGTACTTCTGAAAACCACAGTGGGATTCTTGCTCTTTCCTAGAGGCAAAGTGGCAGTACATTTCTCTTTTGTAGCCAGCACTGAAGAGCAATAATGTAGACCATTTATATCTGTCTCCCTCATGACACACCGTTCAACAGTGTGCAACAGAGACAAATCTCTGTTTCTCACTCCTCAACACAAGTGCAGGAAAATAACAGTGGTCATTCTAAAGTCAGACCTTAGGAGCACGTCACCCAGTGTACTCTTTCTTACAGGGATTTAGGGAAATACTGTTTAAAAATGAATGAGAGGGAATCATTACTGCTCTCTGCAGCTAACTGAAAGTGGGCTGTAGTGAGGTGGATGTTGGTCTCTTCTCCCAAGTAAGAAGTGATAGGAAGAGAGTAAATAGCCCCAAGTGGCAACAAAGGAGGTTCAGACTGGATATTAGAAAAAATTTCTTTCCTGAAAAGGTGGTAAACCATTGGAAGAGGCTGCCCAGGGAAGTGTTGGAGTCTCCATTCCTGGAGGTTTTCAGAAAACATGGCACTTTGGGACATCGTTTAGTAGACAGAGTGGTGTTGGGCTGATGGTTGGACTGAATGATCTTAGAGGTCTTTTCCAGCTTTAAAGATTCTATGACTCTATGAATTTGTCTACATAATCCACAACTAAAGAGTGTAAAAACTACAAATACAAAGTAACCTTCCCTCCCCAGCCACCAAATTGAACTGCTTTAATAATTGACAGGCTAGGTAAAAAGGAATGATCAAACGTGAGAGAGTGCTGCTTATATTTTTGCAGAGGGGTATTTAGGAACAAACACTAAGAAAGAAGAGAACAGTTCATAGTTGTTACTGAATTTCCTGGATAATTTTCACTTTGCCTCATGAAATATTTCCATAGCTCTAGGCTTTTTCTTTTAAGTGTCTGTGCTATTTTGGATGCCTGATCTTGTTCTTTTTCTTGGCCTTTTCTCTTTTTCTTGCAGGAGTTTAATTATAAAGGAAGATGCAAAGGGAAGACTCAGAGAGGGCAATATTGGCATTCCCTGAAAAAAAAGGTGAATGTGTGCCACAGAAACTTGGTTTTCACAGTAAATCATACCTCATTTCCTTGCTTATTTACAATGGTGTGCTATGATGCCCAGTGCTCTAGCCTGACCTGCAGTGGCTTTGTCACTCCTGCACAACTTTATTTGAATATTCAGATTTCCATTCAGTATGTTTCTTAAACTTCACTCTAAGCCTGTGTTTTGCTTTGCCTGTATTAAGAAAAAGGCTTTAGTGTGTGTCAGTATTGTGCTGAATCAATACTTTAGCGCATGCCTAAAAGTGTTGTTCTTTCCCTTTTAAGAATTAGGGTTGCTTCAGATGTCCTGCAAGTGGCATAGATCCTCGTTTCAGCTACCTCAAGGTATAGCAAAACAAGTTGTTTCATTTTTTTTCATGCATTGTACTAACTTTAAATAATCACTAGTATTTTTTGATCCAGAGCCTGCCAAGCGTCTCGTGGGGGCACAGAAGGGAGAGCACGCTAACTTCCTTCACATTCTTCAGGGTCTACGTAGAGACGAGGGAATGCAGGATCTGATACTGTCTCCCATCTGTGCTTCTGTCAATATTTTAGCAAGTGTTGTAGTAAATGTATTTTATAACAGTCCTGGGAATATTAATGCTGTTTATTCCTGGGCACTGATCATGGCATAAAAATAGTAACTTTAGACTTTCAGATTAACATACTGTATTGATCAAGATGACTTCAAAGTGTTGGGACATAGAACTCATCTTCTATTGAGCTCAATAAAAATACTCCTTTGACTAGCTAATTTCTTCAGGTGTTACTGCCAGGTGAGCTTTGTTTCTAGTGTACGGCCTTCCTTTCGACTGAGTTCAGTGCTATCTACCAAATCAGAAGCGTCCCTGCCAAAATTTCTTTGTGTCTCTTCTAATGTCAACATTTTCTTTCCAATTCTCACCTTCATTAGTTTCACGCAAGTTTTCAGCCTTCAGAAATTATGTGCCATGGGTGTGACTCGAAACTTAACTGCGCTGCAAAGGATGATCGACAGATCTGTTCCTTTTTTTCTCCCATGTTTTGTGCTGATTGTCATATGTGTTTTGGTTTTGTTTTTTTTTCCGTTTTGGTCTTCTTGACTGAATTTCTCATAATATAGTATCCTAAGTTTTTCACAGTGCGGGGTAGGAGCTTTTCAGAGGCTCCTGAATAGCCTGCCTGATTGCTCATTTTTGCAATCTCTCTCCTCTGCTTTTGGGTTGTTTTGTTTAGGTTTGTTTTTAAAGAAGGCATTAACTCCTTCTGATAATTCACTTCCTGAATTGGACAATGAAGTCTTCATTGTCCAAGCTCAGCTGTCAGGCTAGCATGTAAGAGCTTTCCAACAGTTCTTTTTTTCCTTTCTTTAAATTGTTTAATTTCAATTATATAATTCTCCCAAACTGTGTATAGGTGTTAGAATATTGACATAGAATCCGACTTTTCATTTATTCCATTTTGCATGCTGCTTACAATCAGGGTATTCAAAATTCTTTTAATGTACTTATTCTGTATGCAAAACCCGCATGTGGTGAACAAATTGCAGTCATTGTATCACAAGTTTCAGGACGGACTATGCAAAATCACTTTTTTTCCCCTGATATCTGAAAGGATTTGATTTCCACTCAGAATATTTAACCTTTCTAAGCCATGTCTGTATGTTTTACATAGTGATTATAATTCTGTTATGCTATTTTTCTGTAGACATTATACACACCACATGTTCTAATAAAAAACACTGACTGTAGCTGAATATCTGCACTACTTATTTTTTCTGCTGTTGTAGGAACAATGCTTGTACTGTTTTACATTTTTTTGTGTGTTATGGTTTAATGTTTTTGACATGAAACTTGTATTGCTGTTATTTTCCATTAGAAACTTGTCATCCCCCGTTTCTTTTTCCATGCAAAGAGTTTGGGACTGGAAAAAGAAACTCTTTGCATCACTAAAAAAAGCTTAAAGAAAAAGTATGTCAATTTTCTGGTAGGAATGATGCTGTACCCCAAACAGTTTCATAGTATGCTTTTAAGAAATAAACATTACTTTGAAGAAGACACAAATGAGTTAACTGTCAGCTTCCACAATATGTAGAATAACAGACTGCAGCTCCTACTGAGAAGTCAACAGAAGTGCATCCACCTCACAGGTCCAAACTCTTAAGTCAATTTTTCCAAGCTGAAATTTTAGCTGATATAACCCTGTGGTTCATTTTTTTTGTGTAGCATAAGATGAGTTTTTCAGAAGAGGAATAATGTTTGGGGAGAGAAGGGTGAAAGGAAAATTTTGCTGTCACAAATCCTTTAGGACATCAGTAAATCGAGGTGAGGACAGGAAAAAGAGAGGTGTACCGATCATGCAAGTCTTTGGCTGTAGAACTGAAGAACAACCCAGAGACTGACGAGCACTAGAAATCAGCTAAGGAAGTGATAGCATTAACCTCAATGTCTTTCTAGATCTTCTTGGTACTGCCCTGTCATACATTTGTTGCAGAATACTTGACTCCAAAATATCTTGAGTAACTATAGTGTCCTCTATCTCTACAAAGCTAAAAAACACCAACACTTTGTGCAAATTATTTCTGAAACCCAGAATCATGTCGAGACTTACAAAAATCTGTTTTGACTTTACTTAATGGAAAAACAACTGAATCCAAACCATTTCTTTGGCCTACAGTTCAGAAAATGAGTGTATCTCCTGTACACTCACGACTCACCATAACAACTATGCCCATCTTTGGAATGATAGAAACAAATGGCAACTTAACAATGCTGTTGTTCACTTTTAAATAGAAAATATTTAGTTGGAGGTTGTTTTCTTGGATTTGTGTTTTTGTGGTTTTGGCTTTGGATGGTTTTGTGGGTTGTTTTTATATTTGTTTTTGCTTTCGTTTTTGCTAGGCCTTTATTTTCCATTTCACTTTTGCAAATCATATTGCATTCTCTTTTATTTCAAGCTCATTTCAAATCTTTATGAATGAGGTCAAAGAAGATAAATCTAATAATATAGTAGTGGTTTGTGGATGTGCAATAGGTGCACTTGTGTTCTTGTCCTCACTCCTCAGCTTGGTTTCCAAATAGCACCCAAGAGATTAATATGCATTTCAGTTAATGCTTAAGTTAAAACTCCAGTTCTGGCTTCTGTACTATATAATTCTGTGTGATAACATGGAAGCTGGTAGTCCAGGCATTAAAGCTGTTTATTAGCTTTCACACATGGATTATTTGTTATATAGTGTTCTCAAAGGACTATTTTCTTACTCGATTTCGGTAAATAGCAGAAAATATTTCATAGTTCAGAATAAACCAGCAAGTAGCTTTAAGTGTTTATATTGTGTACAGTAATTAAACGCAAAGCACAGTGGACTTAAAACTTAAAGATTTTCCTGATAAATAAAAAAATGCCAAAGGGAAGATGAAAAAAAAGACTCTTTCTTTGCCCACTTTAAATACGACATGATTATATATTACTTATGCTGATTATCTATCTGGTACTCCATGCATATGCCTTGTAGGACTCTGAGGAATGGGTTAAATGCCTGTAAGGGCACTGTCTCAACTTAATGTCAAGATGACAGGACAAGAAAAGAAAGGATGCAGCGATAAGCTATCTCATCCCTTTACGATCCTGGGCTACATATAGAACTCAATGTATTTTTGCAGTCCATGGTTGAAGTCGTCATTGCTGGGGGATCCACGGGGAAGCTTAAAGCTACACAGAATTTCACCAGTGGCATATGCTACACCCTCAGTCTCACGTAGCCTTCAAATGCCCACTTCTACATCAAATCAACACAGTCATCCTTCATATCACAGACGGTATCCTGGGCTGTGTCAAAAGAAGTGTGATGAGGAGGTTGAAGGGGGGATTCTGCCCTTCCACTCTAATCTCATGAGACCTCACCTGGTGTACTGTGTTCAGTTCTGGAGTTCTCAGCTCAGGAAGGACATGGATCTGTTAGAGTAAGTCCAGAGGAGGTCATGAAGATGATCAGAGAGCTGGAGCACCTCACATCTGAGGACAGGCTGAGAGAGTTGGGCTTGTTCAGCATAGAGAAAAGAAGGCTTTGAGAAGACCTTCTAGCAGCCTTCTAGTACTTAGAGAGGACTGCAGGAAAAATGGGGAGGGGCTTTTTATCAGGGAGTGCAGGGACAGGATGAGGTGTAACAGTTTTAATCTGAAAGAGGGGAGATTTGGATTGTGTATTAGGAATAAATTGTTTACTGGGAGAATGGTGAGGCACTGGAACAGGTTGCCCAGAGAAGTTATTGATGGCCCATCCCTGGAGGTGTTGAAAGCCAGGCTGGATGAGGTTTTGAGCAACTGGATCCAGTGGAAGGTGTCCCCACCCATGGCAGGGAGTTGTAACTGGATAATATTTAATGTTAGCTCTTCCAATACAATAAGTGGATGGTTTTCCCTCAGGTAGAGGAGGCACCAAGAGACAGTGACACATCTAAGCAGGCCAGAAGAAAGAGAGGGCATACAAAGCTGAGCTTAGTTTAGGTAGAGTGAGAGAAATTCTGAGTGGTTAAACCTTCTGAAAACTTGAACTAGACAAGTAGAAAAAGAAACTTTACTTCTGGAGACTCGGCACTAAATATAAAGGAATTTTGCATATATTTAACTGCCAGACATATGAATCCTATAAGAAGTAACTGTGCAAGGTTAGAGGAGTCCTTATATTTATTCACCTTAAAGGCATAGCCTAGATGTGAATAATTGTTATGCACTTTGAGAGGGATGATTGGTTTTGTTTGCAACATTCAGTGGTGACCATTAATGGGCTAAATAGTTGCTTAGCCAGTTGTCCTCCCTTCCCATTAAACGTAATGCTAATACAGTTTTACCTGCATTAGAAACTGGTAGCAGTCAGCTAGTTAAACTACTTTGTGGGCTAGCACTTTACAGTGCATTATGTATTAGCTTATGTCAAGAAAAGAACTTTTTCTTCTCCTTCCTGATCGCCAAAGAACTTCTCTGTTTCCATACTGTGTGCTTTGTGATGTGTTTAGAAAAACAGTTTTCAAAGAATATTTTTTCATCTTAGGTGCTGATTTGTGGAAATCTCTATGTTTACAGTAAATAAATTGGTATAGAGAAATTTCGCACTTTGCAAAAATAATGGGAAAAATATATTTCTTATAATGGTATGTATAACGACTGAAAAACAATTGAACTTCTTTTCAATTCAATGCAAAGTTTTGCTTTCATTTGTAAATTAATTTAGAGGAATAAACACATTAAATCTCATACTGGAACAAAAACGTCAAATTATTAAACCAATTTTTTTCAGATGAATAGACTAGATCTTTATTTGAAAATTGAAATTTTCAAACTTTAATTTTCACTCCAGTTCAAGACTGGATCTGTTTTCTATGTGATAAAAAAAACCCCAAACCCTTGTTTTTCTCTTCCTATGTTAACCAAATCACTTTTTAATGGCTCTCTGTAATTAGGCATCACAGAAACTCTTTTCTGGCACTGCTTCTTTTTTTAAAGTAGTTTTTAGTTTTGATATTCAGCATGAATGCTATCTCCATTAGGTCATGGGATATTTTAGCTTTTATCTAAAAACACATACTGTATTTTTTTCTCTTACTAGCAAATTTTCACTGCATTTTCTAAGTGAACACTATAATCACTAAAGACAATACAACCCAACAACTCATAACAAATATAACTTTACAAAGAGTACACAAGACGTGCTGAGCACTATATTTGCATGGTAACCTTCAAATGAAACCCCCCACCTTTTCCTCCTACATGAGAATTATAGTGTGCAGTGGAGCCATGACTGCAATTACTGTAAAAGGAAACCAAGGTACACACCTCTCAAAAAAGATTAATTTGTTAATAACTTCTATTGTTTTACTTTTACTTTATTGTTATCTCATTTTTCAGTAGGGCCAGATAAGTGGATCAAAAGGCTTACAGCTCTGTGTTTTGCTTAATGCCCTGCAATGAATGCTCTGGTTGCCTTTATCAATTTATTGCATATTGTAGGATACTTCCCTTTTAAAAAATAATTAAGAAAAGAAAAGAAAGAAAAAAGGCCTAAATTGAACATGCTAACATGCCTCTTACTGAGTTTATCTCCAAGCAGCTGGCATAATTACTTTCAGTCAAGTTCTTAGAGTATTTTGGAATGGAATGGTTCATTTTAAATGTGTCTGTCAATGAATGGGTCTTGAACTTCCAAGATGCAGCAGGTGAGAGAAGAGAGTGCTTAGAACCTCGCTGAATAAGGCTGCACTAATGAAGTCGAATTATTCAAACCATTTGTTCTCACTCAGCCATGTATTCTTAATGTTTTTATTACTGTTGTGTATTTATTATTGCATTATCAGTTATTAAGAAGAGAACAGAATGGACTGTACTTCTATTTCCCTGCCACAGGGCATAAGTGTCCTTCTAATCCTACAGTTATGTGAAGTAGCCAATGTTTTCTCTTTTACACACTCTCCTGCTTCTTTTTTTGAGGGTGGGAGTTTTGGTGTTGTTTTCTCTCCCTGACGAGTTACCACTGGTTTAGAGCCAATGTATGAGGGAGTCTGTGACATGTAATTGGCATGAAATGTGAAGGAAGTAGCACTGTATCCCATTTCAATGTGTAATAGAAATCTCATCTTCATTATCTAATATTAAAACTTTCTGAGGATAAAGTAAGTGAAAGTAGATGTCTGGACTTCACTAATTTACCATTACCTGATATCACTTTGGTTATTTTCATTGCAATATTTACAGGAGGCCCAGTGATAGCAGCTGCTCTAAAATCTTAAGGTGAAAGGCTGAGAAGTGCTAAATAAACTATAATCTCTAAATATAAGACAAACAAATGCGGCTTTGGCCCCTATAGATTGATGATTTGGGCATCTTGCTGAGAAATCCCATTATTTGCACTGCTAGTCTCCATGCAACTACTTCTCTCCTTTAGGAAACCATCTCGATGGCTGTATATTATACTAGACTCACAGATAGGGCACCAACTAAATATCTTTTTTTTTGTGAATCATTCTATGATCATTCTATGAATCATTCTATGATCATTCTATGAATCATTCTATGAGGAACGTATTAAAATCAGAGAATACTTTGTAAAAAGCCAAGATTTAACCTCAGTCTCCTAATGGCCAGTTCACCATCCTACCAAATAAAGGCTTCCATGAGTACAAGAAAAATAGCTAATACATTAGCTTTTAATTCTAGCATGTTTCTTTTAACTGTAGAGACAACTGTCCCATGTGATATAAGTCTCAAGTGTAAGGACAGTGAACATTAAATACACTTAGGCAAATTTTTCTGTGCAAAATTTGCTGCAGTCCCATAAAAGTCTGACCTGGGAGCGGCTACAAAGGTGTAATTAGTAAGGACAAACGTAAAAATATACCTGTACTTCAAGTGGACTCATTATAAGTACACCATACATACAGTAACAATGACTGAATCTTCCTTCTCAGACTTTAGTTTGACAAAGAGGTCTCTGTGTTATAAACACACTCTAGTTTAGCACTTTACTTCAGCAGCATGAATCCATTTTTGAAGGTAAGAATAACAATACAGTCCAAATATATCTTATTTTCGCTGACATAACAATACCTTTTTCCTTCATCAGATTAAGAAAGTGAGTAGCAATACGAAGTGAAAGGTGAGATGGACTCAGGAATCCACAATGGATAGTATTTCAATGACATGTTCACAGAAAACATGAAGGGTTTCTGCAGATAATCAGAAAACAATGCTAAGGCAGCAGTTCTTAAACTCAAGACATCTGAGTCTTGGTCTGAACTTCATTAACGCTAATATAATAAGCAATAGCACGAAGAGAAGATGCAATTCTGAAAATTAAAATTGTTTTCCTTTTGCTGTTTGCTTTTGCTTTCCTTTTCCTTGCTTATCAAGAGAAATTTCCTTAAGCAGTCTTTTCAAGGGAAGTAGATATATTGTGTTTCTGTGGCAAGGTTTTGGTAGCAGGGAAGTTACAGGAGTGGTTTCTGTGAGAAGATGCTGGAAGCTTCCCCTGTGTCCAACAAAGCCAATGCCAGCTGGCTCCATGGCAGACTCACTGCTGGCCACCCATCAGTGATGGTGGAAGTGCCTCTGTGATAGCGTATTTAAGAAGGGGGAAAAGACTGCTGTGCAACTGCAGACACATAGAGGAGTGAGAATGTGTGAGACAAACACCTCTGCAGACCTCAAGGTCAGTGAGGATGGAGGAGGTGCTCCAGATGCTGGAGCTGAGGTTGCCCTGCAGCCCATGGTGCAGATCATAGTGAGTCAGGCTGTGCTCCGCAGCCCATGGAGGTCTTGTGGTGGAGCAGATATCCACCTGCAGCCCAGGAAGAGCCCCATGGTCAGGTAGCCCAAAACAGGCTGTGACCCTGTTGGAAGCCCACTCTGGATCAGGCTCCTGACAGGACCTGTGGACCCATGGAAAGAGATTAGCCCATGCTGGAGCAGGTTTGCCGGCATGATTGTGACCCTGCAGTGGACCTACACTGGAGCACTCTGTTCCTGAAGGACTGCATCCCATTGAAGAGACCCACACTGGAGCAGTTTGTGAAGATCTGCAGCCTGTAAGAAAGGTTCACATTGAAGAAGTTTATGGAGGACTGCTTCCCATGTGAGAGACCCCATGCTGGAACAGAGGAAGAGTGTGAAGGGTCCTCCCCTTGAGGAGGAAGAAGCAGCAGAGACAATGTGTGATGAACTGACTACAACTTCCATTCCCCATCCCCCTGTGCTGCTAGGGGGAGGAGGTAGACAGCTTGTGGGTAAAGCTAAACCCAGGGGGAAGGGAGAGGTAGGGAGAAGGTGTTTTAAGATTTAGTTTTAATTTTCTCATTACCCTACTCTGATTTTGATTGGCAATAAATTAAATTAATTTCCCCAAGTCATGTCTGTTGTGCCCACAATGGCAACTGGTGAATGCTCTCTCTCTGTCCTTTTCTTGACCCAAGAGATTTTTATTATATTTTCTCCTCCCTGTTCATCTTAGGAAGGAGAATGATAGAGGAGCTTTGGTCAGCACCTGGTAACCAGCCAGGGTCTACCCACCACAGCAGAGTACATGCTCAGTTCAAAAGATGCTTTTGCACACTGTGGATGAAAACGTGTTATGAGTTTCCAGTTCACTTTCCTTCCTATGCTGTTCCAAGAATTGGATACCTTGGATGCCTTATGTGTATGAAATAACTCAGAATGAGATTAATTTCATGCACCTTTGGATATCTACAACTTCATATCTTTGCATATGAACCAGTTACATTAGGATCCTGTTGATTCAGCAGAGAAATAAGTATTACAGCATAACCCCCCCACTACTTCTCTAATGAAAATGTCTAATTTAGGATAAAATAGGGGTGCCTTAAAGGGCTTGTATCTCTTCAATGACTCTATGGGGGGTCATAGATGACGAGGTCAGATAATGCAGACATCTACTTCTGTGCAACTGAATTCTACCCCTGCATAGGTTCAAGGGGACAATCTAACTTTATCCAGTTAAAATGTGCTCTTTCACTAATGGAAAGTATTATTAATAGATGAAACAATTATCAGAATCTTCCTTTATTTCATTAGTGAGCTTGTGAGGCTGTCTAATCTACAAACTACATCAGAGCCTGCATATTCTGAAACACTGTTGAGAAACAAGTTTCTTCATCCTGTTACCTAAAGCAGCAGCTCCACAGTCTGGAGCTGATGTTCTGAGTATTTTTTCCCTTTCTAGTTAAACTACAACCCCCCTCACAGATGAAGACTTCCTCTCCTGTTAATCACTTAAATTGCCTGTCCTGTCTCCCCAATTTAATGTTACTCATCATCTATAAAATGTGTATAGCAATATTCACCCTAGTCTCTTATTGTGAATATTAAGAAGAAAATCCTAATATGTAGGTATGCTGATTCTTAGCACGTCTACGTTCTCCAAAAAGTGCTTGAATATATGTGAGTGAAATAGTCAGAGAGAAGAGTTAGTGGATCCAGTGGTAATAGCCATCATTATTAGATTCTTTCAGAGACAGGATTTTGTAATCTGGAGCAGGCTGTGTTTAAGGCGTAGACATCTTATTTTCAACCTATCTATTAATAACTAAAAGCATCCTTCCATTTTCCTTCACCCGAAACCATTATCATTTGTCAGTCTCTAGCATGCAGTTTAACTGTAAAATTTCTTCTACCTACGTGTTATACCAACTGAACACACTCCCTTCAATCTCTCTCCCTTTTGCTGCCAGCCCTTCCAGCTGGAATTCGTTGTTGTATGTTCACTCTTCTTTTGATCCCTTCTATAAAGGTCAAAACCCTCGTCTGACTTCACAGAGTCAACACAGATTAATATAAAACACTCAGATATCTTTCACAAGCAGTCACTTTCCACATCATTATACATTTTTATTTCTTTTAAAAGAACATATCCCTAACATGTCTCAAGGCCTTTCCAGAAAAGTACGCTAAAAGTCTACACAGTGCAACAAACTCCCTCCCTGACTGATGAGGGGCAGCACATATTTTGCAATGGGATATTCTGAAGGTATTGTGAGAATTCAAGATGATATTTTTAAACAAAGCATATCTTCTGTACATGTATATCCTTTTGCTGCCCCTTTTTAAATTCTTGTAAGAAAGACTCCTTTCTTGTTTTTTATTTGTTAGTATTGGAGATTAAAATGCCGTGACGGTGTTTGAGGATTTTTGGTTTATTTTCTTGTGGTTTTGCTTTGTTTACTTTTGATGTTCCTGCAGTGATGTGCCTTATAGTTGCTGGGACAAAGTAGCTCTTGGACAACACTGCTTTGAACCAGGACCTGCATGCAGATCAGGATGACCAGTTGTGCATTTCCTCACTATCTGCCATTTGCTGCAGTCATTAACATTATGGCTAAAAAGTTAGTCTCAGTATCACACTCCAAAGAAAGATTTATCCAGATCGTACGGAGGTAATCACCATCTCTCATTATTACTGTGCTCCTGTCCTGACAGACCCTCTGATCTCCTAAAACATGTCACAGTTAGGTTGAGAGGTACAGGGAAAGGTGAAACAGTTCAAAAGTAAGACATTTCCCAGATTCACCTTGGAGCTTCAAGCTCTGCAGATTCTGTGCTATTTACTTAAAGTTACAAGTTAGCATAAATTATGCAGTCTTTCAGATAGTTGGCTGTGATAAGCTGCCTCTATTAATTCCTTATTCATCTTGCCTTATGTAGGATTTTTTGTTAATTCAAAGTTCTCATATTTACACAATTGAAATTAAGCCTGTTCAAAAATCATAAGGCAACAGGGCATAAAATCTTTAACAAATTCTTATTTTTTTCAAGGGAACTCTTGGATCATTAATGGATCCAGTTGCCTGTGCTGCATTATAATTACAGAGATCAAAGATACTTGGATTAGATCAATATAAGGTTGTCACCATTTTTGTAAAAAGAAATTTCCCACCTTCTATACGACATCTTGAGATCAGCTACTGTGTTAACAACTAACATCAACATGACTTTGCTCATGACAAAAATGTGGCAGACAGAGAATTTGCTTAGCACAGAGAAACAGGAGTGAGTTGTCTGTTTTCAGGGACAGCTACTCGATTCATCCAAGGACAAGCCACGTAAACCATCCGCCTTTCCCAAAATATCGCGTGCAGATATCCATATAGATTTAATCAAAGCTTGATGCTCAGTGTCAAAGTAGTAGAGAAGAATCCTCCCATTTTACATATTAATCTAAGCCTACTAGAAAACAATTTCTATGAGATAATTTTGCTGCAAATAAGTTAATTTTGATGGCAGGAAAAAATGTCATCACTCTTCTAGTTACCAGAATAACAGGCTGCTTGAAATAGCTAAATAGAAATAATAATAATAATAATAATAATAATAATAATAATAATAATAATAATAAACTAAAACAATGTAAAACACATACAGAAGATTTTATGAAACTACTTTATGAAAATATAGGGCCACCATTTGGTGAACGATACGTAAAATATTCATATAGGACTCCTCAAAATGCATTGTTTTGATACCATTACTGCTGCACACAGCCTTACTTGAACTATTTTATTGACCTCTTCTACAATGGCTTTTATAAGCAATGTACAGATAGGTCTCCTGCATTGGGATGTTCTTTGCAATTGCACATATACATAGTAAATATACAGAGCTATGTCGCTCTTTCTGCCTTGTCTTACACACAATTTTGTCTTTTTCGGGATCTGCTTTTGCTATGCTTATTTAAAAATTAGATTTGTTAAAGGTCATTATATATAAAGTGATAACTCTTCTCAATAATTTCACTTAAATCCTCCTTAAGTGTAGAAATTAATGAGAGATATCTGGTTCCAGCTGAGACAGAAAATTTATTTGTTGATGTGGGATAAGATTTATTTCAGTGAAGTCTAAGGGTGATCTTGGAAACCACAGATGCATATATTTAATACAGTATCAGAAAGACAGGTAAAAAGCCACAATACACAACAGAATAGTAGGAAAACAGATAATTATGGTATGTTGGAGAATAATTCTCTTGTCTGTTTTCTTTCCCCATACATCTCTGGTTGTACAAGGGCCTAAGTAGAGGGGCAACATTCTGCTGCAACAGCAGCAGAGCTGGCAAATCCTGTTTTCCTATGGAATTTTGTCCTGTATCTCTGTATTCTTCTCTACCCATTCCATAATCTTCTCCCTCACACCCCATATCCTAGCTGCTCTCTGAAACATAAACCACCAGAGCTCTGCAGGAGAAGACACTGGGCATGTCCCTGCTGACCGTGTCCTCCGCAGGTGATGCAGAGCAGTTCACCGCCGGGTTTGGGCTGGGGTGCTTTCCTAGGGCTGCCCTTCAGCAGTCTTTCTGAACAGCATCGGGTGGCCCTGCCACTAGAAGAAGCAGGACCTTCTTCCTTGCTACTGCCTTTTTCACATGTGCTCGTTTAAGCCATGATGTATTTCTGGTTTTTGGTCCATTAATTTTATTTTTTCTATTGGCTTTGTTCCCCAATTTAGTTTATTGCTAATTCCAATGCAGGGAGGGAAGGAATGCTTTCAGTACTGTCAGCTAATGTCAACTTAAAATGAAAATGCCTGTCAAAGCAAAGGCTCATTTTAAGAGTCTACCAAAAGCCAACTATAAAATGCAGAACTTTTCTGAGGTCACCCCCATGTCAAATTCATCTGTGCTTAATCAATTTAAACATTTAAGTGTTATCAAGAAGAAACTAATGGATGAACTGGAAATTGCAGTACACAAGCTCACTTCTTGTGAAAAGGAAGATGTTAATTTTACCTATATGTGTGTAAATATACATATATATGCATGCAAACATGAAGACAGTTCTATTTGTATGTCTATATATTTAATGATAAGCTGAAAGGCTGTGGCTAGAAGATGGATGTGCTTCACGGCACACCATGTAGTGATGGTACCTAACCTATTCTAAGTTGGTGTGGGGCCATAGATTCCTCCTGGAAATCCATGTCTGCCTGTGTCATGTCTGGGAGAAGGAACACAGGACAAAAGCATTCACTGGGCTCAGTGACTGACTGGGAATCTTCTGATTCCTTGGCATAGATATAATCTGAAGATTTTTTTCGTACTTAATAAAATGATTTCTGGGACAATTTTGGACAGTTGACAAAAAATATCAGGACAGTATCAAATAATGCTGGGGAACTACTAAGGATATATACATTGCTGGTACAGCTGTCTCTCGAACAGTACGTGAAACTCTAAATCTCTTTCTCAGTAAGGATATAACAGAGTGTGAAAATTATTGATAAAGCTAACAAGAATGATTGGGGCAGGAGAAAGCTTATGCACAGAGTAGAACTGATAAAGATTAGGACTCTTCAGCTTCAAAAAAAGCCATCTGAAGGTGATAGACAGTAAAGGGCCTTTTTTACAGTGCTGGAAAATGTTTTGCTGGTTGTGGCGTGTGGGAACACATCAGACTGAATTTCCATGTTTCCTAGTGTACTAAAACACTCTTGCGGTCACCTCCAATAGCAGAACACTCGACATAAATACCAACTATCTGGCTTCTTCCAGCCTTAAGTTCTACATACTGAGGCAACAAGATCAAAGCAAAGAAAATAGTGACTTTCTCATTCAACACACAGTTGCATTGTGCAATTTGCTCCTTCAAGAAGGCTGCATGCTAAAGACGTGATTCCAAAGAGCATCAGATATGTTCATGCTTCCACCAGTGACTTTTAGATGCAATGAGCTTGACACATAGTCTGCTTCAGGATATCTTAGAGTCATAGAGTCATAAAATTGTTTGGGTTGGAAGGGACCTTAAGGATCATCAGTTTCAACCCTCTGCCATGGGTGGGGACACCTTCCACTGGATCATGTTGCTCATAACCTCATCCAACCTGGGCTCGAACACCTCCGGGGATGGGGCTTCCACTGCTTCTCTAAACATAGATTAGAAAGCCTCATTTTCTCCAGGCTAAACAACCCCAATTACCTCAACCATTCCTGTGCTCCAAAACCTTCACCATCTCTGTTGCCCTTCTCTGGACATGCTCCAGCCCCTCAACCGTCTTCCTGTTACTGAGGGGCCCACACAGTATTTGAGGTGTGGCCTCACCAGTGCTATGTACAAGGCGATGACCACTTCCCTAGTTCTGCTGGCCACACCATTTTTGATACAAGACAGATGATTCTATTGCTCTCCCATTTCACATATTACCTTCATTTTAATAAGGGCAGTCTGAAGAAACACCTGCAGTGTTGCTATCAGGCATAGCCAAAAATACCTTTTATGGTCTAATGCACCAAGGTGTACATAACCCTTTACCCTTATGCTTCTGGTTTCTTACTTTTTGTAGTTATTTGTGTGGTTATGTAATTAGTTGACCTAGTTTATTGTGTTTGTTCCATCATTTGCTCCTGGATCAGAACAAGATCCTAAATAAGAGGGAAGGCAAAGGAGCATTGATTTCCATAGAGAGTGACTGAAAGTTTTCCCTCTGATAGATTTTTGTAAAGAAAGTATAGTAGGAGAAAAAAAGATCTGATATGAGATTTAAGCATGAAATATTCTTCATCTGCTGGAGAGTGAATATTTCCCCTGTTTCTTGGAAATATTGACTTAAAAAGGAGAAAGTGATATTTTATTCTAAAATAATTCACTCATTGTCTAAGACACTGAGGAAAGCTGGAAGCTCTTAAAAAAATCATGTAACCAAGGCTCTAGTACATCAGTTAATAAAAAGCTATAGAGAATTGCAGTATACTAACAGTCATTTGGCTTTCTCCATTTATACTTTACAGCAAAAATAATTGTGATTGAAAGTGTACTGTAGATCGGAAGATTTTTCCTTTGATTATTTGTTATTTTTGCCACCAGTTATTTCTGCCACCAGTTATTTCTTGTGTGTTTGCTCAGCATGCAGTACTGTTTGATCTGTAGGAACTAGCACAACATAAATGCCAACCATAAAGAAGAACCCTTAAAATGGACAATTAGGAAGTAATCTGTCCTTGAGGAAATTAGCTCCCTAATTCTCTATTAGTGGCAGATGCTACCAACTGATCTAGAAATGTTTTCATTCCTTCACCCTAAGCAAATCACTTTCCCCTTCTACAAGCTTTCCACTGTGTTTGAAGTTAATTTTGTAAAATACAGCTGTTGTGGAAACTGTAAAATATAGTGGAAATACAAGATAAGATATACGATAACTGTAAGACAAAATGGGAAATTGCAATATTGCTGTAATTTTTTTTTGTAAAATTTTGTACGATTACATTAGTGTATCCTTTGTGAAGTATTTTATACCACTGGATTTTCTTCCCACAGAAAGGAAATCACATTTTATACTCTGCAACTTTTTAGAATAATTTTTATGGAAGTGAATTGTTGAACTCTTTACTGAAATTCTTCAGGAAGTTTATCTAAAGGCCTTTTAACAGAACACTTAAAGGACTGGAAATATTTCTGCATTAAGTGCTAAACATTTACTTTAGAAATCTCTCCTATGCATAAAATGTTCAGTTGCCAGCTTTCTGAAAGGAAAAGGATTCTTTCAACATCAACTTGAAGTAGAGAAAAGGAACGATTCCCCCTCCCTCTCCAGATAATCCAACTAAAGACTGGCTCATTTTCTGGCCCTACAGTTCTTTATAAAGTGCATACATTTCATAGAATCCTGGAATCATGGAATGATTTGGGTTGGAAGAGACCTTAAAAATCATCCTGTTCCAATCCCCCTACATGGGCAGGGACACCTTCCACTAGATCAGGTTGCTCAAAGCCTCATCCAGCCTGGCCTTGAACACATCCAGAGATGGAGCATCTATGGCTTCTCTGGGTAACCTTCTCCAGTGCCTCCCCACCCTCACAGGAAAATTTTCTTCCTAGTGTTTAGTTTATATCTCCCTTCTTTCAGCTTAAAACCATTACTCCTCACCCTGTCACTGCATTCCCTGGCAAAGAGCTCCTCCTCAGCTTTCTGTAGGAAAAGTACTTTAAGTACTGGAGGGCTGCTGTAGGTTTTACCAGGTTTAAGGTTTAACAGCGTAATTCTGCTGTAATTCTCCTGTAACTGCAGAATGTAGGTAGGCAAGTTTCGTAGCCAAATACCTGTGTCTTGAAAAAGCAAATGAGATTAAGTTCATTATGGAGCTACAAGGAACTAATTAAGACATAGCACAGGTTTCTGTGACTTCTTTGTTCACTGGCAGTCCTGACTCAAGCCACTCCCTACATGCATTCCAACACTTTGGTGCTGGTTTGACTGTTTCTGTAGCCTCACTGCAGGAAGGAAAAAACACTTAAAGCAAAAGCAAACCCAACATTTAAAAACTAAGCTAAGATTCAACCTCTGTTCTAAGCAGATACACCCTCTGCCTTTTTCATACTTCAGAACCTTTGTTTTAAAATACTTTTAATTATTATGAGAGACAAGACTTACCTCGATTTAAATTTTCGTGAGGGACTGCAAGAGGTGTTTTCATAGAATCAGAATCAAAAGGTTCGAAAAGACCTCCAGAATCATCAAGTCCAACAGTCAGCCCAACAGCACCATGCCTACCAAACCATGTCTCAAAGTGCCACATCTACACAATTTTTGAACGTGTCCAGGGAAGGAGACTCCAACACTTCCCTGGGCAGCCTGTTCCAATGCTTCACCACTCTTTTAGCATAGACATTTTTCCTAATATCCAGTCTAAACCTTCCCTGGCACAACTTGAGGTCTTTTCCTCTTATCTTTTCACTTGTTACTTGGGAAAAGAGATCAATATCCACCTTGTTACAAACTCCTTTCAGGCAGTTGTAAAGAATGACATCTTCTCTCAGCCTCCTCTTCGCCCGGCTAAACAATCCCAGTTCCCTCAGTCACTCTTCGCAACATTTGTGCTTCAGACCCTTCACCAGTTTTGTTGCCCTTCTCTGGACGCGGTCCAGCAATTTCATGAGGATCCCATGTGTTCAGCTGTCAGCAGCATATGATAGTAGCATGGCAGGGGTTATGAAGAGTCTGATAAGAGAACCTTCAGAAAGGCACAGAAAAGCAGTGACACTGGAATAAATTGTTAATCCTTGTTGACAGTGTAACAGAGCTACTGTGACTGCTGCGTCAGCCTGTGCTACTCCACCTTAACAAAGTGTTTGAAGCCTTACATATAATTAAGCTGTATTTTCATTTTAGCACTCCGGTGTCATGTACCAACCTATTATGCTTTAGGTTTGCCATAAAATATACTATCATATTATGTATAGTACGAAGTAGAAACCAGTGATATAACATTACTGCCTTTCTCTCAGTTTGCTACTTATTTAGATGCTAAAATATTCTGACAGACATTTGTCTTCCTGTGTAAAGTATCTACTGTCTCTGGATATTAAATCCATAGCTGAATAAATAACAGTAATACATAGACTTCACTTTCATTTACTGAGAGTTTATAGGTTTATTCACACTAAATATAAAGTATCAATGTAGTTTAAGAGGCATAGTAGTGATACCAAAGAAAGCAATTTTCATCACTGATATATATGCAATTTGTTACAGAGCGTGTTAAGTTATTGTCACGCTGAAGGTGCCTTCCAAAAGCTTATCTTACCCATCATATGACAATGATTGTCTTACCAGAAGCCATTGATTAACTCAGGAGCTTTCAGATTTGCAACATGGTGAATTTTTCATCACATCACCTGTCTAATAGAAGAGGATTTATTTCAAAAAGACAAGGGAAATGTGAAAAAAATCCCAGACTATATTCAGAAATTATTGTGTCCTGCTAGTGTTCTGTAAGGCTTTGGACTTATACCCCAGCCTCTTTTGAAGGAGTCTTCATCCAAACTCATCTTTGCAATCCTTGGAGACTGTAGCAGCTCAGCTGTTCTTTAGGGATGGAGACCAAGGTCTTCTTGGTAGTGCCGATATTTGTTCCTGTTCTGAAGTTTCTCTCAACCAGCAACTGCAGGCAGTTAGCAGCTATCCTGATTCATCCAGCAGTTACAGCAGCTTCTCCATGCCCTCCCAACCGTTATGGAATATTGAACTGGTTTTGATATACATCGCTTTTTCTGATACTTTGCAGCCTCCAAGGGAGATGCAAACACACTCTGAGAAATAATCCAAATGAAACTTAAAACTCCGTAGCTTAAAACTCCACAACTATAAGTCATGATATACCTAAAGTCTTCCTGTGACTCATATCAAACTCAGAAATATAAATTAATCTGGTTATGCCCTTCAAACAAATGGAATCTTTCCAGGTACAAACAAAAGAAGTTTACTAGACTTCAGGCCTCTGATAAGTAATCTGCTGTGCTTAGCAATAAATGTTTCGATGCTTTTCAAAGAAAGTGTTTCTACCCATTTTAAAGACTGATTAAGCGGTTATTTGTTTCTCTGCAGATTGCTTCAACTGGCTATTGAAAGTTGGACAATGGGAAACATGGAGGTCTTCTCCAGCTCCTTTCAATTATGCCTACAACAAGGCTAGAATATCATTTTATCAATTACACTAATGTGTAATTGATATGTACTTTGTAATGTGTCAGATACTCCTAGGTAAAAGAAGTCTTTGCCAGTAAAAAACAACTTTCAACTCCTCTGTGTTCATATACAACCCATTTATTTCCATCAAAGCTTTAAGTTGTGAAACTGAGTCCAAAACTTCAAGCTATGGTAAGCCTAGGATGAAAGTGTTGTTGGTCAGTTTCTTTCAAATTGTTGTTAAAGTGTTTTCTTAAAGTAATCCGATAGAAGTCTGGTAGAAGTCAAGAGCCCTTAGGGTGCAAAGCACAATTATCTATGGCTGACCTGAAGCAGCGTTGAAGGCACTATTGGATTAGACCTCCAGATATCCCTTTCACACCAAATTTCTGTGCTGCTACTTTGCATGTTTGTTTTAGGTACATTCTTAATGTAGAGATTGTTATAGGTTGTGGGTACAGTGAAAGACAGATTCCTCATGCAAATATGCCAAATAAATACCAAGAAGGGGAGAGTGTGAAAGAGTTTTGTCTTCTATAGAAAGTTGTGCATTAAGTAATTAAGTGCAAGAGATGTCTTTTAAACTAATAAAGAGAGATTTTCATGTACAAAGAAGGAAAAAAACTTTATCTGAATTGAGAGAATGTCCAGTTAAGGTGGAAATAAGAGTTTTCAGAGAAAAGATCAAACCCATTCCTTTAGAAGCCTTCAGCAGGACAGTGACATATGAGTTATAGTATATAGTCCATCCAGGGAGAATCAGGAGAGAGGGGTCGTCTAGGATCTGAATCTATCTGAGAGTGCTTTTTGAGGGAGAGCTATTTCCTAGATGCAACAGACTGCTTCACTCAACAAAAGACAAAAAAAAAAATGAGCAAGGCCTAAGGTCAGCATTTTAGAAGAAAAAGATTAAGGTCAGCTGATTAAGGAAGGGCAATTAAGATTTTTTTAGAAATAACTTTGGCATGAGTAAGTAAAGCATAGTTTTTCTTTCTTTTGTTCACCTGCATGTTAGTTTGGTTTAAAGTTAAATGCTTAAAAACATAATATCAAATCATTCCTTCTCTTGGATGGAGCATGTCTATACCCCAAAGTCAGACCTTGCCCTACATTGGTGCACTTAAATGAGAGCTCCTCATTAAAGGATGCTCATTAAATGAGATATACCTCCCAGTACATCTTCTGTTATACCATAACTGTCTGAGCTCTGGAGGAACTTGAAGACCTGGCACTACAGCACTACGAAGAGGTGGAAATCTCTTCTGGTGACTACAGGTGATATTGGAGTCTCTTTAACAGGCAATAAGATATTGGCCTACTTTCCATAAGGGGCAAAGGAGGGGTATCATGCTGTGCTGTCAAGCAATTTGAAGATTGAGAGCTTTGGAGCTCTGGCCAGACAGGAGTGGCATAAAAGGTCTCCTGTCTGGTTTATTTGAACTAGTTACCAGAAAAATTTTATTATCACAGCTTTAGCTGCCTGATTTATCTATCTGGTTTCTAGTTATCGGATTAATTTTTTAGAGCATTTCTTCAAGAGGGACTTATGGAGCTACTATTTTAATACTTCCCAATAAAAATGGACAAAAAGGGAGGCCTAAGAATGTACAATGCTAAAATAAGTACACCTTTCATTTAGCCTCTTTAGGTGTGAGTCTATTGGCAGATAATCTTTCATACTATCATCGTGTGCAATCGATACTAGTAAAACTGGTGCAGAAAAGCAAATTAAAGAAGTCAAACGGAATTGAGTAAGTACATCTAAAGAGTTGTGAGTTCCTCTAATTGCATGAAATCTTCTCTTTCAGAAGTGCTGTTATTGACAGCTTTGCCAGTTGTTCTTTTAGCTGTACATTAGGGAAAAAAAAACCTTTGCAAACCTAAGGCACATCTGCATTGATCTCTGAGCCACTTGTAATGTAGACTGAATGCCAGGGGAAAGAAGAGGGGGTGGGTGGAGCATCGTGGGCAGTATTCTCCTGCAAAAGAGGTGTAGCAGAGTAACAGCTAAGCACAGAGCAAGTTTTCATGGATGATGTAATCTCTTTTGTACCTGCAGTGATTAACATGCTTAGTGTATAAACAGCATTTTTTTTTTACACTGCAGATATCTTTGAAAATTTTCCAGCAGTTGCTGACAATGGTTAAATGTTAAACCTTTTATTGGATGTTTACCTTCTCTCAGCACCATCATATATACTTTCCTTGATAAATATTAGAAGACATACTGGTATCAGACCCTATGGAAGATTTTCTACACAAAGATTTCTAAATATGAAAAGATTTTATTTCTACCTCTCTGGATTTTTTTCTTCGTTTCTGTAGGTGTTGTCACATATTTTCTCAGAATACTTTTTCTTAAGGTACAAGAAAGATATTGAGCTGCTGAAGCACATCCAGAGGAGGTCAATGAGGCTGGTGAAGGGTCTGAAGCACAAGTTTTATGAGGAGCGGCTGAGGGAACTGGGATTGTTTAGCCAGGAGAAGTGGAGGCTGGGAGGTGAACAGATTGCTATCTAGAACTACCTGAAAGGATGTTGTAGTGTGGTGGTGCTGGTCTCTTCACCCAAGTAACAAGTGATAGGATGAAAGGAAATGGCTTCAAGTTGCACCAGAGGAGATTTAGATTGGATACTAGGAAAAAATTCTTTACTGAAAGAGCAGTGAAGCATTGGAAGAGGCTGCTCAGGGAAGTGGTAGAGTCTTGATCCCTGGAGATGTTCAAAAAAAGCGTAGATGTGGCACTTCAGTACTTGGGTTTTTGGGCTTGTTGGTATTGTCTTAACAGTTGGACTGAATGATCTCAGAGGTCCAAACTTTTTGTTTCTATGATTCTATGATTCTAGGTGCTTTCCACAGTACAGACTTTGTAAGCCTATGAGAACAAGCAGATATCAAATATGAAATTCAAGGAATAATTAATTAGGGCCCTGAAACCCACATAAACCTCAAAGAAGCCAGTGTTTCAGATGAATTCATGGCATTCCCCCAAAAAAGTGGGAATGATTGTAATTGATTAAAACATGCTATTTCCTACATTGGACACATGCATTAAAAATGTATAAAATAAAGTGAATTACGTGAATTATGGAATGATGAGTCCTAATAGCTGATGAATTACAAGATGAAATCTTACTCCCACCTAAACTAAGGAAAAATATAATTTAGTTTTACCTCTTTATCCACCTTTGCACTTTTCCTTTTTCTTTCTTTATAGAAGGATACACCAGCTTGGAGTCTTCTCTTAGAATTAGATCTGTGACTTGATTCAGAGGTCTTTTACAATAATTTCTACCATTGAGAAGATTCTCCTAAAACTCATTGTCACTGGCACATGAGACATTTTTAGTCTTTCTTTAATAGCTGTGGGAGCTCAAATGGCCAAAGTCTCTGATGTACTGGAGTTAAATGGCTGATTTTTTACTTAGCCTGGGCTTCAGGCTTCCAGTCCACTGTGCAGAGACTATAATTGCAAGGCATTTTGGAGAAGATTCTTCTACATCTGTAACCAGTAGTAAGTACTAATTCAGGTAACCTTCTTAAAACAAAATTCTGCTTTAAATTAGCAACATCTAAACTGAGTAAGAAGTGAAAATGAATGTTAAAATGATTGTGTATTTATTCACTTTACTTACGGAGTTACTTAAGCCCCTTTTGGCCCAGGCTTTAAGGAATTTGATTATTAGTCTTTTTCATTTCCACAGAAATCTCTCCTTGATATTTCCCTTCAACTATCTGGTATCACCAAGAACGTCTATACAATAATACAATGAGCTGTTCTGGAGTTATGACATCCAGATCAATATGAGAGGCCGATGCATTGTTGGGAATTATTAAGCATGTCCAAGGACAGACATAACAAGACCATCACAAATTAATGGCTCCTGCATGGTGTATTTTTTGACATCTACAACTGAACCTACCCAAAAGATGTGTTATAGAAAGCAGTACCAATTACCTGCTCAAGAAAAATTCTGGACTTTCTAGGAGTAGTTCCAACTCTTTTATCCAATCTTATTTTTGAGTAGGGGATCGATTCACTAAGCTTTTCTATGAAAAATCGATTTGATGCATAATACTTTCTACATACTCTAATCCAATAGTTTTAGAGGAAAGCTTCATGAGTCTCTGATGCATATTTAACTGTCATACATTTTATTAATATTATTACTAGAGCAATTTTGGCAGCAAGATTTTGTTGGAAATTCCCTATCAACTACTTTTAAAGCACAAGAAAAACAAACTAACGGTAGGAGACAAATTGGGCTAAAATCTTTTGGGTGTGGGGTAAAATTTTTTGGGTTGGGGTGTAGGTCAAAGACAGAATACAAAAAATTGCTGTTCCCCTAAAGGATAGCCAAGGACTAGGAAGGCGAAAGATGTGTGAAAGAATATGAGCATTTCATTCTATGCCTGCACTCCCTTAGAAACTCTGATCTCAACAGTGGGGAAAAGCAATTGGGTGTGTTCTTACATCTTGTTGCTGTGTTTGACCAAATACTAAAAGGACCAGAAATATCATCCTGTTCCAACCCTGCTGCCATGGTCAAGGACACCTTCCAGTGGATCAGGTTCCTCAAAGCTTCATTCAACCTGACCCTGAACACGCTGGGAATGGGGCACACACAACATCTCTGGATGTCCTGTTTCACTGCCTCACCATCCTCACTCTCCTGAGATTTTCCCCACTATCCTCCCAGGCAGTGTGTTTGCAGTCCAGTCTGAATGTGATTGACTGGTCAGGAGCTGTGAGTTCAAGGTGAAGTTATGCCACCATACAGTCAGGTTCCAGCACCACCTGTTTTGTGTTCTTCAAGTGGTGTTTTACAATTTGGCTGATTTGATTCAAGGAATTAACTGGCATGAAGATAACTTTAGCTAACACTGCAGGGAAGATAAGTGCTATGCAAACCTTTTGAAAAGAGGTATACCACTCCTTGATAAGTAAAAAGAAAAGGTCAGGCCAAAGGAGCCACAATTATCTCTGCACTTGCAAAGGTTGTGGGCAGCTGAGTAGTTGCAGAGCTGCTAGAATTTCATGGTGAAACCACCCTGTCACATAAACTATCCCCCAAAAATACAGTGACAGGTGCTTTGCAGGAATCATATTAGCAGAGGCACAGTCAATGCAAACACAGTCAACAGAAGGGTTAGAATCAACCTTTGGTAGAAGTAAATAGTGTGTGGGTGTCTGTTGGATGCACACGTGAACAAACACACAGGTATAAACTTAGCTGTTGTCTAGTGCAAATATTTTCTGCATAACCATCTCCAGCTGAAGAATTTTGTTTTCCTCACTGTTTAGACACACTAGACTGATGCAGTGTGCAGGTGTTTTTCTTCACTGCAATAATTAGTCCTATTGCTGAGACTGTTAGGCTTTAAAAGAGCTAATGAAAGAGAGTAGGGAGGAGAGTTGTTTAGGAAAGATGCCATGCTGGCCAAACAGATTAGGAGAATGGGATTTTTGGATTGTGAGAGCCATCAGTCTGGTTTATCCCTTCTTTTTCAGGAGATATATTCAGTCTTATAAGACACTCATCAGTTCCAGGCTTTGTTGCTTGTTGCTGCAACTACTTCCCTTGGCAGTTTATTTTTTTTACTAATAACTCTGTGAATTGAAAAGGCTCTTCCTGATCTTCAGTACGTAATAGGCGTGGACAAACTGACTCAGTTAAGGTACAACTGACCGGGAGTCTTGTTCATGTCCAGATGCCAGGGCAAAATCTCTCACCTTTCTTCGTGCTACCGCTGTGCAGGTTCTTGTTCATGGAATATACAGCATTTATCATAAGATTGCAATATGTTTCTGAGGTACAAAACACTGAAAAAGGCTCTCAGTTCCTTGGGTTTGCCTTTGCAGTCTGTAGACTTTTCTAAAACAGTGTTAATGGGGGTGAGATGGACTTTTGCAGTTGGCAATATGTAGGATGGCAGCAACACAAGCAATTCCCACAGAGACAGGTTCCAAGAAGGCCAAGAGAACTACTAATATTAAATAAATTCACTGCATTGCATCTCCCTTACTAGAACTGATTTATTACACGTATAAAAGTATTATGATCTTTCCTTCCATTATTTCAAAATGAAATGCTTTAAGGGCCAATAAAATCAGTATTTAGCACACTTTTTATTTTGTAGTTCAAAACTTCAAGCTTGGCATAAAAACCATTACCTCTAGGGAGTGAAAATAGCCTTACCCAGCAGCTTCAAATACAATTATCTGAGTCATTCTTTCTTTTACTCCTTGCAAAATACTGAAGTGAGGTAAAACTCCTCTTGGCTGATAGAAAAAAGGAAATTACAGCTGTCTGGAGTTCAAAAGACTTGCAATAAAACTGGAATTATGACAAAAATATACTGTTTGTATTAAAGCCTCAACTGTTCACAAATTAAACAACTACATGTTTCTCTGCATGTCTGCTTATGTTTTGCTGGGTACATGTACTTCTGTAGTACAAAGTGCATTTCCTTATCTTTGTGTACAAAATTGTTTGATTCACATCTCCTTATATGTTTATATAATTATTTTTCTGTGACACTATGCCAATATACAGTAGATGAGGACTGGGTCCATTGAAGTGGGTCACTAGGGCAGTGGAAAATGTTATTTACATCATTCATATAAGCATGAGTAGTCACATCATTTGTTGACAATTTGCTGCTGCCACCATATTGTGGGAAGAATTATAGAATGAATCATAGAACAGTTTGACTTGGAAGGGACCTGAAAGGTCACCCAGTTCAAGCTCCCCTGCATGGGCAGGGACACCTTCCACTGGATCAGGATGCTCAAAGCCTCATCCAGCCTGGCCTTGAACACCTTCAGGGATGGGGAAATCCACAACTTCTCTGGGCAACCTGTGCCAGTGTCTCACCACCCTCACAGGAATAAAATTCTTCCTAATGTCTAATCTAAATCTCCTTTCTTTCATCTTAAACCCATTACCACTAATCCTATGCCTGTACTCTCTGAAAATGAGCCCCTCCTCAGCTTTCCTGTAGGTCCTTTAGATACTGGGGGGCTGCTCTAAGGTCTCCCCTGAGCCTTCTCTTCTTTAGGCAGAACAAACCCAACTCTCTCAGCCTGTACTCCTATGGGAGGTGCTCCAGCCCTCTGACCATCTTCGTGACCCTCCTATAGAAGGTGTTCCATAGACAGAATGCACTTTATTGACTACTCTGGATAAAGCACAGGCCAAGAACATTTAAACCACTATGTACAATTTCATGAAAAGAATGAAGTAAGGATTTGCTGATGGCATTGAACTCTTTATTTTTAATTGAGCAAGTGCACTAGAATTTCACTTTTGAATAGGATCTTAGGATTAACAAGTTGCTGTTCAAACTTCATGTAAGAATATGTTGGCGATGATATTCATTCCAAAATTTTTTTCATGTTTTAGACTATTCACTATGGTCTATAAACACACGGATTAAGGAGCTCTAATTCCCTGTACTTTGAATTCAGCTCTTGATCACATTTTCAGCAGTTTTTGAATGGTGGAGGCTATCCTGGGCCCCTGGCTGCAGTGCAGCTGCTCCACTAGTTTTGTTCTTGTGGGACACGGGGTTGTGGAAGCTGCAGTACCAGTCAGGCCAGTAATTCAGTAACCTCTGGGTGCCCTCTCCAACCTTCCCTGAACACCACTCCTCCCTACTCACTTTCATAAGCTATTTCAAAGTCTGACAGTCTCAGCAATAGGACTGATTATCCCAGTGAAACAAAACACCTGCACACTGTGTCAATCCAGTGTGTCTTTACAGTGAGGAAAACAAAATGCTTCATTACTGGATTCTACATGTGCATTTTCAACCAACAGTCAACAACCGGTTATCTAGCTATCCGCCCAGGGGCTAAATTGCTTTCTCTTGCTGCTTCGTTATCTGCACATACCTCGGTGTGTGAGGGACTGATATCACACCTAAAATTTTGAACTTAGAGCTCAGCATGTTTTAATTATTTGTAAGAGCACACTCTGTGCTTTGGATTGAAATACATGTTGTGTTAATTGGCTCTTCACAGCTGGGAAAACAATATTTAGCTTAAAGTAAGTCCAGTAAGTGTTGCTATCTTTTGATATTGTTGGCATTCCCTTTATCTCACCCATCTCCGAGGCCTTGAGTTTCTGCTGGATACTTCTAATTGTAGATTGACCAGAACCAAATGCAGTGTTCAAGATGAGAACCTGTTATTGGTTCATGATCTTACTGCTTACCATTCTTTTATCCAACTCTACTCTTTTTTAAAAAATAAAATAACACCCCCCTCCCCCATTTTGCTGTCCCTTAAAGCTAATTTCAAGCCTACTAAATTCTTAAGGCATCTACCCTTTCAACTTTCTCCCCACTGAATTTTTAATTCAACACAGGAAGAACACAGATCTGTTAGAGTGGGTCCAGAGGAGGGCCACAAAGACAATCTGGAGGCTGGAGCCCATCCCATATGAGGACAGGCTGAGAGAGTTTAGATTGTTCAGCCTGGAGAAAAGAAAGCTCCAGGGAGACCTTATAGCAGCCTTACAGTACTTAAAGGAGGCCTACAGGACATGTAACATTAGAACAAGTTCTACTTGAATAAATATTTTAGTCTCTTCAAGTGTATTGACTCTACTTTGGTCAAGATTTTCCAGGTTTCCTCACTTAGTCTGAGCTTTGAGAGTGTCAGTTCCAGACTCAAGGACCCGACTGTTAGTCAGAGTCCAACGGTATTATAGGCAATGAAGATTTAGTTGACACAGCCAGTGGAATGTGGAGAGCTATTCAACACATACCGCAGCGGACACTTATGATTGGTCAGTTGAAGAGATGTCAGGTAGCTCTTTTGACCAGATATCCACTGATTCTAAGAAAAGCTCAGGTACTTGGACAACATGGAGACATGTAAGTTTTAAATTCCTACTTAGATTTCTGAATTTGCAACTGGATTCCATCTTGACTTCCCTCTGTCACTTCTATGTCTTCAGCTGTGGGTAAATATGTGAGTTAGTTGAGAAATGGAAACGTAACCAGAAATCCTGCAAACCCCATAGCTAGTCCCCCTTCTACTGTTTTGTTTTTGTTTGTTTGTTTGTTTGTTTTTCACAGAGGCATGCTGGGGCTTTAAAAGCCATTTGCTTCTTCTCAGCATCTTCTTCTCCCATTTCCTGGTGCTTTAAGACTACATCTACAGGCACATATGCATTTCAGCCTGATCTCTACCCTTAGGACCATGATCACTGGTCTCAGGTCTCAGTTTCCACAGAAGTGGAATGCCTGGTCCAGAGGGATTAGCTTCCTGTTGTAGCTGCCAGGACCACAGGGCCACTACAGCATCTTTGATGGAGCAAGTCCAATAGATTGAGCCTTCTTCACATGACTTCTACTGATTTAATGAGGTCCTTTCAAAGTCAGAATTCCAGCTCATCTTAGACAGTGCAAAATTGTACACATGGCACTATATTCGGTCACCTATACCTCTCCAGTCCAAATGCCCAGATATCCTCCCTTCATTTGGGTTGACTGCAAGCAACTGTCACCATTCAGCCCAACCCTCAGACTTATACTTTTTGGATACAGAGCAAGTTGCTTGAACTGCTATGCCACATGGACCCTGCAAAGCTATGTAGATAAATAAAATGTTAGTAAATAAAGCGGAGTATTTATTTCAAAATGTATTCCCTTAATCATCATTTAATTTGATAGAATAAATAGCATTGGGATAAACAAAATGTGGAAGAATGAGTGTGCCAGGCCTACAGAATGCTGGAAACATAAATTTTCCATGAATACAAGTCATATAGAGCAATATTGTAAATTGTTTCCTACCCAAACTAGGAAAACAGCAGTATGCAGGCAGAGCTCAGTACACCGCCTGACAGAAATGCATTACGATTTTCAAGACCATGTTTCTATTGAAGATTAAATGTGGCAGCTTCAAAACAACATTGAATACTAAGTTATTATTTTACTTTTAATGAACCTGTTGCAGCCTCAGCGCTGAGAGTGCATTCTTGCTAGACTTCCTCATTACATTTTCAGTAATAACTAATATTCCCAGTGTGATTTCCTCTCTGCAAACTCCTCCCAAGTCACTTGGTTCATGATGCTATTGTAAAAAGAGGCGTTAGAATGCGTAAATCAGTGTCCAAACATGTCTAAACCTAACATTAGCACAATTGTTCTGGCAGCCACAACAGAAATGTCTGGATCTGAATTAAATATTTTAGGGGCTTTATTTGGCACCTATAACATGATAGAGATATTCAGATTAAGCATCCAAAAAGCTGGAGAGGAACCATGGTTGTATTTGATTGCCTGACTCAGACATGATTTTTTTTTGTATATAAAACCAAATAAATCTGTTAAAGAATTGTTGATTTAGAATTGCTGATTTTGTAACTAACTCTTGCCTGATGTCAGCATGTTTCTAAAGCATAGCAATTCACCAGGTACTCCAAATGTAATCGGAGAAATTTGTTGGTAGCCTTTGCTAGCAGTAGTGTGTCGACTCAGGAGTCAAACTCTATATTTAGATATTTGAATTTGAAAGTGATTTTAGCTACTGAGTGGTCTGTGCTTCTTGCTCTAAGCTTTGTTTGCATGACAGACCACTAAAAATTAAGAATCTCTCTGCTTGGAAAAAGCCAAGACCTGCCAGATATAGAAGCAGTACCTTGAATAACACAAAACAGAAGACAAATTGTACTAAGTATTCTGAAGATAATGATGAAAAGCATTATGGTAGCAAGCAGGGGAGAAAACACAGGAAAATGAAAAGAATTCTTGGGTAAAAGTAGAAGACTTTTGTTAGCTCTTGGGAAGGTCCTGTTTTGGTTTAACGACTGAAACTCTTAGGGGAATACATGCATTGATCCTTTTTCTAGTCTGTGCAATGCCCTCTGCTGTAATTAGTTCCCCTTATGTCTAACAGATCCTGATAGGTAGAATGAAAATGGAGCTCAGGGTCTTGTATCCGAGTAACGTTCTTTGCAGCTGGAAATGAAATAAAACAAAACAAACCCCAAATGTGAGCAAATTTATCTTACATGTAAAACTCCCTTGTGCTTATTTTTTATAGTCTTTATCATTGCATAAGTGATTTTGTGTAATATAATGTAATTTGCTACACGTAAGTGAAAAACTCTGAACAGTATTGTCTTTAAGCAGAGAACAGACACTTATAATGAAGCAGAAAATTATGTGAGCGCACAAAACACTGATTGATTGCTTAGGCTATCTTTTAAATTTGCTTATGAAAACAGTGCGTGCCTGTAGCCAAATGCTTCAAACGCCCCACTAAAATTAAGGAAGGCACTTTCTTTTCTATGAGCTTACTTGGTTCTTCTTAATGCCATAAAATATTGGAACCTGTTTCTTAAGAAAACTAAAAGTCCCTGACATGACTCTCACAGTCATACCTGTGTGATGATTTGGCAAATTTCTCTATATATAATCTAAGTATTCTGGCTGATATGATTAATCAATATGAAAGAAATAGAGTGACCTTCCTTAACGGATCAAAATTCATCATTCTTCGACAACTCTGGGGTTAAAAATCAATTGTAAAACCTTAATGACTGAAGAAAAACACATCAGGCAAGCTGAATCTTCCAACAAGTTTTCTTGAAAAGCCTTTCTGCAGGGTGTGGTGGTTTGGGAGCGGCAAATTCCCAGACACAGCAAAATGAAGCCATATGTGAGTTAGGTGAAATATAAACTCGGAAAGACAGAGTCAGCTCTGAGGTGGAGAAAGAATGAGGTGAGTATGCTTTCACAGGGAAATCTGAAGCTTGGGTTTACATTCAGGGTGAAGTAAAGTTAGACTAAATAGCTGATCTAAGAATTTTTGTGATTTTTAAGAGAAGCCCTGAGTCTCAGGAGAAAGACCCTCTGATCTGGAGACCCAGAAAAGCACTCCTCTGCAATGAGAGAAGGGCCTCTAGGACATTGAGGATGGGGGCATGTGTAGTGCCTCTGTGTTTAGGAATCAGCAAAATCCAGCTAAACCTGCAAGAAGTTTGTGCATTTGCTTTCACTTGTGTGACACTGAAATAATTGGAGAGGAGAGTCTAAATACCACAGTATTTAGCACGGTATCCTGTCTAATTCCTTTAACGTCCAGGGAATCATAGAATCATAGAATCCTGGAATGGTTTGGGTTGGAAGTGAACTTAAAGTTCCTCCAGTTTTAGCCTCCTCTGCCATGGTCAGGGACACCTTCCACTGGATCAGGTTCTCAAAGCCTCATCCAACCTGGCCTTAAACACCTCTAGGGGTGGAGTGTCCATGACTTCTCTGGGCAACTTGTGCCAGTGCCTCACCACCTTCACTCCCTAAGAAAGAGCCTCTCCCCATCTTTCCCATAGGCCCTCTTTAAGTACTGGAAGGTTGCTATATATATATTTAAAATGAAGGCAAAATTTGTTTTCTTTTGTGATAGTCTCCAAAGCTGCTAGGTGGGACTGCCAGCACCAGCTGAGGTGAGAGGGCATCTAGAGAGATCATATCCTCTTGAGTACCCTGCAGCTTGGGGGTTGGGCACAGACAGAGAGGTCGGGCTTGGGGGCAGCCAGATGGTAGTACCACACCATGGGCTGGAGGATGTCATCCATCCTGCCACAACTGTGACATAGGCATGAAGCGTGTTTCCTAACACAGAGGAAATCCTAAAGAGGAAGGCCCACATACAAGCTGGTTGATGTTTAAAGAGAAAATGAATGTTGAAGATACAACCATGATCTGAGCAGTATCCGTCTGTGTACTGGAGCCACGTGTGAATGTGATACCTAGGGTGTCCTCAGCCCTGACTCTTACATCTATGGGAAAGATGCTCATATGCACAGCTGGGAGGGCAACCACAGTGTGCTGCAACAGCAATCACCATATGACAACTGTCTCTATGCAAGTCACATTTTCCACACTGCTGGAGACTGTAGAATCAAGACTCCCACTGATTCTAAAAGAGAAATAAATGGAACTCATTTTATTTTCTGCAAACAATGCTTTTTCCACAGTCATTTTGCTAGACAGGCCAGTGGCCTCCTTCAGGCATACATCTCTTCTATCGACAGGTGTTTTTCAGCAAATGGGGCTGAGAGTTGAGTGGATGTAAAGCGGACCCTGGTCTTTTGCAACTATGTATGTAACCATGGAGTTCTGTCAGTGCCTCCTTGTTAGGTCCTCAAGTTGTTTTAATGCACATCGTTTGACCGTATAATTTACAAGTTGCTGAACTGTGCAAGTCTATATCAACAAGAAATACCAGGTTCTGGTATGTTTGACCTGAGAAGCAATTTGCAGGTCAGGCTGTTGTGCTTAGAAGAAGTCACAAAGAAGGGAATATTCCAGGTCTGAAGAAAGGAGCAATAATATCCATCTCAGAAAACTTCTGAAAGAGTGTGCATGGGAACAGACTAACATTTAAAGACTGCTATTATAGTTTGAAAAAGGTTTTCTTTAAGTAATTTATTCTTCTACTATCTTGCTAGTCACCAGACTGATATTGAGGATGCTAGAAAATATCAAATAAGAAAATTATTTTCCTGTGAATTGTATCCCCAAGTACATTCCTATTCACTTCCGTGGGAGTTTTTCTGGGTGCCAGAATCCAATTGCAGCTAGAATGACAGCAATAGTTTATACATGGTATGTACATATTAAGTTAAGCTGATTAAATAGTTCACATCTTGCAATTTATCTGGCAAATTTGACATCTTTTTCTGCTCACCTAGTATTAGTGGAAAGATTGTAGTTTCTCAGGTTATGTTCTTACTCAGATGATCATGTACACTTTCCACATGCAGCTTAGCAGACATGACCACTGTAGTACTGTTCAATTGCATACAGCAAAAGAAGACAGTACTGCTATACAACTGTTGCTCCCTGAGGCTCACATCTAGATCCCAGCAGTTTGTTTCCCAGTTTATTGAACTGTAGTTAAGAAAAAGGAGACACTAATCTTGCAGAACGCACTCATAGGAAAGAAAAAAAAAACTTTAACTTTGTTTTAAAAGTATAAATGGCAATGCATTTCTTAGAATAGTGACATTGAAAATGAGCACACAAAGATGATGTCAGTATGACGGAGGGAAATCACCACAGTCACTGTGAGTTCTTCTTATTGTTTCAGTCAGAACCTTTCAGCTGAACACAGATTATATTTAGTGGTTGAAGAGAAGAGCTGCCCTTCCCTAAAATACTTTTTCCATTTAACACATTTTTATTTCAGAAGATATCTTCCTCTTTCTTGGCCAAACAGTGGACTTTTGTTGCAAGAAAAATGTTGTGCTGTAAATGAACAGAAAGCATTTGTGACTGTGCTGCTCCTCAAGAAAACATAACCAATAGGCACTTGATAATGCCACAACTGCTTTATTTTTCAGTTGGACTGACCGGTGTGAAGATTCTTAAGAGAACAATAAGGGAATTTTTTATTCTTCAAGAATTCATAAATGAAAGTGAATCAACAGAGTACTTAGTAACATGTCCTATTGAGCAAAATGCCTTAGAGTGTTGACAGATTGTCAGTACTATGTTTTGCTACATTTGACTGAATTCTGTAGTGAGTTTATTAAAATGTTTTAGTGCCATGTGAGCAAGTGCAAAATGTGTTCCACTCATTTTGATTAAAACAAGGCGGAGCATTTGGAAAGATGCCAGGAAAAAAGATCAAGTAATCCATTCATATCTTTTTTAGAAAGTTTCTACTAATAGATGCCTACTTCATGAATGATGGGACTTGCTGAGAACCAAAAAGAAATTAATTATGGAGCAGGCAGCATACAAACCTCTCGTTTGTATTTAGGAGCTCACAGTATGAGTATGTGGGAGTAGCTGCTCACAACCAGTTCCCTAGGGGACCAGATAGAGCATTGTTATATCAGGTCAGCTTAGCAGGGAGAGGGTTGTAAGGGTCTAGCAGAGCAGGCAATGGCAATGGCCTTCTTTGCCAAACCAACTCAGCTAGCTTTAGTAAAGACTGCAATGTAGCAGCATGAAAAATCCCCTCCAGCTCTAGTAATAAATAACAAAATGGAAAATGAAACCCTTTTAACATCAACCTGGTTCTTTTTCAGCTAACTGGATGATTTACTGGTTAGAGGTTAAAGGTTTTGTCGGTAGTTCGGTTAACAGAACAGATGCATGAGCATCTGCACAAATCACCATGGCTAAAGTGGGCCTGTTGCAAGGAATGAGTGGTTAGGAGACACTGCTCAGACTGCAGCTACATGACAAGAGGCTTCTTAGAGCTAAATCACATACTGTTAATGCTGACCTACAATCTTTTGCCTTGTCAGCTACTGTCAGAATATCCTGATCTCATTCTACCTCTCTCTGACAAATGCCCAGCTTCCTCCTCTTATTTTCTTTTGGCAACTCATGAATTTTGATGTCAGTAGGATATTTTCCATTGAGTACTTATGAGAGATGAAAGTGGGTTTGTAGCTGAGCTAGTACCACTACATCAGGGATCATCGTGATGTTATTTTACCAGCAAGTGCATAGAGATAACCTGGGTTCATTTATGTAAGTGTACACCTGCCAGAGTGGCTTTTTAATAACACCTCTAGGCTCAGCCTGGTGTTTATTTCTGCCTATGCTGCATCTCTAAGATGATAAGCCTATTCACAGCACAATGGTCTGTCTGGGATAGGTCTTCTGTAGGTCTCCTGGTCTTTCTTTAACAACAATAACAACAGTGACATAGCAGTGCGTTTTACTGACAGTGTTTCAAACAAGCTTATTGCACATGACAGTATGAATTCCTTGTTTGTCAAACTGTGTCAAACCATGAGGTTTACCCAATAGCCTTCCTTCAACACCTCTTTTCCGTCTAACCTTAGGCAAATCACCAGATCCTCCGCTGATGAGTTTCCCCACCATGTTTAGACTCCTGAGGTTCAGTGAAGATGTCTTTAGAAGTGAAAGCATTTACTGTTATTAACTTGCGTGTATATACCAGTGAGAAATGTGTATAAAGACTTAGTTATGGCTGGATTCCATAATTTTTTTCATCCTAATTAGCCCATAAATTTAAATGGTCCATTGATTATAGTACTCCAAAAGACTGATATAACATGCTCATTATGATGGAAACAGACATTTTAAGAAAGATGAATGTTATTGTGAAAGATGATGTTCACATCCCAAGTTACTTATTACAAGCCTACAAATGTTTATGCAGTAACAAGTAAATGCATGAAAGGTGTTATTCAGGGTTAAAGATATTGTACACCTATATAATATAGGCAAAATGTAGGTTTTATATCCCCTTTATACCTAAGATTTGGAGGTCATGGAATATATTTTGTTCTGTATAGTAACTTTCCTTGCCTTTTCCCTTTTCACCCATAGCATTCCACATATTTTTCTAACATAGGTTGCTGGATTCCAGACATAACACTGTAAAAATCTGTCAGCTCAAGTCAGATAATGCCCTCAGCTACTTTTATTTTCCAGAGTGTCACAGATGACCACTCATGTCGTAACAAAGGTGTCTGGCTTAGAATATACCCAGCTTCCTGCTGGTAGCAATTAAAATTAACCACCACCCATGGATAGATTTGAATTAAAGTATCAGCAGCCAGCTAGCTCGTGCATCAGTAGCAAAGTATAAGCAAAGGTGGTACTACAAGGAGAACGACATGTTATGAAAGAGTGAAAGAGAAAAAGGAGAAAAATTCTAACTTCAATGTCATAGGAACAATGGAGAAATATTACCACTGTCAAAAACAGGTTAGTGCAATGTTGGAGGAAAAGTGAAACAAGTGGCAATGATGGCTGTAACATGTGGAAAAAGAGATGGAAGACCAGGTAGGGTCTTCCAAGTGTTGGGGTCGCTAGCAGGGTAAATCCTAAATCTGAGAATGGCAAGCATGCTGGTCCTTCAAAACAGTGATGAAGGTTTCATTTTCAATTAACTATTCTGCCCTTAGTTGATTTCGGTAAGTTTCATGAGTGAACACTGGAACAGGCTGCCCAGGGAAGTGGTGGATTCTCTATCCCTGGAGGTGTTGAAAAAACATGTAGGTATGGCACTTCGAGGCATGGTCTAGTAGGCACTATGGTGATGATCTTAGAAGTCTTTTCCAATCTCAATGATCCTATGATTCTCTAATCCTATGATGCCAAAATACAGCCATAAAATTTACCTTTTTTTAGTCTGTTACAAATAAGCACTTAGAAAAGACAGAAACCGAAGATGAACAGTTCCTTTTGGTCCAGCTCTTGAGGATTCCAAACTGATTTATAACCCTTCAACTGATCATGCTGCACTTTCTGCTTGCCTGCAGATTTTTGGATTGAATGTTGATGGCTCTGCCTCTTGCTAGATTACACTAAAGCCAAATCTACAGTGAAGCCTGTCTTAAATTTTCTGGCCTATCACTGGCATTGCATATGGCATTGCATTATCGTGCAGTTGCAAATGACTGGGGGGAGCTGTCTGCACAAAGAGTAAAGACAGTAGTTCTTAAATAAGTGTTGGTGTTGCATTACAGGCTCATCCTATGGAAAAGAATGAGGTCTGTGCTCTTGCCAAGGAAAGTCGTCCCTATGTCTATATATCTTTTACCTTGTTGCTCTGCTTGATCCAAATCAAGGGTTAAGTTAAGTTCAAGCTTCTCCATAGCAGGACTTATTTTTATCCACGTAGATAAAAATTAATTTTATCAGGGTCAAATTAAGAAGCAAAATATTTGTTCAAATTATTTTTATCAAAGTAATTCTACTGGAAAGTGTGGAACTTTCAAAGCTGCTTAAGGCAAAAAAAAAAAAAAAAGAGAAGGAAATGTTATTAAAAGGTGGCTTGAGCTTTTAACCATGCATGATATTTTATTGGCTTGTCTATTCTTTCATGGTGAAATTTATGTCTTTAAATATTCTACAGAGAATATACCAAAACAATTCTCTTACAAGACTGATAGTGTTTCTAATATTAGGGAGACAAAAAAAAAGAATGGTTATTATCCAGGAAATACTTAGGTAGGTCTTAAAATGTTGATTTAGTTAGCTATATCTAAATGCATACTTAAAAAATCCCAAACATGTGTATCCTATCTCTTTTATGCCCAGTTATTATGCCCAATGGCGTGTGCATTCTGAGTGCTGTGATGCAAATGCACATGTTCTTTCAGCTGTCTGTGGGGAGGAGAGAGACGACCAGAGTTCTTCTTTTCTGGGTATGATGTTTATCCTTTGATTTACCTATTTTTTTCTGTGTAGTATAGGGTGCAACATGGACAGTATGCTTTGTCTGGGTAGCTGGGATTTAAGTGGTTGAAATTAAGTTCAGTAAATCCTAGATTTCATGCCTGATAGTATTGATGCAAAATTTTGTGCAATACGGATAGAAACACAGAAAATGAAGAAAAACGTTGTTTTTCATGAATATTAGTAGTTTTCAAATGAGAAATGTTTTGTTATACGTCTTCCTGCTTGCTAATGTGCTTTGCCACAGAGCTTCTACAGTGCTTGAAGTTCAATATCATGACTTTTGGACCTACTTTCATATTTGGAGAACTCATCTATAATGGTAGAACAGCATGAAAGCTATGAGAGTAAAAAAATTTATGCATCTATCTCTAAAAGATTTGACTGGTTACAATCTTAGCTATATTTCACAATCCATTTTGCCTATCTGGACTTTCACATGGCTGTTAAAGAAATCAATTACATAATGATTTCATAAGGATCTGCCACAAAAAATTATAAATGTGAGGTTACTGTTTTACCGTTATTTATTAGTGCTACTTCGAGCTGTAAACATAAGAAATGTTTAGCTTCTCTGTAATCTATCTTTCAAATTGTGCTCAAGAACACAGTGATCAAAAAGGTGTGCACAGCATGGCAATTATGGTTGTGATTTTCCAGGAAAAACTGCAAGGCAGTCTGGATAATCAGTGTGACTGAACTTTGGGGACAAAAAGTGGGGGAAAAAAAACCAAGAGGAGAACAAGACGTTCCTACTGCTTGCCTCCACTGTATTCCCCTGTGTAATTGTGTCAGATGACTATGGGTAACATGGAAGAGACTGAAGGAGTAACTGAACACAGCATTCTCCTGGAGAAACTGGCTTCTCATGGCTTGGACAAACATATCCTTCACTGGGTAGAAAGTGGCTGGGTGGACGGGGCTGGAGAGTTCTGGTGAATGGAGCTAAAGCCATTGGTGTCTGGTCACAAGTTGTGTTCCATAGGGCTCAGTTTTGGGGCCAGATCTGTTTAATATATTATCAATGATCTGGATGAGAGGATCGAGTGCTCTCACAACAAGTTTTCAGGAGACACCAAGTTAGGCAGAAGTGTAGATCTGCTTGAGGGTAGGAAGGCTCTACAGAGGGATCTGGACAGCGCAGATCAATGGGCCCAGGTAAGTGGTATACGGTTTAACAAGGCCAAGCATCAGGTCTTGCACTTGGGCCGTAACAACCCCATGAAAGGCTACAGGTCTAGGGAAGAGAGGCTGGAAAGCTGCCTGGCCAAAAAGGACCTGGGGGTGCTGGTCAACAGTGGCTAAACATGAGCCAACAGTGTGCTCAGGTGGCCAAGAAGACCAGTAGCTTCTTGGCTTGTATCAGAAACAGCTTGGCCAGCAGGAATAGGGAAGGGATTCTGCCCCTGTACTCGGCGCTGGTGAGATGTAGTTCGAATACTGTGCTCAGTTTTGGGCCCCTTATTACAAGAAAGACATTGAGGGACTGGAGAATGTTCAAAGAAAGGGAAGGGAGCCAGTGGAGGGCCTGGAGCACAAGTCTTATGAGGAGCAGCTGAGGGAACTGTGACTGTCTGGCCTGGAGAAGAGGAGGCTGAGGGATGACCTTATTGCTCTCTACAGCTACCTGAAAGGAGATTGTAGCAAGGGAGTTAATGGTCTCTTCTCCCAAGTGACAAGTGATAGGATGAGGTAAAATGACCTCAAGTTGTGTCAGGGGAGATTTAGATGATTTTAGGAAAAAATTAATTACTGAAAGAGTGGTGAAGCATTGGAAAAGGCTGCCCAGGGAAGTGGTTGGATCACCATCCCAGGAGGTGTTTAAGAGATGTGTGAATGTGGCTTTCAGGGATATGGTTTAGCAGTGGACTTGGTAGTGTTAGGTTTACAATTGGATTCAGTCTTAAAGGTCTTTTCCAACCTGAATTATTCTGTGATTTTAAACTCTGGAAAGGACTGTCTACCCAGATCATTGGGTATGCCCCAAATCACAGGTAGTTTAGTGACGGTAGAACTAATGAGGTTTGCCATGGCTTTGTGACTCATGAGTGCCTTCTCCAGTGTGCACAAGACCCATATGAGGCTGAGGGAATGAGGACTGATCTCATGAAACAGCTAGAGGACAAAGTGGATCGCTCTCACCTGCCCAACTCACTGAAGCCATAGCACAGATGTATCTCATGGGTTAAAGATTCAGGAACACATATGGTATTTGTATAGAATGTATAAGTCTTATTTTATTAGGAAACCTGTCTACAAGGTCTAAGCATCACATAGATGCTGTTGTTTGAATTCAACATGCTAAGCTACCCTTGGTAATGCTAACATAGGGAGGATGTCAAAGCTAAAGGCAACACAAAGCTGGGCCTACTTTGAGCCTCTCCACTGGCCTCTAGATTCAGCAGCAGTTAAGGTTTCAAGATTCCAGTGCCACAACACGAACCAACTGCTGGCATCCTTTACCCACAGTGGCATCAGCAGAACTGTCTTGTGTTACCTGTATGCATTTGGCTTTATAGTTCTCGGTTTTGACATAGTAATAAGGAAGAGAGATGCTGAGAACTTAGCATTTTTTTCTGGATGTGGAGGATATAATTGACTTTTTGTAGCAGGATCTGAAACAAAGTGTTATCCAGCTTCTGTGACAATTCCAGAAGTGGCTGGCTATGAGTGCACACTAAAATACTTCTGTTACGTGTTTGTGGATAAATGTATAATATTAATAGGATGACCCAAAATATAGCCCTGAAGCATTAATCCCAACAAATAACAAGCCCTATTAAGGAGCTATAGATTAGGAGGCAAAATATTTTCATCCAATACAGAAAATGAAGCAGAAAAAAACTAAACTGCTAACACAGATTTATAGTATAATAGTATCCTGCTGTTTGCTGAGTAAGATAAAAATTGCAAATGAGGTCCAAAATTCGTTTACCCAAATCTCTTACTGGACAATATCACAAAGCTATCACATTTATAAGGAGGAAGAAGATTTCTGCTAATTTAGATATCTTGGGATCTCGGGATATCTCTTCCTTGTCAGGAAAAGTAGCCAATGCTACAATCTGAAGCAAAGTAATGCTAATATTGCTATAAATGGAGCATTGCAGACAGCAGATATCATCTTATTCCTCCTGTGGGAGATAGTGTTTGAATTAACAGGAGATGGGTTATAAGCCAAACTCTGTAATCATCTATATTAACTCAACCCTACTGATTTCAATGAAGTTCAAGAGGTGTGAACTAGGACAGACTTGTCCCTATATGAGAGTGCTGGAAAAACGTACATAATATCTTTTAAAGCAAGAATGAAAAGTCCTTATGACTCTTTTTCACATAGCACGTTTTTTAAAGTATATATGTACATGGCAGGCTGTTATTAAAGGCAAGAGGGAGACTGCTCTTGTGAGATAATATTTTCCCAAAACATACAAAACAAAGAATGATTATTTTGCAAAGGTGGCTGCCTGTAATTTGGGGTTAGAAGGCAAGGTCACCATTTAAACCTTGAAAGTTTAGATTCTCGGGCAAGGGAAACTGGACAAAATACTGACTTTGGCTATTTATGTATCAAAACAAATTGAAGAAAACACAAGAAAAAATCCCCGTTTAAAAAAATAATTAAATATAATGTAAGGATTTTCTCCCTAATGTCTTATGGTGAAGTGAGTTTTTTTTTCCCCCACAGGAAACATGTTTCTTGCTTTTTTCAAGAAAAACCACTTCTGTGCTTTGCAAAGATGAAAATTCTGCCTCCAAGTGGGAAGCGGAAGCCAAATGTCAAAGGGTAAATTCCATGAAAGATGACAAGTGCTGATGGGCTTGAATTTGCACAATCAGCAGCATTCAGTCTCTCCAGGGGAGGTAATGTGAGGAGTTGAGGAAAGGAGGGAGAGAAAACGAATCCAGGCTGTCATCTCAGGAGGAAAGCTTGGTAAAAATATGTTCAGAATTTGGAGTTTGCCAATGAAATTAGTTGAAGTGCCTTAAAATATTTATTTGGAGGGTTTGCTTCATGTTAATAAAGAATGGAACAGTCTCTTCAAGTTCTTGTTTTGCAGAAAGAGGAGCTGGGTGTGGTGGGTTATAACACAGGGAGAGCTTATTGTTTACCCATTTTTTTCTTTCTTTGTTTTGGAAAAACAGTCCTTAAGGAATGTCAGAACAAAACTGGCCAAATGAAAAAAAAGAACAGGATGTGATTTTTCATAGGGTTAAGCATCTACTTGAAAACGCAGAAGTGCATAGCTGGATGTCATGTCGCCTGCGCTATATGAATGTTACAAATTACACAAGAAGAGAATCTGCTAAGAGCTTGTCTTATGAATTTGAGGTTCAAGAACTATCCCTGAATAACTTTTGAGCTAAAGGTATCTCTTACATGATAAAAATACCTTCAAGAACAGGCAGTAGTGAATCCCAAGCATGATTATGTAGTGCACAATATAGCAAACTGAAAGAAGAAATCTGTTTCAGCTTCCTGAGTAGGGCAGCTGTGGGGTCTTCTTTAGAAAAGAGTCCTGGTCCCCTCAAAATTAGCCTAAAATATCAGATTGGCTGGTATTTGCATGTATATGGATACACATACTTACGCACACACGTACACACACAGAGTATTTGTGGCAAAAGCAGAAGATGAAAGTAATCAATCCTACTGGAACAACTGATTGCTTAAGTTTTTCTTCCTTCTGTTTTTATGAAGTTTGGAGGCAGGTGTAGGATAAAGACTGGTATGTTAGTTTTATGTTTACCAACCAGAGTCCCAGAGTCCAGAGGCAGGAAACACCACTCTTACTAAAAAGTCTCCTTCTCTGGAGGTGTTCAAAAAGTATGTAGAGGTGGCACTTCAGGAGGTGGTATAGAAGGCACGGTAGTGTTGGGCTGACAGTTGGACCGGATGATCGTAGAGGTCTCTTCCAGCCTTAATGATTCCGTGATTCTATAATTCTATACTAAAAGAAGAAAGGACTGTGAATGTATTATAAAAGAAATGCAGCCACATGCAGTGATACAACATTTTGTAGAAACCTGGCTTTTTCAAGGACAGAAAGTATCTTCTGGTAGATTTCTAGAGTGTTTTTCCAACTTCCAGAGGTTTTTAATGCAGCAGTTAGCAATCTGGTTACCTATCATGCAAAAGGCTAGCACAGGCAAGGACGAGAAACATTTCACATGGAAGATGTAGCTGAGGTCAATGCTATGAGCCTTCCTGTAGCTCATTATGTTGTAACGGAAGCTAGAAGACTCTGTTACCCTGCAGTTTTGCAGGGAGGCAGCTGGGGTACTTTCATTACCTTTTTTGTCAGTATGCACCTTTAGACCAGTGAAAACATGAGCTTATTCTCAACTTCAGAGAACTGACATCTACTGTGCTTCAAAGGCAGCCTGGATGTGATGTTTCCCAGACTTAGAACCAGGACTCCTTTCAGCTAGTAATAGTCTGTCCCCCACCGGGACAATACTATAGGATCAGACTGTGACATAAATGACAACTGACAAGAAAGCGCTGTCAATAGGAAAAGCCAGGAATCACAAGCCTTGCGTAATATTCATTTGCTGGCCTATTCCACAAGTGAGAAATGAGCCAAAATGCAAAGATGACAATGCTTCAACTATCAAAACAATTAGGCACAAGGAATAAAAAGGAGATTTTCATTTTTTTGTTATTAGTGAAGGGAGGAGGGGAGGAACAGAAATATTCTATACCGTGGAAATTCCTGCCTGCTGTATAACAGTTTATGGTTTTATCTGTCTTATTAGTTTGCCTCAAAATTTAAGAAACTGAGTTGTAGTGATAAAAACATCAACCTGATGTTGTCTTGACAAAGGAATTTCTATCAGAGATGTTGTCTTATGCGTCTGTGAAACTCATTCTTTTACGATGAGCGTTAGCAGGAGCATTCAGATAATAATATGGATAGGAAACACCGGAAAAGGGACAATCTTCAGCATAGAAAGACTTTAAATTATTTTTTTTTAAAAAAAGTGGTAAGTTACAATGAAAGGATATTACCCTTTGAATGTAGGAGAAAACATGCTTCAGTTGTAAAAATATCAAGTGTAAGACACAACTTCTGGACAATATATTGTGTTGATGATATGCATATGGGCAGGGACATTAGATTTTGCAGAGTATATTTTTAAGGTGCTAAGAGAACTAGGAAGATATTTAGTAAAATAGTTCTAGGTATTACCAAAGAGAAATAGAGAAGGGAAACATATTTGCGTTCATTTTATTTTAATTACATCAGAAACAGCTGAAGAAAATTACAGAAGATAACTAAAATAGGGAATATATCCCTAAAGGATCTTACATTGGCCACAGTCATGAAGATGTCTGACTACCTATATGGTGTTGTAGAAGGACTTTAAAAGAGGAAACTGTTATTTTATAGTGTAATTTTCATAGAATATATGTGTGATTGTGGCCATCTGACAGCTCTGCCACGTACACTTCACCATTTAGTCATGGAGGATACAGAGCACAGAACTGCTATGGTTAACATTTATAAATGTCCAGACAGATGGAGGGGTGGGTAAAAGCAGTGAATCTGGCCAGCTACAAGTCAGGCTGAGCAAGCAAGAGCAGAACACTTAATGTGGCACAGTAAACTGGTAAAATCAGCCTCAGTATTGAAGAACTAATACTTTTGTAACAATGAACAAGGGAGACTAGAACTGGTTTTGATACGATATCAACATAATAAAAAATGCATATTTCTTGCATTCTGGAAGGCATGGATGCTTTTGCAAATAGTCGTATTCTTGAGACATACAAGTGCAGAACCGCCCTGTGAAGTGAAAAAAAAAACCTAGCATATGTGCCAGAAATGGGGATTCAAACTCAATTTAATCATCAAAATCATAGCTAGAAAACCACTAAAGAAATATGGCCTCGGTCTTTCATGATGGAATATAGCAGCCATCATATATCAAAACCTGAAAGATGACATCTTTATATTAACGGGGAGAAATACCTCTCTCTTAAATCAATGACTAAACTCACAGTATTTATGAGTCCCACCCACAAGCAAATGAAGAATGGATTTATTTTTTTTATTCTTTCTGTATAAAAAGAAACATAGTTATTCTTGTATAGGCTTACATTTTAATTCACCATTTCTCACCACAAAAGTTTTTATCAGTAGGAATAGGGATGGCTATGACTATGCCAGTGTTGCATAAAGTCACACAGGTATTCACTACAGCAGTGCAGGGAGTTGTATCCTTTTTTCCCCCTGCGTTTCTTTGAGAGACACTCCTCATTTTCTGGCATGGATGCTCATGTGTGAAGATCTCAGTGCAGCTCTCGAGTCAGATGAAGTCATCTGAAATATAAAGTAAGTCCAAAAAGCTGCTGGTGTTTCCCTGTGGAGTGGTGAACAAAAGATTACATGAGTTATTTGGAAGGAAGGGTAACACTTCTTACAGTGCTTCAGAGGCATGATGGGTGAGAACAGCATAGGCACTAAACTGTGATGGAGGATTATAGCTCTCTAATTCACGTATACAATAGTTCAGAAGAATTCTTAGGAAGTTCTTGTTGACAAAAATAAATGAAACACCCATCTGCCTAAATAATGAATTTTTGTGGCATGTCAATACCTCTTCTTTCAGCTTTAGAGCAATGAATGGTTTGATGCTACACAGGGAGCAATTTAGGGGCAGGGAAAATAGTTACTCAGTGAGCAGTAACTATAGAGGATCCTTTAATCTAGTGGTCAATGGGGCCCATAGGTCTATTTACTGAAACTGCCTGGAGAAACCTGTGGTGGTAGCAACTTTCCACTCTATCAGAGAGGAAAAGTGCCCTGCATAAAATGAAAGAGTTTCTTCATCTATTCCCCTCCCAACCCCAGGAGGAAAAAGCCAAAAGCTAGATATTTTAAATGAGGAGGTTATTGGGAATTCAGAATTTCCACATGACACGTGCTGTGTCGATCCTTGCTGAATGCGTAGATTGTGTACAGACTTCTGTGTCTGCAGCAATGTAGTGAGGAAAGAACTGAAATATATTCAGCTTTTTCAAATAATATGCTTCTGTGAAGGTCATCATTTCACCATCTACCTTTACTAATAACAGAAAGAAATACTAGTAAAAAAAGACACATCTTTTCCCTGCCATCCCAGAGCTGTTCATGAAGAGAGATTTTCAGTCAGCAGCTGTAGCTGAGACCAATGAGTTTTCTTCAGATAAAAAGTCTGCAAGATATTTTTTTTTTTGTTAGATGAAGTAAACTTGTTTCCTCAGACTTTCTTAAGAGACAGAGGGGAAGTCCGAGGAACTGAAAAATTAGGCTCTGAAGTTAGAATTCAATCCAGCAGGGCAGAACTTCTGAATTTAATGAGGCTCTGCTTGATATCAGCAGGAGCATTGGAAGGCCAAAGTATACAGGATTAGGTCTCAAATTAATGGTGCAATGAAAAGGAAAAATGTATAATTTTAGGGATAATCATTTTGATGATTGATTTTATAATTATTCGTGGCATATAACGCGAATTATCCAGATGTTTTTATTGATGGCATTTATTAATGCATTAAATTTAAACTGTGCTCTGGAAGATGGTCTAATACAAGCAGGAAACAGAAAGAGAGGTCAAAATCTTTCAAAAGATGCTGAGAAATGAAGATGCTTCATGCGAGTAAATGGTACATATAGAATCCAGCTACTGCTATGTCACTCTTTTAAGCCTACAACCTTATTACAGGGCTGCTGTGACAATTTAGAATTGAATTGTTATATCAGATCATTTAATTTTTTGCAGTGTAATCAATCCAAGAAATTAAAAAAAAAAAAAAAAATGTCCTTTCTAAGTGCAGGTTCCAAAAGAAAATTAGAGTCATCTTTAAATCCCCTTGTACTCTCTTCAGGGCTGCTTTACTTGTACAATGCTTCTGTGGTCCCAAATTTGTGAAAGCTTTCCACTATCATGCTAGTACTTCAGACTTGCTTCTTTCCTTCACTCAGTACAGATTCCATTGCTACTGGAAAAAAAAAATCTTACTTAAAATCTGACTTTATAATGGTCACTGTAGGACCTTGCAGTTGGAACTAAGCTCTGGTAGTTTTCCCACAGTGAAGCAGGGCTTGATAATCATTATACCATTAGAGATGAAAATTATTCATGGTGTGAATGGACTTAACTGATTTTGAAGTCAGAGTTCTGTGGCTTATAAGAACTTAGTGGAATTTGTCAGTGTTCATGCTTACTTCATGTATTCCTTAGCTGTTTGAGACCTTATGCTGTCTTTGCTATAAGGTAACTATAACAACTTTAGGACCTACTGACGTATTACCTTACACCACCAATAGTGGGAAACATGGTCTGTCAGACAAATGAGGTGGCAGAAAAATTTCTTCTGTACTCTCCTGAATATCCAGCTTCCTATTTATCCTCTTTAGCAATTTATCTCCAAGTGGTAGAGGAAAATGCTGAACACTGAGGGCAGCACCTTTTACACTAAGGGTTTTTCACTTCCATATTATTCTGTGGAAGAATACACGAAAAACCTCTCTGTCAGATGAAACGCACATCATGATTTGTAGTCTCCTACATAAAAAGGATGTAAGACAAATCCCACTTAGCATTCTAGATGTTCAAACAGAGCAGAGCCTTGTGAAAAGTAAGGTGCTTTCCTTAATCTTTATTATTTTACAGAGCTTCAAAAAACGCAATATTTTCAGCAGCAAAATGTGTGACATTCCTCAACATATCCCTAATGTTAAACACAGCACTGTTTATTTCATGTGAGCACCACTGGCGGGACAGCTTTTGCTGGAGAAGTGTGATTTCAAGTAGGGTTGGCTGAGTTTTGTCTTCAGAAAACTCTGTTCCAGCTGCAGTCAGGTGCTCACTAACTTTCTTTTCAATATCTGACTGGCTGAGCACAGAAGAATTGAATTGCTCTTGCTCCTCCCTGAGTAAAAGGGTGTAAGGAGTGAAGTCCTGAAATACTCTCAAAGATTTCAAGTTCCCTGGAAAAAACCACTGAAGAACTGGGATTTCTTCTTTTCAATAGCAGATAGATGATCTTTTCTATTACAAACAAAGAGTGATCAGAAGGCCGAGGGAGGGGATAAGAAATGTTGCTTTCTGTCTTTGCATCTGCTTTTGTCTGTGGTATGATTTATGATCACATTTATAACCAAGGAAAGACTCTAAAAGCTTTTAAACCCACTCAAATTAGAGAAAGGCCTATTTATGTATGGATTTCCAAGCCAAACTATTGAATTTCATAGCAGGAGGGTTGGAACTAGATCATCTTTAAGGTCCTTACCAACTCAAACTATTCTATGATTCTCTCCCTCTTCTCTGCTCCCACGAGACCTCGCCTGGAGTACTGCATTCAGTTCTGGAGTCCTCAGAACAGGAAGATTACAAATCTGTTCGAGCAAGTCCAGAGGAGGGTCACAGGGATGTTAGAGGACTGGAACATCTCCCGTGCAAGGACAGGCTGAGAGAGTTGGGCTTGTTCTGCCTGCAGAAGCGAAGGCTCTGGGGAGACCTTAGAGCAGCCTTCTAGTACTTAAAGGGAACCTACAGGAAAGCTCTGGAGAGGCTCTTCATCAGGAAGTGAAGGGATAGGACAAGGGGTAACAGTTTTAAGCTGAAAGAGGGGAGATTTAGATTAGATATTCAGAAGAATTTTTTTTTACTGAGAGTGTGGTGAGGCACTGGAAAAGGTTTCCCAAAGAAGTTATTGATGCCCATCCCTGGAGGTGTTCAAGGCCAGGTTGGATTGGGCTTTGAGCAGCCTGGTCCAGTTGAAGGTGTCCCTGCCCACGGCAGGGGGGTTGGAACTGGATGATCTTTAAGGTCCCTTCCAACCCAAGTTATTCTATGATTCTATGATAAATAACAATAAATAATGTGAATTTTGGATAGACATTTGTACCATTATTTTGGAAAAGAGGAAGCTGGTACGTCTGCTACATAGTTCAGATTATTAAACTGGGGATCCAAATTCAAGCTATGGCATGTTTTCGCAGTTCCATCTCAACAGCTCCCACCTAGCAGCTTTACATGTGCAAATCTTCCTATAAAGATTGAGTAACAGCAAATAATTTTTTTCTGTGGCTCGGTACTTCAGCTGTGTGTGATGCTAATACTGCTGCACGGTCCAGTGTTATACATGCTTACCTTTGAAATGCCATGGAAGCATGTGTGGCAGAAGGGAGGGATTGCTACTTACAAGCTCACAGTTTACTCCAGTTCTCATTTCCTACTCTTCAGTTTGATCCAGCAGACAAGGCAGATAGTGCTATCCAGGTCGAGATCTTGCTGTTTGTCTATGGACTCTGCGAAAGTATGGAATGAGGGGCAATGGCTCTTCCTAGCAGCTGACAAAGGCTTCCTAGTGCAGCTGCACATATCTAGCTCTGTGGGAGATCAGAGGAGGTCTGATGATGATCTTAGAGTAGTATAGTTGGAAAGACATGCACTGTGTTGCTGTGTACATCAGCAGAGATTTGTCAGCCTTGGCACTCATCTCACACCGAGGCAAAGATGGGAGCAATCTGCTTTTTCTGGCTATGGAATCACTGACCGTGGCAAAGACCCCTGAGGAGGTACTGAGATGACAAGTTTGCCTCATGCTCAGGTATCTGCTCTAATCAGAGCATCCTCACCTTTGCTGCTGCAGAGAGAGTGGCACTTATACATGGGGGCCACTTAACTCTGTCCAAAATGCTCTTCCAGTTGCCTCTGCCTGGGAAGGGTTTCCTACAGAGTGCTCAGGCTTTTGAATTTGCTTTTAGTGACAGTCTGACCATCACTTCAAGAGGCCCTAAGCTTGATGATATCCAGCTAGTGTAACAGTTGCCCAGTGATCCAAACGAGATCATCAGCGCTAAATGTACATGTTTCAAATCTCCTGGGCAACATCTCTTGAAGTGTGTGCTATTATTCTTCCTTTCGTACGCGCTCAAAGGGAAGAGTAGTTTCAAGACTCTCAGTTCAGCTGTTTATTAGGTGAGTTAACACAAACATTTCATTTTGAGTGCTTGAGCAAAGTTTATGGTTTCTCTTTCAGGGTGGCTGACCTGAAACCTCTCTAACAACACTCTTGAGGAGAAGCATAGAAATGTGCTTCTTAAAATCTATTTCAGATAGTTGTTAACAATCACAATCAGTATGGCATTAGAAACCAAGATGTAAATCTCACTATAACACATTCTAGGCCTTTGTGTTTGATGCAGTACCACATAGCTGGCTCAGAATTTGTATTTCCCTTGATAATGCTGTTACAATGCCTGTACTCTCACAGCGTCTGACCTAAAAATTAGAGCTCAGATTCATATCAGGTCTATGTTTTACTGTGTCACAAGGAGAGCACTATTACCCTGTTTGTAAGACAAATGATTGAGCTCCCAGTTGTTCTGCACTGGATGGATGGTCTTGCTCATAAGAGATATGCTAAAATCATTGTTTCTGAGAATCTAAACCTAAATTCCAGTCAGTAAGAGTATAAATAAAACTTCCTGGTTCCTCTTTCCTTATACTATTTGCTTCAGCACTCAAATCTAATCCTGTGGCCAGGATAGTTTGATAATTGTTTAAACTGTTGGTCATGTGCATCAAGCATAAACCCATACATTTCAAGTAGACAGTTCAGTCAATTTTTCAGTGCTAAGAATCCATCAGGATGGCACGACTCACTTGTATTTGTTTGATTTTATATGACATTCTTAAAAGAATATTTTTCTTCCCACAAGAAAACTCTCCAGTTTGTCCTCAACTTATTTCTTCTTACGTATCCCACTCTTATTCCTAGATTAAGGAAAGCAGCAGTCAGCATGCCAAATTTGAAGTCAGCTGCAACCCAAGTATGTTGTGATTAGAAATTAAGTACTGATATCCTAAACTAGATTTTAATAGCATTGTGAAGAGAGGTGTTATTGGATTACCAGTCTTGAATTAATTTTCATTATCTTATTTTCTTTTAATTAATCATTTCTCTCTCCTTCCTTTCTTGCACTGAGAGTCCAGTAAGACCTAATGGGCACTGGGAAAGTGGGGAGAGGGGAGAATAAATGGAATATAGTGTTGCAGAAGCAACAATTTTCTTAAATAACTGAGGCTATGTAAAGGAAGGAATTAATCTTTTAAATTAATTAGACACATTAGGAGAAAAGATTAAAAGGACTGGAGAGTGCCCTTTTGTTATCAACCTGAAGTTACAAATCTTTCAAACCATACCTGGCATTGTTCAATCCCTTCAAAATTAAACAGTTTCAGGTTTTAAACAGACTTTCAGGATATGGGGCAGAAGTTATGTTTTTAAAATATAGTGGTTGTTGCTTAAGAGAAACTGGAGAAAGGAATGAGACAAAAGCAATAATATTCTAAGTGATACACTAGTGTAAAGGAACTCAGACCAAATAAGATATTTGGCTGGGTCACTGTAAAGATAAGCAAGAAGAATAACACCCTTGCCCTGACACTCTTTGGATATACCTTGGCAACAGTAAAATCAATGGCACAACTCCTCATCACTGCAGTGGAGCCAAGACTTCACAAGCAGTATCAATGAGGATTCAACCTATAGCAAAAAATATTGAGTTGCTGAGATAGAGAACATCTGAAACACTTAACAGGAAAACAGAAGTAAGTGTTTGACACTGGTCTAATTAATATCAAGTATACATTTTCCTCTAGCGTTCCCAAGTTTAAAACAGCATAAGCCAAAATTGCACTTCTGACAAAAAGTCAGGATTTCAAGAAATCAGTCAAATCAGCAAGAAATTGAGTGGTGAATTAGAATGTAATGGACAGGGATCTTCTTGTCCTGTGACAGGAAAGAGCAGTCTTGGGACTGTGATGTTATTCACCTAAATAAAATATGACTTAACCTAATTTACAAGGTTGACTGACAAGACAAAATAGAAACGTGAACTGGAAAACATCTGTGTTTTCTTGTTCTCAAGCAGTTGAAACACTGAGATGGGTGAACCTATCTGTATTGTAGGACCAAGACAAAGACATCATGAATAACTGATTTGGTTTTCATTGGATTCAGAACTAATATTTTTCTAGGTAAAAGTTATCTGATTTTGTCAAATATCTCCCCAAAAAGAAGGGTAACAAAGATAGCTTTATAGACTATACACTGGATTTCAGCTGTTGATAATCGGGGTTTTTCAGCCTGGAGAAGAGAAGCCTTCCAGGAGACATCATTGTACCCTTTCAATATGTAAAACAGGTTTATAAGAAAGACAGAGAGAGGCTTTTCACCAAAGCCTGTAGTGACAGTACCAGGGGCAAGAATTTTAAACTGAAAGAGGGTGGATTTAGACTAGATGTAAGGAAGAAACTTTTTTATGCTATAATAAGTTGAGGATGCCCCATCAATGGAAGTGTTTAAGGTCACACTGGATGGGACTTTGAGTAACCTGATCTAGTGAAAGGTGTCCCTGCCCAGAGCAGGGGGTTTGGACTGGGTGGTCCTTAAAGATCCCTTCCAACTCAAACCATTCTATGATTCTATTATTCTATGTTATGAGATGCCACCAAAATCATTAATAAAGATCCCTTCCAACTAAAACCATTCTATGATTCTATTATTCTATGTTTTGAGATATCACCAAAATCATTAACTGGCACTAAGAATGGGCATGCTTCCAAAAGGAAGGCCTGATTTATGCATATTTATGTGTGCATAATATTCATACACGATATATAAAAAAATAGCACAACTTGGTAAAGGCATAAATACCAAACTGAAAACATTCTGAAAATGTTGCAAAACACTTCTGAGAAAAAGTAAGCACTGAGGAACTCTATTAAGCCCTTTCCTGACAGCAGCATGCAGACTGCCCGAGCAAACAGACTGCTAGATGAACCCCCTACATTACTCACACCCTGCTCAATGGATAAATCTCAACATCACAAATGGTTTAACTAGCTAAGGGAGCCATGTGTTGGCTGATTGGTCAAAGCTTATCAGAACCACTTGGGATTAGGAAACTGGGAAATGAAATCTCATGGCAAGATTTCTCGTGAAATTGTCACTGTTTCGTAGTACTGAGGCTGAAAATAATGGGTGACTGATACGCCAATGTTGTTATTATTATTATTACTATTATTACTATTATTACTTAACCTCTCTGCTGTTGATGCCAAAAATTTTGCAATAGTCAGAAAACAGAAAATAAAACGAACATTATGGTATGCACTTGTACCTCCTAAGAAGCTGCATTTGCTCTTTCGACTACAACGATTTTCTGGGAAGTTGTTTGCCAGGAGAAAAGCATGAAGATACTGAAAACAGAGCTATATCTTCTCATACCAAGTTGGAAAATGGACACATAACTGGATAGATAAATAGATGGATGGATGGATGGATGGATAGATAGATAGATAGATAAATAGATAGGTAGGTAGGTAGTCACACCAGATGGAAACAGCAGTGGGAGTATCTTTGTATACATTGGTTTCATTGGTGTGTGAGATGTTTGGAGCATGCTTTTCAAAGCAGCGGGAACTCCATCAACATCTTTTACAACAAATAAGTGAGCACATATTCCAACAAGACTGAAAGATTTTGGCTTCATTATCCAATGGATCTTGTTTTCTAAGAAACAAAGAGAAAGGTGTGAGGGAAAGCCCTGCTATAGAGTACAAGACAGAACAAATTTCACTGAATAAACTAGTTTCCTTCTCTGGGAGAAAAATATTTTTATCATCAGATGCAGTCTGTTATCCTAGGACAAGCGCTGGTTGTGTGAAACCACGAGAACATCTAAATTACAAATTCTCCAGTTCATGGCTTCTCTCTGCCCTTGCCTTTTCCTTTACTATACCCCAGAGCCAGGGAAAGAGTAAGTGAAAACAGAACATCTCCCCATCAGCACGGCAGAAAGGCTGTAAAGTATAAAAGGATTCTTGCACTTTAACACGAGCACAAAAAAAATGGAGTGTTTAATCTTTTAAACAATCTACTGGGCTAGATGAGTGTTTCTGCTAATAAAGGAAGCTTCTTTCTCTTTTTTCTTTTTTTTTAATTTTCTTTTTTTTTTTTTTGAGAGATCCTAATGCTTCTGCAGAGAAAAATGAAAGCAAAACACCACTTTGCACTCTCTATAGTGCTTAGGAAGTATTATATCACATTTTGAGGGACTGCCTACGCTGCTTGGTTGCCTCCTCTATACAAACAGTCACATTAACAAAAAATATCTCCCCTTTTAACCACCTCAAAGCTGATTCCTCATTTGGGAGGTTATAAATTATTTTTAGAGGTTAATTGTTATGCAAATCCGCTCATCATTGGGTTCCAGCATCCAGAGAAATGAGAAAACTTTCTCTTACCCAGTAGCAGAAGCTCATAGAGGACACCTTTTCATTTCTAATACCATTTGGAAAGGATTATGTGCCATATGTTTCCTCAAACGTATCACACACTTAATTTAAGAAATCTATATTAATGTGGTCTTAAGGCTGCACAATTACAACATAATTGTATGTAGCAACGTATCTATTTTGTGTGTCCATATTTTTCATAGAATCATAGAATCACTAGGTTGGGTAAGACCTTTGAGTTCATTGAGTTCAACCGTACCTGCCCACTACTATGACCTGTATAGCTCATTCCTTATTCTATTAATATTAAACAATAAAAGATGTTATAATAAATATTTGTTGTAATCTGTAGCTCCCTAACTTGGTCTCTTGCCCAGTGATCCTACCTGCCTGTTGCCCCCCACCTTTGAGGCAGGTACGAAAAGTTGTCAAGGGATAAACACATAGATCCAATAATTATCTTGGCTGTTCATTGTAGAGGTTTTCAGGGATACAGTATTCTTCCATCATTCAGGAACCATGGAGATCCTGAGCAGCTGAGTCCTTTTCCTGAGATCTTGGTACAGTGCTACAGAATTGAAACTTGCAGAATACCTGCAATGGGGAAAACTAAGAGTGTGTAGGGCCCATTACCTTTCTAGGCCTTTTATGATGTGAGAGAAGTCTCTTTTTCACCAGATAAGGAACAAGATAAAGGGTAGAAGGACAATAACTCAGATTAAGGAAAATTATATTACAGCAATAATCAACACTACTCTAAGTGCTTGTTCCTCTTAGCATGTATGTAGGTACACTTATAGTTCCTTTTTACAGTAGGAATAATAACTCCAGCAGTGGAATTTTTGAATTTTGACAAATAATTCTCAGAATAGAAGTTAATGCTCAGCCAAGTTCTAAGAAGGGCTCAAGAACTGTGTTTCTTGAAATACAAGAAAATGTGGCTAGGTTAGGAACACAGATCAAAAGACTTCAGATATAGTCATAAACAAATTTATGTGTATATATATATATGTAAAACTTTTGGGGGAGTTGCATCCATCAGAAGTAATTTTTTTTTAAGCAAAACCATTTTGTCAGATGATTTCATTGTCACAACAATATTTATGATTTCTTACTCAAGATTCTACTATTCAATCACTAAAGTGGATAAGAATTAATATTTCCCTTCATGGCCAATTTCACACTTTAGCATTCTCCATGCCAGGTAGAATTGTGGATTTTCCTTGTAAAACTGTTTTAGATTTTACAAGATGAGGGGAGGCGACAGAAGACACAGCTTGTTTTGATGAAAATATTGACTCATGGTTTTACAGGACACAGCTGAAAGAGAAAACGTTTCCTGATCTTCTTTCCCTCTTATTATTTTAAAATAAGGTTTGTTCTTAAAATCCAAATAGTAGCTTTGTTTCAGTCACAGAAGACAACCTTTTCCTTTGTAGAACATTCTAACTGAGTAATTCATTCCCATCAGAGCTCAACTGGCAAGAAGAAAGTGGATGATGGTTAAAAAAGAGGGCTTAGATCCAGCAGATCACTTAAGCAAGTGCTTAACTTGTCAGTGCAGCTAATTGCACATTTAAAGTTAAGCATGCGCTTAAATGTTGTTTTGGTGCCTAGCTCCATAACTTTTAGTCAGGAATGATTATCACTTGTTGATAGTGCCTTGACTCAAAACTTTCATACTATTTTCAAGAGTCTACTTGCCAAACATCACTGTCATAAAACCTATCAGCACACTCAGCAGAGAGCCCAGCAGAGGAACTGGCAATTCAATTCATTCTTTCAGCTCCACCTGTAACAGCAAAGACAGGACTATGAGGTGAGGCTTTTCTCCAGATGTAGGCATTTGTGTCTTCCTAGCTGTCAGGGCACTCCCAGTGAACAGTGGAGAGAAACAGGCATATGTAGAGACCAGTTCATCTCAGAGTACTTCAGAGAAGCATCAAATGCATCATTATGATTCATGAAAGTGCCTGGTTCTCTCCATTGACTGTAGAGCAACATAAGAGGATTGATAGAGAACATCTTGGATGTAGACAGAATGTAAGGGCAGCTGAGATGATCCCTCATCCTTCCACTCAGTGCCTGAACCACTATTCCGGGTCTTTATATAAGCCACATGTTAAGGAAGAAAATCTCACAAGGTTAAATTCACACTTTATAGAACATTTAAAAAAACTATTGGGCATCATTGTAAAAACTCATTGCATTTCCATTCATATTCTCCCCGGCAGTGGTAAATAGTTTTAATTCACATAAAATTCACATTAACACTAATCTGCAGGCTGACATACTTATTCTCAGAGTGCTTCTAAATACTTCTCTGCAAAAAGAAAGGGCTGTGGTCCCATCTGGTACACATTAAGAGTCCATGGTTAACTTCCCCATGGCAAGTCTTCAGAACAATAATCACAATTTCTCCAACCATGGCTGTGCACCTGAGGGTTGTTCGGTCAGTACTTCCAACATATAATAGCTGCATGAGCTCAACAACAAGCTGCTCTGACTTCCCTGATCCTCTGACAAGGACCTGGAAAAAATCAAAAAAGGGCAGAATCACTAAGAAGATGAAGCATTTGTATTTCTTAAGGTTGCTTTCCCACCTCACCAAGAGGAACGTGTGCTTTGTTGCATTGCCTATGGAAAAGAATGAGGTTCCTCCCTCTCTCACCTTCCCCAACTTGTTATTGATTTACCAGTTTAAACATATGTCTTGCATTGTAAACTGCTCTGCACATTTAGTAAAACTTGTATAAACATAATGAATAAACTTTGAGTAACACATCTTACATGCCTTTGAAATGCTTATTTTCTCTGTGTTTTTTCTCTGGGTTGCGAAGGAGTCTGATGCTGAGGTTAGTTGATCAATGTGGCATATAGGGCATAATGGGGGAAGCATAGTGTGGCAATATGCACATGACCAAGGTTTCCTTGGTACTTACCAAGAAGTAGCAGTCTACTCAAAAGTGCCTTGAACATTGCTGTTTTGCAGTGTTCTTCAGAGAATTTATTTCTATTTCTGTTCCTGGTGTCCTTGCCTATCGGGATGGAGATGGATGATCTTTAAGGTCCCTTCCAACCAAAACCAGCCTACGATTCTATTTTATTACCCAAGACAGGATCGGTTGTACGTGCAGTAAGTAGCATGTTCTCAAAATCTTCCAGTGCTGGAGGTTTCGTATCCTCTCCAAAGAAATTTCTGAAACACCTGCTCGCAGTTATTATATCTCAATGAAACCTGCCTTACTGCAAATCGAGTCTCATTACTTCTTTTCCATGTTCCATGGGATGGACATCAAGGATGTCAAAAACTCAGTCCAAGGGATGGAACACCTCTCCTCTAGTTTTGGGTGCATACATCTGAGCTTGTTATCCTAGTACCCCAATCCAGTGGAAATAAATAAGCCCTTTTAAAACTCAGTTAAGGTCATCTTTTTAATTTCACTTTCAGAGTGAGATGAATTCAGGTGCTTTTGAATTACCTTTTCTTCCTTAGGTTTGTAGTGGGAGTTCAGATGGAAGTATTTATATTGCAGGTATATCTTTGGCCAAATGAACACTAGAGGGATAATGGGAATACTTAGTTTCCATTCATTACGCTGGTGGCCTGTATATGTTGTGCTCTGTAGGGATCTCTGACTACGAGAGGGCACTTGCATGAATATGACTTCAATACGAACTTGCTTTTTCACCCCATTAGCTTTCTTCAGTATGTCAAATTGCCTCTAGTGGCACTAAAACAGTGTCTCGTTCTAGGGAATCCCTCAGTTCTTGTCTGACTTCAGCATTATGAGATGAGAAAATCCTGTACTGTTTTCACCCCATCTAAGGAACTGTACTGGTATAAGAGAGCCACTGTAAGTTTCCAGATGTGTATTCTTCTAATACTAGGATATTTCTGTCTGTCTGGATTCTTGCAGAGATGGAATGTGTAGCTTAAGTAATCATGAGTCTCAATGGCTAGATTAACTCCTCTTAATTGAAGAATAGAAGACAAATTAAATCAAAGCAAATGTTTTGTTGAATTTGAACCATGTTGCAGAGAAGTGATCAAAGTCAACAATTGTTACTAGAACTCAAGTTTATTCTTGTCCAGAGAATTATTCTTGAATTTTTAATCTTCTCATTGTAAATGGAGATCACGTTATACACAGCTCATTGCTGTCAGTGCAATTGTAGTCATTGCAGTTGCACCGATAGGTTTAAAAAAATAATGTAAGTAGAACGGTTATCATCGCATTGTAGAAACACAGACTACAGAACCTGATCCTAGGATGGTCCATGAAGTGGCTATGGACTTGTGCTGGTGAAATCAAGATCAACATGTAGCTTTCATAGTTTTCCATTAGGGTATTGAGATCCTCAAAGCAGAGCTTGATTATATTTAGCAAGTAAATCTCTGTGAGACATTCTAATTACATTATGACAATGAAATTTCTGGAGATAGCAGAAATGTTATTGAACCACAGTTTTCTGGAATGAGGCAATTGGATAAATCTGCCACCATTTCTTGCTGTTGTATAATGGTCTAAGTTGAAAACAAAGTATGTTCTCAAGTATAGCAATATTCTAGTACCTGTTTTTTATTTTTGTAATGTCACATTAAAGTATGCTTTGCTCTGTGACTGCTTTGAAATGGAGTCAAGGAACCTAGATAAGGCGCAACAGGAAAATATTTTCTTTCAAAGAAAATTGTGATGTTTTCAACTGCAGCTCACGAAACATTAGCAAAAGGAACATTAGATCTTTCAAAATCTTGTGTTCCTGTGTTCAGTGTGCTTTTTGGTGAAGTGATAAAGTTATAAAGAAGGTTTTGAGCCCTTTGGCTTCCAGAGAACACTTCCTCTCTGTAAATCAATTAATTACTGTCTATTTGCCATGCTCCTGGTCTGATTAAAAACCAAATGTGCTATGCCCTTCCTTCCTTCACCCTCGCAAACAGAAACTTCAAAATTTGTTATTAAGCATTTACTGGAATAATATCAAACAACTTTGTTTTAATACTATCTCAAACTTTGCTAGAAGGGTAACTGCTTTGAATGGTAAGAGGCGAAGATTATGGCCAGTACAGATGCACAAAGTCATCAGGGTGTGGAACTTCCCTGTAGTGGTGCAGCCAGTTTTTAAGCTGTGTTCAATAATTAGCACCAAAATCATGTACACACCAGCTATATTGGGTTTGCATGGCAAGGTTTTTGTAGCAGCAATGGCTTCTGTGAGAAGCTGCTAGAGGCTTCCCCTATGCCCAGTAGAGCCAACGTTAGCCAGCTCCAAGACAGACTCACTGCTGGCCAGAGCTGAGACCATCAGTAGCAGTGGTAGCAGCCAGCATATATAAGAAGGGGGATAAAACTTCTGTGCAACAGCACCCGGAGAGAGGAGTGAGAACACGTGAGAGAAACAACCCTGCGGGCACCAAGGTTGGAGAAGAAGAAAGAGAGGAGGTGCTCCAGGTGCCAGAACAGAGATTCCCCTGCAGCCCATGGTGCAGCCCACGGTGAGGCAGGCTGTGCCCTGCAGCCCATGGAGGTTAACAGTGGAGCAGATCCCCACCTGCAGTCTGTAGAGGACCCCACATCAGAGCAGGTAGATGCCTGAAGGAGTCTGTGACCCTATGGGAAGCCCAAACTAGAGCAGGCTCCTGGCAGGACATTTAAATCCAAAGAGAGAGATGAGCCCACACTGGATGAGGTTTGCTGGTAGGATTATGATGCTATGGGAGACCCACGCTGGAGTACTCTGTTCCTGAAGGACTGTACCCGATAGGAAGAACACTTGGGAAGGACCCACACTAGAGCGGTTCATGAAGAATTGCAGCCTGTGGGAAGAATTCATGTTGGAGAAGTTCATGGAGGACTGTCTCCCACAGAAGGAATCCCATGCTGGAGCAGCAGAAGAGTGTGAGAAGTCCTCCCCTTGAGGAGGAGGAAGCAGCAGAAACAACACGTAATGAACCAACCGCAACTCCCATTCCTTGTCCCCCTGCACTGCTCAGAGGGGAGGAAATAGAGAAATGGGGATTAAAGTCAAGCGTTGGAAGAAGGGAGTGGTAGGAAGAAGGTGTTTTAAGTTTTGGTGTTATTGTTTATTACCCTAATCTGATTTTTATTGACAATAAATTATTTTCCCCAAGTCAAGTCTGTTTTACCTGTGACAGTAATTGCTGAGGGATTTATCTTTTTCTTTCTCTCAACCCACAAACCTCTTGTCATATTTTTCCCTCCTTGCGTCCTGCTGAGGAAGATGATAGATTGGCTTGGTGGGCACCTGGCATCTAGTCAAGGTCAACCCATCACATTACTCCTACCAGCAAAGCCATTTGCTTTACCAGCTGTGTAGTAAGAAAGTAAACCAAGCCAAAATTTTGACCATGCTAGGTGGTTTACTGAAGTGGAACAGTGGAAATGCAGAATGTCACGATGGGCATGGTGGGTGACAGAGTGTTGTCAAAGCCTTTGGGGAGCTGTAAGATATTTATCCTGTCAGGAATGATAATGTTGTGAAATGTTAAGAAATATTAATTTTAACTAATGTAAGGTCTGGGGTTTTTTTCCCATATAAGTATGAAGTCTGCTCAGAGCAAAACAGAGTGGGAGAAGTAGAAGAAAAAAATAAAGGAAAAAAAGAAGGTCCAAACCTAACAACAGGCACCTTGAATACACTCACTGCAAAACAACAGATATAATTGTTCTCACTTTACTCATATGACAAAGCAAATCCCAGTGCTCTCAGAGACTCCTATCTTCAGTCAGTCATCCTTGCTGTAAGTTTCTTTAAAGTCTAATTGTCTGGGGAATTCCCTTGTCATAGGAATTCTTAGTGATATACCCCGTTTGATGGAACTGGGAGTTACTCCATCAAGGAAAGACTGGTTATAGTTATGCTTCTTTGTTTGTAGTAGAAATTCCTTTTTTACTAACAACTTAAGGAACCTTATAGAAAAAATGCGTTTGTACATTCATTGTACTTTATTTTCTGTCAAATAAAAGACTCTAAATTTATGAATATCACGATCTCTCTGTGTTTCATTGGGTGTTTGGACTTCAGCCTGCACACTTCAGAGATCCCAAATTTGCAGGCACCATTTGGACTAAGTCCTCCAAATTGGTTTCATTTTTCCGCTCTCTCTGAGTGTACATGTGTTGTCCCCAAAATACAGTTCTTTAGCTAGTGTGCATAAAACAAATTAACACAGAGGGTAGAGATATTTGTATTTATTCAGTTCTGATCAGAAAAGGGTTCCAGGCATTTAACACAGCAAATACACCTGGACATTTTTATTTGTCTCTTATTACTGTTTGTACCATTGTCACACATGGCTTTTAGTCACATGCATACGTGTAGCTGGGGGAGCACATCTTCGGCTAGAAAAGACCAGAAATCGGACAAGGACAAGACTGGTGAGGGACTCGATATGGGTGAGATGCTGGCCCTATTAAAGTCATGGAAATTTTCCCATTGGTTTTAATAAGAATATCTTACCACTTCTGTCCTTTGGAAGATGATTTGAACAATTCTGCTTTAGGTATTAAGGTGAGTTTGTAGGCATTAAAATTGAAAAACAGATGTGGTTTCAAATAGCACCAAAATAACATCTAAATATTCTGGGAAGTGTTTTAGTAGTATGTAATTAATCACAGGTTGTGCTCCATAGGTGAGCTTTTGCTCTCAAAACAATAAATCCACAAAATAAGTGTAAACTTGGTTTCTCATTGCCAGTTTTAAGAACGGATAATCACATGTATTTTCCTGCTCCATAATCCCTCCTTGCAGTTTTCATTCTAAGTGACCACCACACAAACTGCTACAGTAGATTTTATGATTTGCAAAGCATGCATGACAGAAAACTGCAGAACTGATTAAAAAAACCCCGAGCAACTGCAGGTACTATAATCTCCTTCTAAATTACCTTAGATCAATTGACTAGTGGGAAACTGAAAATATGTTTCTAGTCACTGCTACACATTCAGTCCAGATGCTGAGCATGACCCTCTCTCTTGTTTGTCTTGCCATACTAAAAGAAAATATTACTTGCCTATTTAAGATAGACATGTTATATCTTGATGCTGACACTAAATTCTTGGAACAAGAATTAACTTTTGAGGTGATTCAGAAGGGAAACAGTGTCGTTTGTCAGATACAGACAATAATTATTTCTCATTTACAAGCAGAACTAATGACCTCTGATGTGAAAAAAACATTGCAGTCTCTTCCCCTGAAAGCCTGAGAGGGGCTCTTTATCAGAGTGTGCAGTGATAGGACAAAGGTGAATGGTTTTAAGCTGAGAGAGGGGAGATTTAGATTAGATATCAAGAAAAAATTTTTTTACTGAGATGGTAGTGAGGCACTGGAACAGGTTGTCCAGAGAAGTTGTGGGAACTCCATCCCTGGAGGTGTTGAAGGCCAGGTTGGATGGAGCTTTGAGCAACATTATCCAGTGAAAAGTGTCCCTGCCTATGGCTGGGGGTTTGGAACCGGATGATTTTTCAGGTCCCTTCCAAGAAAAAACATTCTATGATGTGCAAATACAGTATTACTTTCTGCTCTCAGTGTCTCATTTTCTTTACACAACACTTTGTTTCTGTTGATAACTTGTAGAAAGTCTGATTGTGGAAAAGCTCAAAACTCAGAGTTGGTGTTGGCTGGTTTTTGGTAACTCGTCATTTCCCTGAAAGATTATTTTCTGAGTATTCAGAGTTAGGCTCTGGAAGGGGCAAAGGAAGCTTAGGGAGCTGGTGATTCTCTAAACTCTGGCATGTGTCACCACCTAAGAAAGGAACATGGAGCACTACTTGAGAATGTGAATCCTTTAGTAGAAAAGCTTAGTACGGAGAAACACTGATAAGATAGAAAGGATGTAGAGACATCTGAGTACTCCTAACATGACTGCATTAAGAAAAGGGAGAGAGGTGGTTTGGACTTAACTGCCAGCTGAAATGGGCTTGGAAATTTGTGAGAAACAACCTCCTGCTATGTGTGAAATGGCTTTGGAGACGCTGTCTTGAGGTTTTAAGATAGCTGTGCAAGCCAAATCTGGCTACATTTAGTGCACTGCCAATGTTTTGATCGAAAGGTGTTACTGAATTGCACACCCGCTTGGGTCATGTCTGTCTGAGGTAGAAGCCAGAGCAAATTTGGACATTGAACGTGCTCTGTTTGCTGCTCTTCAAATTGTCCCTTTCTGACTGTAAGGGATGCGGTAGGCTGGGAAAGAGGGAGACTGTTTTGTTTTTTTTTAAATAGGCTCAGTGAACCCAGGTTTTCAAATGAAAGTACATCTACTGTGCACATTCCTCTTTCCAGCTGGTAACTGGATGCATTTTAATGACTTCACCACCACCATCTGTCCAGATCTACAACACAAATGACATGGTCTTCAATGCCACAAATGCTACCAGGGTTACAGGAATATCGTAAAGGCCTCTAAACAGTCTTTCTTTCAGTATCTTGTTCAAGAACAGGCATCTCTCTCTCTCTCAAGGATTAATCTGTCCTTAATACTGAGGAAGCATTACCTGGGGCAGTTCTTGGCTTCTGTGGAGTCAGCTAAACATCAGCAAGAACGATGAACTGGACTCAAGGCTGGTAGATGCCTTCCTCATAGCTTTGTAAAGTATCACTCACAACAGAAATGTTACAGCAAAAACAACCATGAATGATTGTCTGCCATTAGTTCTCATTCTCACCATCCATCTTACTTGGATTTAAAGATCAAGGGCTTATTCTTTAAAGGTTCCATGGCTGGCACAATTGGCTGTGTTAGTAACAACTAAACAGAAGACACTTAGCTAGCAGGAAATGTTGAGAGAATGGATTTTTCATAGGACAAATTTTATCCTTTCTCTCCCATGCTGAGTAAGCCTGCATTAAAAATAAGTTACGTGTACTTTTTTTTTTTTTCTTTTTCTCCTTTTAAGCTAATCTCCTCAGTACTTTTCCCTGGAAAACTGCCTTCAATCCTCAGCAGTCTTCTGGCATTGTCTTTTTTTAGTTCCTTTTGTGACAATCTTAGAGTCTATTTAAAAATGGAAGATGTTTAAAAAAACTGAACACTTCTGACATTTGTGACAAGATGAATTCATATTTCTCTGGCCACATTGACACCAGTCTCTCCAAAATCCTGCTTATTTCACTCACACAATAGCAAGGTTTTTTGGTTTTTTTTTTACTTATATGTTAAGACCTGTTCCTGCCTGTAAATGCACTGATGCACACAGCACAAATAAGTAGGTGATATGAACAACAGTCTACTCTCAATCTTTGACAGTTTGTTTCTTCACCATCACTACCAGATTCCCAAAAGGGCAAACCATTTTTGCTGCAGCTCTATTCAAGGGTTAAGTTAACATGTTCTTGAGAGACAGAACTCTCCCTTAGGGGAAAGCACGTACAAAAAAGAAGCAACATAAATATCCATTATTTGTAAAATTCTGAAAGGCAGATGTCTACAAAAGAATCTTTTTCTCTACTAAGATTAGACAGACCTGGTATCTCTCCGGTTGCAACATTTAGATGAAGAGAATGTTCTAAAATGGGAATTTAAAACAATTAAATAAAAAGAGATACTTTGAAGAAGTACCATTTGCTTTGCACTCTATACTCGTCTGCCTATTTCTGTTAGAATAATAAGCACATATCCCAGATGACAGACTGTAAAACATACATCTAGCTTCTCCCATAGTCTGTAAAGGACTGTTTCAGTAACTTTGGAGATGTCTTTTTTACTTTAGCATTAATAAGTGGTTGTAGTGGCCTAAGTAAGTACCTGTCCTTTGTTGGACAGTGCTCCTTTTTGGCTGATACATGTTTTTTTAATCTGAACCTCAGGTGCAAAGCAATCCTTATAGAAGTGAATCTACAATAACACACCAAAACCTCTGAAGTTTAGCTCGGAATTAAAAAATAAAGAAATATCCTACTCAGGAAATAACCACAGCAAAGAATGTGGTAAAAAAAATGGCATAGATGTTCAATATTTTAAATTTCAGGAGCCTGATCACCCTTCTTGTCGGTTTGAACAAGTGCAGGAGTGCAACATGAACCTTACCTACCTGTATAATCAGAGTTATTCAAGAAGAGGAGTTCAGCCATGGATACATTCAGGAATTTCCAGCCTTGTCTTTTCCACAGATGCAGGCATCTTGCTGCAGCTTTTTGTCACAGCTCACTACGGCACCAGCTAGATCAGGACTATGCAAGCAGAATAACCTTGTTTGCCTGACTCTGTCATGGGAAAAAATCTGACCTCACCACAACCAGCAGTTTGCTGCTGCTACGCAGGATGTCTTTGCTAGGAGTATTGTTTTCTTTACATAAGTCCTCCTAGGGTCAAGTCTCTTCAGGAGTTCTCTGGAGCCAGGCTAATGGAGAAGTTTGGAGTTTTTCATGCCTGGACAGGAAAAGCCAAAGCAAAACTGAAATTAAAACTCACAGCTTTAAATGGGGGGTTGCCCTAACCCAACATATCTTTCCCATTTCTGAGACGAGGAAGGTTGCAGATTTCTTGGAAGTCGTCCACAGGAGGCAGCACAAGATCTTCCAGCCATATCTGCACATTAGCGCCAACACATCACACTCCCAAAAGTTTGATCGTGTTCTCACTCAAGTAATCTGAAAGATTTCCATCTGCTTTAAAGATGCAAGCTCCCCTTTTTCGGGCCAGGTCGTGTGTTGTGTCACTTAGGTGGTGGACTGCTTGTGGTTGGAGAGCATCCCCCTGGCTGGGAAGGCAGTATAGTCTCAGAAGTAAGAGGCAGAGAAGACAGAGCAGGGTTACTTGCACGTTCACTCATCTCATGGGCTTCATAGGTAGCCTGCAGGGACACCCATAACCAGTTCTCAGCTTGTCCAGGAAGATCCTGTTGTGTCTGAATGAGGTAGTATCCCACTAACACATAATATGCAAACAGAAATGGTGTGCAGAGTGCTTTGTGTTCCAAACACAGCCTCTGGCCAGATCCAGGTCTGAACTTCCAGGTTTCTCTGATCAGGCAGTGAATCTCATCTTAAGGGCAGCTTATGTATGCTCTACCTAAGCAGAGTTTGGGATGATTTTGCTACTTTGGAAACTGTACAGCAGACCATGGTGTAGAAGCAGGACCACGGTTTTGTCTGTTCTATAAAGAAGGACAAAGTAAAGCAACACAATCTCTCTTTTCAAAACATATCACTTGCACCTGCAGCAATGCTAATATAGAACCACAATTAAAAGGTGATGGCTTATGAAGCACATTTAATTGTGCGCTTCTTAAAGCATATGCAAAGACAAGTTGAAGACCACTGTGGAAACTATTTCACTTCTTAACTTCTCACTGCTGAATTTCTCACTGATTTAGATATAAAGGCACAATACCTGTTTTTCTCACTGCTGTTATTTAAGCATACAGTAGCCTTATCCATCTGTGTATTTATTTAAATAAATATTTAAAAAAAAATCTTTTAAAACAGTTATTAATTGTAAGTGAAAATTTAAGGAAACAGGAGAGAGTAAACCTCACCAGAGTGAAGACGATACAGACAAAGCAGTGTTGCTGAGTTCAGGGAGAAAACTGTCATGACAAACCCCCAGGGCACCCAGCCAGCACTCCACTCAAGTTATGTGACAGGTATAATTCTTATTCTGTTAGGCATTAACAATGTGGCACAAGAATAAGGAGCAAAATTACTTGCCTGATAAAAACTATTTAAGAATATACACATTTTTTGGAACACTTGTTCTAAAAAAGACTCTGAAAATTAATAAAGAATATCATTACATTAAAGATTACAACAAAATCTTGCAATTAAACTACCTAATACAATATACTATGGTAGATATCTCACAGATTCAAATTACAGTGCCAAGTACCAATACCAAAAAAAATGGACATGAAAGCTCTGAATGAAGACCGAGCCAGTAACATCACTTTCGTCAGTAGTTTAGCAGTGGGTTGAGCTGGGACTATTTTCTCCACTGGTAGTATAAAAGGAAAATGGCACTCCCTTCAGTCAGTGGTTTGCATATCCCAGAAGTCCTCTATCAATCTCAGTGTCACAGTCTGCATGCAAAAAATGTGGCTACATGGAGTGGAAGAAGTTAAAAAGTCTATGTATTTTATGGCCCTACAAGGAGCTGACAGATGAATTGTGTCCTTTCCAGAGGCACTCAGTGAGCCTGCACATAGAGGAAACTGGATTTTCTTGCTGGGTGGAGGGATTCCCATATTATCATATTTATAATTAGCAGCGTGAGCGCATGTGATGCAGAAGCACCTCATCAGGATTCATGTGTCGGTGCTGTGCAATCACACAATTTAAAGCCACTGCCCCACTGTCTAAAAGTCACACAGATGTAGTGGCACAAGTCATGCTGGCTGGCAGATGTCTTCTGGACTTATCAGCTGTTCAGACGAAAGGGAGGATGGGATCTAGGACATAAATCACATAAGACGCAGCATGAAGGGGATTTGCAGAAAAGGATTAAAAACATTGCATGCAAGTAGACATTAATAAACAGTATTACTTCGTATCTAGACATATTTTATGCTATTCCTTCAAGGCACTTTACACAAGAAGTCACTGTCATAATTCAAATTTTCCTGAAGCACAAGAGTTCTCACAACCTTAGAGTCCTCCCCCTCCTTCCTTTGGGACTTGCCTTGCTCCTTCCAGGGACTTGCCTTTGGGGTGGCTGATTGTGTTTCCTCTCTCCCTGAGCAAGGCACTGCACCAAGGACAAGGCGAACAGGCAGGCTGTCTCCTTGCTGCACCCATAATGTACAATGAAAAAACAAATGGCAAGGAAATGAACTGACCTGGTGTTATCAGTCATGCGGCATCACTGCTGTCTTCAGAGGCCGGACCTTTCTGAACTCATCTGAGGATTCTTCAGCTGCAAAGCCAATGACCTCATTTGTCAGTTTGCAAATACCTCTGTCCTGTGGACCTTGTGGGTGACGTACATCTTTGTTTAACAAGACATCCACCTTTGAAGAAGGAGGAAGAAATTGCTGAGAGTGACATGAACTCAGGGTAGACATAAGTCACCTTTCCAGGAGAGCTCAGCTCTGATTAAAGCATGGTTAAAAAAATGTGCATTTTTCAAGAATTCCACTTGTAACATTCCCTGTTAGATTTTCCAGACTGTATCATTGCATGACATACCAGGAAGGGCACAAGACTACAACTTTGAGCATAGAAACAATTGAAAAAATGAAAGATTGGTTGAGTGATGGTAGGAAAACTATAAACCTTTGTTGCTTAATTAAAAGAGACATGAGGTCATATAATGATATTAAAAACCCTAAGGCTTGTGTGATACAAAACATCAAAATAAATGATACAGCAAGTCCCTGCTGTCCTAACATCCCATTGTTGATGATAGCTAAGCAGACAACTAAAGCGAGACCAGGTGATAAAAAAGGGCAATGATTAATAATTTTATTTTTAAAAACTAACTGAAAGTGCTCAGCTGAAGCATTGCTTATTAAAAAAAAAATAAAACAACAAACCCCAGGTTTCTCTCTGTTCCTATGTAGGCAGCATAGAGAAACTGAGGTCTGTTTTGAGAATATGATGGGGCTTCTTAGATGTCACTAACTTCAGCAGGAGGTCAGCAAAATTTGATTTGCAAGATTGGGATCGAACCCTGGTTTGTTCTATTTTGGAAAAAAAAAAAAATCAAAGAAGGGAAAAATATTTCTGGAACATTGCTGACAAAAAGCCAAAGCAGTTTCTCAACACATATCTTGCTGAAGTCTTTGAAAGCATCTGTGTTGCTAATAAAAATGTCATACACGAAGGAGCATTGTACTGTTTTGTAACCTACCATATGAAATCTGTGCCCAGCCACAGGTTAAATGCACACAATGAAATTCTCTTTCCTCCTACAGCCAGCTCTGTCACTTACTACACCGAAGTCCACAAAAATACAATACAACTCAGAATATGTAGGCTGTGGCTAAGCAGTGAAAGTTCATTCAAAATTGATTTTCTTTCAGGCATCCCTGATATTCTGTTTCAATTGCTCACCTACTGTACAGTTGAATGAACACTTAAGGAAGTTGCAAAGCAATGTAGCCTGTCTGGGACATGAAGGAATGTAGAGCAGGATAATCACAACATCATCAACCCAATTCTCCAAGGTAGCTGGCCAATAATGCAGTTCTAATTGAATAACTTATCCACAGCTATTTCCCTAGGGAGAGCCTACGGCTTAGGCTCTCTGTGTAGGCAGATGGTGCAGCATACACAATGAAACCTGTAATTTTCTCTCACTACTGGGCATGTTAACAGTGAGCTGTTTTCCCAGTTCTGCTAGCCCATTAATATTTTATTTTAACTGTTTTCTTCAAGTTATTATGTGCCATGCAGCAGAGAATGAAGAAATCTGTGATACATTTCACATTTATTTTACAGCCAGCTCGCTAAGCTACCCGATGCTCATTAAGTCTTCTGCTTTGCTAATCAACAATTGTATATGTCATCATCAGGTACATACTGAAATGAAAGTGTCATAATTAAAAACAAAGGTGCATGAGTCATCAGAGCCCTGAATTACAAACTAGCAGCAAAGCATAACAAATAGGCTGCAAGCGAATTCCAAATCTGCAGGGCTGTTTTTAAAAACATGCATTAATGAGCATGTCCCAAACATATTTCTGACTCAGAGTTCTGCCCTGATCTTGCACTCTGAACCACACGTCTTAGCAATGTACTGCCATCCCCTTGTCCCTAAACGTTGGAATAGCAGTGTAATCCTCAGCAGCAAAAGTGGTTGAAAGGCAGATGCAGTCTGGGAGCACATGGCAGCGGAGACAGCCCATCAACAGCATAACAACATGACAGATGACAGACCCAGAGGCAAATCCAGTCCTGCCAGTAGATCAGCCTGTAGAGCCTGCCAACGAGCCAGATGCAGCTACTGAATAGATATCATCCCTAGCTTAGCATCTGGGTCTTGCTGTGGCCAACTGTACTTCATGTGGTCCATGTCCTTACTGCTGACCCCAGCTGCTGGGAGAGGCTGGAACAATGAAGAAGAGCTTGACTGCATCAATATCACTGAATTTAAATGTTGCTACTACAAACATCATTACTATTAAAAAATGTATAGTATAATTATCAGTTTGCATTTATTTTAGGTTCTCTGGCAGTACATATACATGGTTTCCCCTCTCTGTCTCTAAAAAAGGACAGCTCAGGAATTCGTTCCATTTATCATTCAGGCTCAGAAAGATGCTTTCAGCTACTTCACTATCTCTTAGAAGTAGCAGTACACTGTAAATCTATGCGTAATTAAACCTCGGCATAGAAATCCAGCAGTCCTTGTCCACGGAAAGGTACAATTCCTTCTAATTCACAAGTATTTCCAGAGCTTGGCTCATTGTATTAGACATCAAATAAATCTTTGTCAAGTGACTGGTGTGACAGTTTAAGTGAAAACTAAGGATATACTATTACAGAAAAGATAATTGTACCCTTGTTAGATACTTGCCAGGTGAGGATACATGTGCAGCGTTTCAAAAGTGGCATTCATTCATTCACCTTGACCTCCTAGTCTGACTACAGAAAAGCATTAATAAAGTCATCAGTTTTCCTTTCATAGAAGTTAGGCATATTCTTTTTGGATGATCCTGCTCCCTTTGAAGTTTAGCGCTGCTTTTCTCTGTACTAGTAACTGGCTCAGCCAAGCAAAATATAAATGCAGGTACTCAAAAGCATTTTTTTGAGGACAGGGTGGGAAAGTGGAGGGTCCCGTTCCCTTATTTACCCATACATAATAGCTACTAAGAAATACCTTAGGTAAATGTTAATAGATGTATTCTGTAATGGAAATTTCCTTAGCTTTGTTGAATCTACCTATGTTTTTAGAAACCAACCCATATAATCCATTTGATTTCAAGGCCTCTAAGTCACACTAGGGTCCCTTTAAATCAATGGAAAAAGATAGACACCTTCAGAAGTCTATTCATCTCATCCTAATGTAGGCATCAGTACAACTCATCCGAAATTAATCCTCCTGTGAAAGTACCTATGTCTTTCTATTAATTATAAAGGAAGCCTATGGAGACTAGCTTTGAATTTGGTTCCTATTTTTCACTCTTGTAACATCAGGTGAGATGTATTCCTCTCTTGATTTTCCTTTGGCTAAAGAGGAGCGTGTACACAGAAAGATGGGAAGTTGAAAGAGCATAGGCATTCTTTTTAGGTTCATATATATTCCATAGTTAAGGGAGAATTACCAAATAAGCTGAACCATAAAGCTACTTTTCCGTGTGTAACACTAGAAAGCTGGAACTAGCACAATTCCCCCTTTACAGCCTTTGAGCCATTTACAGTGGAAATATCTAGTTCTCTTTGTGAATCATGAAAAGCTAGAAGATCACTCAACATTGATTCCTTCTTTTTTTCCATTCATTTGTTCAGACAGAAAAGGAGATCCCAGGCGAATAAAGGCAGCTTGCATTGGGAACCCAGCCTATTCCGATGTTAACAGTTCTGGTAGTTGCTACAGGGATGCTGAGAAAAAACGGTATTGAAAAGGACGTTGGATGCACTGCAAAGCATGCAGTCACTGCTGTTTTGAGGAGAACACATGTGTGATCAGTTCTGATGAAGATATGGTCCTCTAACTAAAACTGCTTGATGACTCTGCAGATGGTACAAGATGACTAACTTTTTTCGCAGTAAAATCTCATTATTTTTTCTATATTTTGATAGACAAGCGTGGTATAAACCAATTGCTTCAAAATCTTAAACAGTCTGAAAAGCCCCAAAATATTCTGCTTTAAAATGCGGCATTTTTTTTTCTAAATTTCAGATTTCATGCTATGCAAAAAAACCCAACTTTTTTTAAAAAATGAGTCATTCAGTGCCAGAATTATTTTTCCTTTTGCTTTAAGTTAGCAGGATACTCTGTATGACAAATTTCTTTATAGGTTGACCTAAACCAAATTCAGAACTGCCAGAAAACTGAAAAATTTTTTATTCATATAGAAGTAGTGTGGGGTTAGTAGTTCGTCTATTGTTCTGCTTTTGCTGTGTAATAAAGACAGTCTTAAAAACGGATGATGTTTCTCCTCAGAAGAAGTAGAATATGGGAACACAAGTTTTTGCACAGCATCCTGTTATTTGTCTAGAGTCACCAATACAAGGGAGATGGGGTCACCAGTTAGTACGCACAGAGTTCTCTGAAGAGAAACAAGTGTATCAGCTAATTCCACTAGTGATGCTGTTTTCTGTGCTATTTGTCATAGAATGGTTTGGGTCAGAAGGGGCCCTAAATATCATCCAGTTCTAACCCCCTGCCATGGACAGGGACACCTTCCTCTGGATCAGGCTGCTCAGAGCCCCATTCAGCATGGCCTTGAACACCGTCAGGGATGGGGCATCCACAACTTCTCTGGACAACGTGTTTCAGTGCCTGGCACACTCACAGGAAAAAATTTCTTCCTAATATATTATCTGAATCTCCCCTCTTCCAGCTTTAAACCATTCCTCCTCCTTCTGTCACTGCACTCCCTGATAAAGAACATCATTGTACCATGTCTACTGAGTTTATTTCAGAAAAGTTACTAATGATCTCCGATTTAATGCAAGCTGCAAAGAAAGTTAATTTTTCATCTATTAAGCATCCACTTGGCGACACCAAAACTTTCCTTAGCACCTATTACAGAGGTATTATTCTGCCACATGGAGAAACAGAAGGAGATTTATCCAGCATTTTAAATTAATACTTGTGTATTGGAGAAAGTGGAACTTTTTGAGTATATGTAGGTATTTTAAATATATAGATATGTTTTTAAGAACAGAGGCAAGAAACTAAGCCATCTGGTGTCTTAAAGTATGGAAGGGATGTAGAACAGTTTTTTTATGGAAAACAACACTAACAAAAATTACAATTGCTTCCATGGGTCAGCCTCATTTTCTTTACTTTAATGCAGAAACAGATGCAGATGGTAGGAACTTTTCCAGGTGTTTTTTTAAAAGCTAATATTCCTCATTAATGGCATGAAGTAAAGTTGCTTGCACAGGTGTTGCCATCAATATATTTGGTCCACAGAAAATCGTTTGCATTGAAGAAAAACTTAGAACTATGCAGTATTTTGGATTGGAAAGGACCTTCACAGGTCATCTAGTCCAACCTCCATGCAGGAGCAGGGACATCTTTAACTAGATCAGTTTGCCTAGAGCCCCATCCAACCTGACCCTGAATGTTTCCAGTGATGCAGCATTCGCTACCTCCCTGGGTAACCCATTCCAGTGTTTCACCATCCTCATTGTAAAAAATGTCTTCCTTATATCCAGTCTAAATCTACCCTCCCTTAGATTAAAACCATTACTCCTTGTCCTGTCACAATAGGCCCTGCTAAAATGTCTGTCCCCATTTTTCCTGTTGGCCCCCTTTAAGTACTGGAAGGCTGCTCTAAGGTCTCCCTGCAACCTTCTTCTCTTCTCCAGGCTGAACAATCCCAACACTCCCAGCTTGTCCATGTATGGGAAGTGTTCCAGCCTTTGGATCATTTTCATGGTCCTCCTCTGGACCTTTACTAACCCGTCCATGTCCTTGCAGAGGCTTGGCTTACTGCAAATTCCCAAGTAGGAGAAAATGCCTTGACATCCCTTCCCTCTGTTTCATCTCATCTTAAAGGCAGAAATCACTGTGCAGAAATAAGCTTTTCCAACAGCACTGGACTGCGGGTAGGGCCTGATCCATTTCCCAGTGAGATTAATGGGAGGCTTTTTATTGACTTTAGTTGAGACTAAGGGCAGCAATAAAGCTACCTGGCTCATAATTCTGTACTCAAAATGACTCTAGTAAAACGTGAGTTTAAAATCCTACCGTAAAGGCTTTGAGTTGTTTTGCTACTGCTGATCACCTGAGACAAAACTGTAGCTGATATTTCTATCCATTTGTAGAACAATGCTACCAAAGCCAGAATAGTGAAATCATCATTTCCTGTAGAAAATCAACAGTTTTCTGCAAAAAGAATAATGACTTACAGATGGATGGTTCAATAAAATTGTGATAATTTCCTGCCCATTCTGTAGGATTTATTCAAATGTCTTGAAGGAGAGAAGATGAGATCCAAATAATTCTTGACTTTGCATTGGCACAAAGGTTCACTACTGGACCGCTTCTCACACTGGTATAGTGTGAGGTAGCAGAAGGGATCCCCTGAGTTATGTGGGATGACTGCATATCCATAATCAGAACCAGGTAATTGTAATCAAGAAAAGGCCTCACGCCATGGTACTCCTCTATCTGAAAGAATAAAAAAGCTTGGAACAAGAAAAAATCTGTTTCTGACTTGCTTCTTTTTTGTCTAATATTCCGTACCCAATTTGTAACATAAGTATGTGGTAAATATTAGCCATTCTTTCTTTACCTTCTGTCATGTTTCTTTGCTCACAATATTTAATACAGTGTGATTTGATAGAATAGAATTGTTGTGACAGAATGCAATCAGAACACTTAAAGCTTAATATCGTCCTAATTTTTGTCTATAGTTTAATACAATAAAAAGACCATGAACTGTTCAAGGGAAAACGTAATTATTTGGGAGAGAACATATATTTATTTATGTGAAGGAATGTATGTACATACATAAACAAACTGGGAATAAATAAAAGGAAGAAAACATAGACAGGAAATGGACCAAATTAGTTATAAACTCTAAGCATAGGCAAAATAAATAATTTAAGTGAATGTTGCAGTAAAACCCTGTTTTATAAGCAGTTGTGACCTGTTTGAGGGGGGAATGGGAAAGTCTGCCAAAAGTGTATCTTATCCATCTGTCCAGTTTAGAATCCTAGTTGGGCTTTTACTTAGAGAGTTCTCAGATTAATCCTGTTAATACTTACATATATTAATAGCCTTGTTCCTAAATGTATTCCAAAATCATCAACTCAACAAGACAAGAATGATGTGCAAGTAAGATGACATGTAACTATGATGTGTAGAAATAAACATGTGTGTGGGCAAGTGCAGAATTAACCTAAAAAACCCCTGTACTATATGGTCATCGTTATGGAGCTAACCTCAATTTTTGTGGGCATGACTTAAGTTCCTGTTTTGATCCAGATTTCCATGACCTTAAGAGCATCATTAGGATGAGTACCATGTTTTCATTCAGCACTGCAGTTCTGCAGACTTCTACAAGACTGGTGCTTGTCTTTCTCTTTCATCCTATGTTCAGAAATGCCCAAGTTATGAGATAGAGGTGCACAGAACTGGATTTTTCTCCCTACTCTAATGAACTAATCTTTGGATAAAAGTACTCTTTGAATAGGACTTAGAACTTCATGAAGGCAAGCAGATTTCTCCAAACTCTTTGTTACTTATTAGTCTCCAATCTTTACCGTCATTATGCTAAAATATCTTAGGTTCTCTGTGCAGTGGGAAGCCTGGTAAGCAGGACATTTGCAAAGGGAGGTGGATGAAATTCAGATTTCAGCATCTGGATCTTTTGAGTTAGAAGACTACACGAATTTAAAAAAATACAAGTGATATCCCCACAGGTGTAACTATAATTTTAAAATTCTTTGTAATTATGAGATCTATAGTAGCCTTCTCCTCAGCATTTTCTCAGGGTCCAGTTTTAGTGTCTGTATGTCCTCACATCTGATGGCTGCCTGATGAATGTTTTGCTTACCCTGTTTGATGTCTGTAGTTCTTCCCAGTCTCCCCAGCATAAAGCTAGGCATCTGGTGCTCTCGTTTGGTGCTATAGACAGTGTAGTATGTGGGATTGGGGCAGTGAAGTTCTTTATTTGTTCTCTGCTTCATCTGTTTCATCTCCACGTATATATTTGAACAAGTACTATTTTCTCAGCTCATAGAGAGAGTCAGCTGTTCAGATAGGAGTACCATGAAGGTATATAAACACTAAAGAAAAGATAAATCACTTTATTGGGTCATTTAGAGCCTTGCCTAGAGGCTGTTCTGGGGAAAACCAGTATTTTTCTGCAGTGGTGAACTTGCTTGTTAAAAAAAGAAAAATTACTTCTTCAGTCTCAGGAATCACAACTGTATTCTTCTGATATTAAACTATTAATACTCAAACAAGGATCTTAGTTATTCTCTAGAATATTTCCACCCATTAAGAACAATGTAGCAAGCTTTATATGATTGCAGTAAAACGTATGAGTATGCTTTATTTAGGAGACTTTTGATTTTCTTGATAAGTGTTGCACCTATAGAAATTTGGATACTTGTCCACTATTGCTGTGAGTTCTTCCTTTCTCACCAGTTTTCTAGCACATGACATAACTAGAAGTATTTTAAAGAGTTTGAATGAAAATCCTTATCAGACATAATTCATTTCTAGTCTATGGGTACTTTGCAAGCTTGAGACAGAGCTCTTGTACATAAGCCTTCCATGTCAATCTGACCTAAAATTTCAAGCAAAATGATTTGTTGTTTTGATTGGAAACCATGCAAAACTTTGCAGCTTTATTTTGATTTTCCAAATTCATTTGGATAAGGAAGATAACAAAACCAGAACCTCTAGGAGCTAAAAATCAAATTCACTCCACCCTGGTAAAATTTTAGCTGTAATCTACTGACTACTAGAAATTTAGTGTGGGTCTTTGCAAAGCTCCTATCATATGCCAAGAAATGTAGTTTGTCTGACTGTGTCTAACAAGTACATGCAGCATAGAAGCCATTTATTAGAGGTGAAAACAGAAGTCATATTTCTGCCTTCTTTTCTTTCCTAATAAGGATTTTCAGTCTCCTTTTTACTTTAGACAGCTCTTGAGATACTGATGCATTATCTTCTTTTTTGAAAGAATGAAAGAAACCCATAACAACGATGTATGAATTATGTATTTGCTTCTGAATGCCTGTTTTCTCTTTCAGTGAAATTGTTAGAAAATTGAATATACATACAAGAGGTTTAAACAATTTGACTGCAAACAGGCCATACCATCCCACTATGTTCATTTCCATTTTTCAGATTCCAGGCTTTTGGGACTGCACTGGACATAGATGGTTATAGGGGCAAACAATGTATATTGTGAAGATACTCACATACTGCTGCATCCATTTAGTGTCACACCACCGTTAGGCTCACCGCTGGATGAAATTCAGTTTGGAGTAGATCATCCTACTTTCTTAGCTCTGTCTCTCTGCAGGGCTCATTGATTCATGAATACAGTCATGATAATTCATAACAAAGAACAGTAGATGCTCTCTGCCATAACCGTCCTCAAATTTCCGCTTTTGCAGTTAGCACAAATGGAAGTTCAAATGTGTGTGTATAGGCTGTGTAGATGAGCGCCCCATGTCTTTAATCTACTGATAAAGTTTAGTAGTAAAAAGGCAGCAGCAAAAGATCATGCTGAAGCAAAAAATCTGTGAAATCTGGGGATTTTTTTCCTTATGCATGAAAAAAAGGATAAAAGTTACTTTATTGAATTACCTTTAAAGAAACAAATGCACTAGCACACAAAAACGTAAAAGTGTCTATAAGTAAAGCACACCTTCCTTTCTGCCAATCAGGCCTATCTCCTTCATGATGTGATAATTGAAATAACACATAGAATCACAGAATCACAGAATCACAGAATGGTTTGGGTTGGGACATTAAACATCATCTTGTTCCATCTCCCTGTCACAGGCAGGTACATCTTCCACTAGACTAGGTTGTTCAAAGTTCCATTGAACCTGACCTTGAATACTAATAGGGATGGGGCATTTAAATTGTCTTTTTGTCTTTTTCTGCTATCTGTAAATCTCCATGTGTTGTCCTTATTTCTGTAATTCACTATAAACAACCAGAAGAAGAAGGATCACCACCGTTACCTGCATTTTCACAATAAATTAACACATAGCTTCTAGAAGAATCTGTTCTGTGATCTTCCCAGGCACAGAGGTGAGGCTGACAGGTCAGTAATTCCTAGAGTCCTCCTGTTTACCCTTTCTAAAAATGCATGCAATGTTTTCCATTTTCCAGTCACCAGGGATTTCACCTGGCTACCATGACTTTTCAAATATGGAGAGTGTCTTTGCCACTACATCAGCCAGTTCGCTCTGGACTGTGGGATGTATCTCATTAGATCCCATAGGCTTACATATATCCAGATTCCTTAAGTGCTCATGATACCAATCTTCCCTTACTGTGGGAGGGACTTCGCTACTCCAGTCCCTTTCTTGTGGTCCACCCACTTAAAGCACTCTTGTAGCTTCTCTTGTAGTCTTCCAGCTGGCTGTTACTTTACACGTCCTTAGTACGTACATGAGGGCAAAACAGTGGTGCGTGGAGGAAAACAGGCTTGAGTAACATCAGATAATGATTACAGTAGAAAAAAAACACTGGTTTTGTTTCTCTTGCTTCTTTTCCAGCAAAATTAAAAATGACACCTTAGAAAAGCTTGTCATTAAGGATCTAGTAATGCTGCCTTGCCTGTTCACCACCTCCAAGAGGCTTGAGTGAAATAGACATCTTGAGCTGTGGTGAATCACCTTGGTTGCATTTTTTTGTGTGATCCTAATATGCAGCTCAGTGAAGGGGAATTTTTCTTGCCCCAGGCAAGATGGCCTCTTCTTTGTGCTTCAGATCAAGAGGCTGTTGAAAATGATAGTGAGTAGAGAGAGTAACAGGGAGGAAGTACCTAAACCTTAATTACTGAAAGGTCAAATGAGATTCTTTTTATTGTCAAACTATGTTTTTAACACTACGAGAGATTGAATTTGGCTGTGAAAAAAAAAGAAGCATAGTGGCAGGAGTCCTACCTAACTTGCTGAGCTATTCTGAGAATAAATACATTATAGCCTATAAGGCATTCGGCAGCTGTGATAATGACAACCATAGAATATAGGTAGACAGACTTCTTAATTTTCAAATTACTCATTTTATCCAGTTGTGACAGTCTGACACCTCAAACACACGTAGGACACCACAGAGAGGAATATGTATACACCCTTACCTTAATGGCACCTAATCAAAGATCTTTTTTCCTATCCTGAATATTTCTCCTGCAACACTTCCCTAGTGTGCTACACTCTTCTTTTTTTAGCCTTCTGTTTAAACACCTCCTTACTGCAACATACAGGTGATTGCAGGACATTTATAATTTCTGATAGGATATATGATGTGAGATACAATGAGCTTTTTTTCTCTTACACAAAAGCAAGATAAGCCTTATCTTCAGAGACTTAAGCATCTAAAAAGATAAAGCATAAACAAACTGAACTGAGATACATTAATTACATGGGCAGACAGAGATCCCTCTATTCAAGTTAGGACATGGATGGGGAGAGCCTTGTTGGTTCATGAAGACATCTAGCTGTATTACCATAGCTCAAGCAACAAGAGAAAGATGAACAACTATGCAGGTATGCCTTCAGAGACCAGGGAAAAGTATGCTGGGGTAGGAAGGAGGGAAAAGGTTTATTTGCCATATCTTGATAACTGAAAGTTTTAATGGTACACTTTTTCCCCTGTCATAGAGTAGCTGGTACTACAAGAAAATGGATGGTGTTAAAAACACGTCAAAAACTCTCTGCTGCCTTTTGCAGAAGATGAATGCAATTTTAAACTGCAGCTTTATTGTCTGTTGGCAAAGTGACTGCCATGGAGGGATTTAAAAGTGCAAATTGCTTAGCATAGTCAGACATATGTTTGAAAAATGAAGTCCTCTCCTGCTCAGGGGATTAGTTTAATTTTTTATAACAATTTTTTTAAATCTTTACTGCTTCTTCACCTTGTGTTTGCTTTATGAGGTTATTATTTTTATACATACTTGGGTAGAGTCTTAAGAAAGTTCAGAGAAACAGGTATTTGAAATTCCAGGTGTAATAAAGAGACAGAAAATTTATTAGGAAAGGAAAAATGTGGCAGAAATGGGAACTGCCTTTTGTTGCTTCAATACTCAGCTCAGTTCCCACTGCAGTAGCTGGCAATGGTATTGGAAATGGGACTGCTTTATGTTCTGAGGCAAGGAAACACTGTCAGTAACAATATAGCTGAGATAGAGTGGACCAAGGGTAAGACACTGCAGTTCTGGATACAGAGGTTCCAACTCTGCCTCCTCTGTTTCGGGCCTGGGTTGAGTGTCCACCCACCTTCATTTACATTCACTTAGGCTGAGATGCCACTTGTTTAACAGAGACCTAGACAGTCTTCATGGGGTTTAAATGTCATCACACAGGGTATTCCTCTAATACAATTTTCCTAGGATTTCCATCAAACTAACTCCCATTTCAGACCTAAAATTCAAAGATAAACTAGAGAGTATGTGTTATAGAAAATCATCATATACTGATCGAAAAAATCTCCATAGCTGAGAAATTTACTTGTAGCCCTTAGGAAATGCGTTCTGAGCATCTTTCTTCCTGTACTAGTCACTATTTTTATCTCTTCTCTAGTCTGAATTTATACAAGCTAAATGGTCCATTTCTGGATTTTAGACAGTTATATTGACAGTCCTGGTTGATAAAAAATTCAGTTGATAACTATAGACTGATCAAATAATGATTAAGCCTTCTTCAGTAAGTTGAATTGACTAAGGCCATTGACTCTTTCATTATAATGTATATTTTCCAATACTTATGTTATTCTTCTGGGTCTTTTTTGATTTCTCAGCAGCCTTTCTGAGAACTTTTCAAATTAACTGGTCTCAGTATAGCAACAACAAGTGATAAAAGAACCCAAGAAATATTAACTAGGGTGTCCCAACTCTTTCAACCAAGTGATAGCCAAAAATACTGTCTCTTGCAGCCCAGAAAGCCAACTACATCCTGAGCTGCATCATAAGAAGTGTGACCAGCAGGTTGAGGGAGGGGATTCTCCTCCTCTGCTTTTGTGAGACCTCACCCGGGGTACTACACTTGGTTCTGGAGCCCTCAGCACAGGAAGGACATGGATATGTTAGAGCGAGTCCACAGGAGGACATGAATGTGATCAGAGGGCTGAAGCACGAGGACAGGCTGAGAGAATTGGGGTTCAGCCTGGAGAAGAGGAGGTTCTGAGGAGACCTTCTAGCAGCCTTCTAGTTCTTAGAGGGGGCCTACAGGAAAGCTGAGGAGGGGCTCTATATCAGGGAGTGCAGGCATGGAAGGAGGGGTAATGGTTTTAAGCTGAAAGAAGGGAGATTTAGTTTAGATATTAAGAAGAAATTTTTTACTATGAGGCTGATGAGGCACTGGAATAGGTTGTCCAGAGAAATCATGGAAGCCACATCCCTGGAGGGGTTTAAGGCCAGGTTGGATGAGGCTTTGAGCAATGTGATCTAGTGGAAGGTGTCTCCAAAAATTCAAATGAAACTTCACCTCCACCTTCCCACACCGCAGCTATACACTGTCCTGTACAATCTGATAATTGCCTTACTATATGTATGTATTATATCAAAGGCCTCACAGAAGCCAATCCAAATATAATTACTTTTGTCAGCCAAAGTTCTAACCTCATTTAAAAAAGTATATATCAGGTTAGTTTGACAATTCCTTACCATCAGTCTACGTGGTTCAATATTAATTGCATTACTGTCATTTAAAACTTGATTTACTGGGCTTGATACAGTTCCATTACTTTTGTCTGGGACTGAAGGTCTAATGACAAGGCTGAGCTTCATCTATATTTCCTTCCTTCCTTCCTTCCTTCCTTCCTTCCTTCCTTCCTTCCTTCCTTCCTTCCACACATATATACTCACTCTCTTCCTTCCTTTCTTGCTTTTAAAACACTTAAATGAACAGAAGGGAGATGAGAAGTTATTCTCTAATCTGTCTTGGAGCTCTCTGACTGGCACAACAAGGATGCTGACATTAGCAGTTTTTCTGAAGTCATTTGAACTCCATAGATGGAAAACACTCTAGAAATGCAGAGGATTATTGATAAGAATTGTTGTTGCTGCTCTTAACATCAGCTGCTCTGGATTAAGTGCTGCACTTCAGAAGTGCAATGTCAAAGAATAACCACAAACTAGCAAACAAAGGGAAAAGAGATTAAGAACTCGGACAAGTAGAACCTTCTCACATCAACTGTGCCTCAGTGCCCAGACCAGCAGTCGGGTTGGATTTGTATGGCAAGTTTCCAGGTCTTGAGGGATTCAACTGGGGGGGTTGTTCTTTGGAGGGCTGTCTCCCTAAGGCAAGAACAACTGGAAGGTAAACAATTAGATGGCTGTGCTGTGCAGGGCTGTGTGCACTGATTAGGAGATTCTGCCTGACACAGGAGGGTGTCACTGCCTACAATAGTATCTGCTTCTGTCACTATCGGAGTGCAGCAGGTGATACTACGGAGGATGAGGCTCGGCTGAGCTACCTACAGTTTTAAAGGGGGGTGGCAGGGGAAAAGGGAAAAGAAGAAGATACCGGTGACAACTGTAGCAAACCTTTCAGTGCCTAAATGAGGAGAGGAGGGGTGGGGCAGTTGGATGCAAGTGTCTGAGTGTCACAGTGCAGCTGCTGCAGGTGGATCAATTCTAAGACAAAAGTAGCTACTTACGTCCTCTGCCACCACAGCTATTGCGTAAATGTCTCTGGCAGTTAGACTACGCAACCAGGCCTTTGCTTCTGCTGAAAGGGCATCCTTCAGTAATCAGAACTAAAAGGCTGCTTACAAGAAACATCACCCTCTTCCACAGCCCCACGGTTCCAATGTTGTTAGTCTCTAAGGAGGATGAAGAAGCAGACGCTGTGTGGACAGCCAGAGCCGGACAAAGGGAAATATGGCTGCTTTAAGAAGATTTTCTAAGGATTCGCTTACACCATTCCTAGCACAAAGCAACATGCATTGGTTGCCACCTGACTACTGAGAGGCACTGATGGTGTTTTGTGTGAAGGACAGGTGCAAATGTATTTCAGACACTGTCAACATACCAGTGAGATAGGAAAGTGCTTAGAAAAGCCATAAGGTATGTCAGAGTGTGGCTATGTCCCTTGGCAACTCACTGCATTGATCTTGTCATCCCTGTGGCTTGTCTTGGAAGACTGATCCTCCTTCCTTTTTATGTCATCTTTAGGATCGATCAAGCAGCCTTTATGTATGAACAGTTCAACTAGCTGTATCTTAGACAACCAAAACTAGTGAGGCACTAGAACCATGCAGTAGAGATGTGTAGGAATCACCATTTACTTCCATCAAAAGCAATGGAGATTTGTAGGTTTTTTCACACTTTTTCTCTTAAAATATTATCAAAATTTAACAATAAAAATTATTAAACAAAACACTAGAAAGATCACTAGAAAGCTATCATCTGTTAAATCATGTAGGAATCTTTGGTCAGGGAAAGGAATAGTGGACAAATACTTAATAATTCAGTTTCTACTGAATTATTTTTTCCCATGTTACATCACAAAAAACCCGACCCTTCTATGGATATGAATTTCTCTGTGTTCCTCCATCAAGAACCTGAAAAAAAATAATTTACAAATTCTTTTCATCCACAAGTAAAGTGAAGACATTTTGTTAAAATCATATTGGGCAAGGAATTCTCGCCACCTTTGTACAGTCAATTATTTCATAATGTCCAGGATGAATTCTGACGACTCACAAACAGTGCAGGGATGAGGCACAGAGAAAGTGTAACAAGACCATCCTTCAGGCTTGTAGAAATGTAATCTACTCGCTCAGTTTTATTCTATGACTAAGCTATATTTCTGATTTTCTGGGAGCCTGAAAGTGTGATTACTTAATGATTGCGTCAAGCTGGTGTGTTTGCAACTCCCTGTTAGCTAAGGTTCAACCGCGCAGGTGTGAGGCACTGTTACCAAGATAAAGAGCCATGTAAGTGTAAAAAAACATAAGAGAGAATCAACCAGCCCAATGGCAAACATTTCTCTAGGGAATGAGGGTAGAAAAAATTATTTGTGTTTGTCCGTCACAGATAATCAGCTATTACTCTGGGACTAGAGGAAAAGCCTAACTTCTCATAATTGGAATCACCTAATTAGTTTAGTTTAACTAAACTAAAATATAAAGCAGCATGTATGCTCAGCCTGCAACACCATGAATAGCAAAATGCATGCCCTGCCTGAGGATCTTATGGTGTTTTCATATTTAGGTCTAGATTTTTGTCTATCAGGTCCTGGCATTTTCTGCATTATATTTAACTCAGAGGTTCACCATAATGTAGTAAATATTCACATCTTTTGTTAACAATATTTATACCTTGAAAGGGTGTTTTGACTCTTCAAAATGCTACACAAGCATGCATTAATCCACTTTATTGACAATTTAAGTCTGCCCTAAAGGGGTAGAATATGACTACACATATGGAACAAAGCATTAAATATATTCCACTCCTTTATTCCTTCTTTACTATTGTATTGTAAGGCACTGAAAGATAGTTTAATAGTGTACTGAAAGGCAATGAAAGAAGAATAAGAGCGCATACAACAATACCGCAACACAGTTCTTCCTGGTGCTCTGCTACCTTTCTTAATGATGCTAGCTGAATGGAGCCATGGGTTGAAGGGAATAGCACAAAAAAACTGGCATCCGTCAGCAAAAGTATAAATTCTCACTATCTGAACAAAACTTTGGAAACTACATTTGTGTAAAAGACAATGACTTGAAGTAACATGTGTGAATCATTAGCTGATTGTCTGTGGGTAGCTGGATGCTAACTGTTAGCTCTTTCTCATCAGTTACTAACAGCGTATTAAAAGTATGGAAAACAAATGAGGTGCCTCAAATTATTTTAACTGTAGAAATGGGGGGGCTTAAAAAATGCTCAGCTAATTTACATTGTGCAGAACATCTTGTTTTGGAGCAATGTACCAAATGATCAAAAGAAAGAAAAGCAAATCCTGGTAGCGTTTATAAAACTCTTGTTCTTTTTTTATTGAATGGGGATGCAGAACATGTGTTAAATTCTGTAACAGATAGCCCGTTGCTGTTGCTGAATATTCTTCCATTGATTTCAGTGAATTTTCATTCAGAATACAGATGTCGCTGAAAGCTGAACCAATACACTCCCTTGCTTTTTAGTATTTGATCACTGACACTTATTTGACAAACCCAGGAAGAGAGGAAACATTCTCACCTTTATGGGACATTCAAAGTCTCATGTTGTTGATTTCATCAGTCAGAAAAAGAAAACTGGAAAGAACTGGACATTGCTCTCTGCCCCTCTACTCACAAGAAAATTTTACTCCATGAACTTGATGACACGAGCAGTTTATTAGCATTTGGAGCAGGTAAGGGGCTGGAAACATTCAGCAGAGGGCAAAGGACCTAAACCTACCTTTGATTCATAAAACTTTTTCATGCATCACTGAGTGATCTATTCCTTCTAACATCAGCTTCCCAGATATTATTTCATTACTCATATCTGGAAGTTTCTGCCACCTCAGACTGGCAGAATGTCAAATCAGTACTTTATTGCCCTGAGCAGAAGTTGATGGTTGGATGTATTTAAGTAAGCTTCAGAAACTCTTCAAAATTTTTAAGAAACATAATTGTCTTTGTGCGAAAAATTGGTAAAAAAGTGACTTTGTGGATGGCACTGTTGGAACAGATATTAGTAACTCTCATCAGCAAGGCAAAGCCACTGAAAATCAATCTTCTTTTAAAAAAGGATTAAATTAGCATTAAAGAGTTTTTAGACATAAAGTGTTTCTATTATTTGCTAATAAAAAAAAGTTTATCCATTTACTTCTACTTTATTACTTCCATTCTCTCTAAGGTTCTATATTTGCCTCATCATGGTGATATACAAGACAGGATTTAAATTACTATTTTAAGCATTTAGAATTCTGATATTTAGATCTAATGCTTGTCATTGCAGAGTCACTTTATATTTAAAAAAAAAAAAAAAGAGAGAAAATGAGGTACCTCTAGGTAGTGATTCATTTCATCCTAAAATAGGCCCAGTGAATCATTCTCTGGAGGAACCTATTTCTCTGCTAGGAAGCTTAGGGTGACTAGTTCAGCTTTTAACACCAAACTGCTAGTCTTTTAAGTCCAAAATTAAGTCCAGTGTGTCCCATTCCCAGGGGCTCATCTTTGAACAAGGCTGGCTTGAGAAGTGTTATTAAATAGCCTTGCTTAAGGAGAGCGTTAATACTGTTGACATAAACATATTTGTTTTAAAAGAGAGAGGAAGACAGAGAGAGAGAAAGAAAGACAGCCAGCCGGCAAGGAAAGCTTCCTTTCCCTTGGATAAATGAACCAAAGCAGCAACAGATTGTCATAGAATCATAGAACCACTAGCTTGGAAGGGACCCACTGGGTCATTGAGTCCAACCATTCCTAACACTCCCTAAACCATACCCCTCGGCACCTCGTCCACCCGTCCCTTAAACACCTCCAGGGAAGGTGACTTAACCACCTCCCTGGGCAGTCTATTCCAGTGCCCAATGACCCTTTCTGTGAAGAATTTTTTCCTTATGTCCAGCCTCAACATCCCCTGTCAGAGCTCGAGGCCATTCCCTCTTGTCCTGTCCCCTTTCACTTGGGAGAAAAGACCAGCTCCCTCCTCTCCCATAACCTCCTTTCAGGTAGTTGCAGAGAGCAATAAGGTCTCCCCTCAGCCTCCCCTTCTCCAGGCTAAACATCCCCAGCTCTCCCAGCCGCTCCTTATAAGACTTGTTCTCCAGCCCCCTCACCAGCTTCGTTGCTCTTCTCTGGACACGCTCCAGAGCCTCAATATGCGTCTTGTGGTGAGGGGCCCAGAACTGAACACAGTATTTGAGGTGCGGTCTCACCAGTGCCGAGTACAGAGGGAGAATAACCTCCCTCAACCTGCTGGTCACGCCGTTTCTGACACAAGCCAAGATGCCGTTGGCCTTCTTGGCCACCTGGGCACACTGCTGGCTGTCAACCAACACCCCCAGGTCCTTCTCCTCTAGGCAGCTTTCTAGCCAGACGTCTCCTAGTCTGTAGCACTGCATAGGGTTGTTATGCCCCAAGTGCAGGACTCGGCATTTGGCCTTGTTAAACCTCATCCCATTGGTCTCGGCCCAGCAGTCCAGCCTGTTCAGATCCCTTTGCAGAGCCTCCCCACCTTCGATCAGATCCACGCTTCCACCCAGCTTAGTGTCATCTGCAAACTTGCTAAGGGTACACTCAATGTCTTCATCCAGGTCATTGATAAAGGCATTGAACAGAGCTGGACCCAGTACTGAGCCCTGAGGAACTCCACTTGTGACTGGCCTCCACCTGGAGTTAACTCCATTTACTACCACTCTCTGGGCCCGGCCATCCAACCAGTTTTCAACCCAGGAGAGTGTGCGCCTGTCCAGGCCAGAGGCTGACAGTTTCTGAAGCAGAATGCTGTGAGAACTGTGTCAAAGGTTTTACTGAAGTCCAAGAAGACTACATCCACAGCCTTTCCCCCATCCAGTAGCCGAGTCGCTTTGTCATAGAAGGTGATCAGGTTAGTTTGGCAAGACCTGCCTTACGTGAACTCGTGTTGACTGGGTCTGATCACCCAGTTCTCTTGCATGTGCTTCATGATAGCACTCAAGATTACCTGTTCCATGACTCTCCCTGGCACTGAGGTCAGACTGACAGGCCTGTAGTCCCCCGGATCCTCCCTGTAACCCTTCTTGTAGATGGGCACAACATCAGCCAGCCTCCAGTCTAGTGGACCTTCCCCAGTCAGCCAGGATCACTGGAAGATGATGGAAAGGGGTTCGGAAAGAACATCCACCAGCTCCTTTGGTACTCTTGGGTGGATCCCATCTGGCCCCATAGACTTGTGGGTGTCTAGCTGGGCAAGCAAGTCTCTAACCACCTCCTCTTGGATCATGGGAGCCTCATTCTGCTCCTCTAACTCCTGGGTTTGTACACAGGGGGAACAACTTCCTTTACTATTAAAGATTGAGGCATTAAGAAGAGTATTAAAAGACTATTAAAGAAGGCATTAAGTACCTCAGCCTTGTCTTCATCCCTTTCCCTGCATGAGCTCACTTCCTCCCTGTAATCTACCCAAGACGCCTGTCCCTTCTTCCAAAGCTCATAGACATTCCTCTTCTTTTTGATAACTCTCAACATCTGCCTACTCAACCAAGCTGGTTTTTTTCCGCCTCAGATGGCCACCCCACCACAGTACGCACCGTCTTGCCGCTGGATGCCACCAAAAAAAGCCTGATAACTGAGTCAGAACTTTTATGCTATCTGTAAAAAACTCTTGCAGGCACCGCTAATAGAAAAACAATGCTCTGTGAGCAAAGCATCATCAGCGGTTCAAGGCAGATGATGCTTCACTCTTACTCATTCCCGGAGTGATAGATCCAGTTCTGGGATCCCCAGTGCAAGAGAGACATGGTGATACAAGAGCAAGGTCAGCAAAGGGCCCCAAAGATGGTTAAGGGTCTGGAGCATTTGACATGTGAGAAGAGGGTGAAAGAGGTAGCCTAGAAAAGAGAAGGCTCGGGGGTAAATCTTATCAATGTTTATCTGAAGGACAGTTTAAAGAAACATGGGTAGCTAGACTTTCCTCAGTAGCATCCAGTGATAGGATAGGTGGCAATGGTCACAAATGAAAATACACAAAATTATGTCTAAATTTGAGAAAAATCTTTTGTTCTACGACATAAGTATTAGAGTGTGAGGTAAGTACCCAAACTAGCTGATCTGTCCCTGTCTTAGAAAGCAAGAAATGGTAGTGAAAGATGAAACCTAAGAAGAGATTGAGCTCTGTGCTCAGACAGCTAACTTTGTGTGACTACATCATGATTTTAATTCCCCGTACAGGAAGTGAAGACCTAGGGCTCAATTTGTTTGACTAAACAGAAACCATTTGATTCTCTCCTCATCTACATTGGCCACTTGAGAAAGGCAAAGGTCTCCTGTAGGCCAGCCTTCTAAGGATGAGGATGTCTTAGGTAATCTGGGGCACCCCAGAGAGAAGTGAATGCTTGTCTAGTCATCTGAAGAAAACCTTAGAACTTCACTGATGACCGCAGAGTTTAGACACCCACATTGCATGAAGGGAGGGATTCAGTCATCAAAACACAACCACCTCATTTCATTTGAAATACCACAGGATCTACCAGTGGGCTGCTGTCTAGATGCTGTTCCAAAAGGATACAGGTTTCCCTTACGTCCTGTCTCATCTGCCACGCCCATGCAGTCATCCTGTTTAGCCTAGGTCATCTCAAATACTGATTGCTACTGAAGTCTGGAGTTGAATATACCTTTTAAAGCCCTGGGGGTGGCTACAGTCTTTAGACAATTACACTTAGGTCAGATAAATTAAGTTTTAAGTGCATATATTCACTGCTTATTTAATGGAGATAGACAAGTAATTAGAGGCTTCTGAGGACTTGAAGTGCTTCCTGCCTGAATGGAAGTTTCTAAGGCACCTAGTTGTCTCCAGTGACTATGCCATGTATGTGGACGTCAGTTTTAAGTAGGGCTTTAAATTAAATTACTACCTGAATATTCACTGGATTCTCTTCCTAGTTCTACACACATAGTCTTGTAGGAGCAACTGAGATGCTCCAGGGTATGCCATCTGGCATCCAGGTCTCATTCCAGAACAGCACTTCTGTATCTGCTGCTGTGGCTGTCAGCCCCATCTGAAAGCCCCAGGAATCCTAGAGCATTTTGAATGGCACTAAATGGCATTTAGGCAACTGAATGGATTCCCTACTGTTCTTTTGGTGCTTAATCACAGAGAGATTAAAAAAACCTACCAGTTTAATCAGAGGCTCATGAAGAAAATAAAAGGCAGTGTAATGTGTATATATATATGTGAATGTAACAAAATATTATTTTGTAGACATAAAGTAATTGAAGCTTTAAACTGATTGCTGAAACTGTATAACGTAATGCTGATGTCATCTTCTCACTAGATTTTTCACATCTACGTACAAGAATGCCATAGATGCATACATACCTCTAGGTATACATAATGATGGCATAAATCAGTCCAAAAATGACAGTGAACTCTCATTTCAGTGTGAAGACTAAGAAAACAGACAGGCAAATGACTCCCACTGTTGTAATGACCTATAGTTGAGTGGTGTGTGTTCATACTTCAAGTATTTCCCAGTATGGCATACTGAAAACATTCCTCCAGAGGGGTCTATCTCTGAAGTGAAATATGCTGAGAAATTAAAAGCAAAAGGTAAAACAGCTCTCAATCCTGCCTGGCTATTACAAGTATCTCTAAGCATTACAATATTTTATGTAACTTGCTGTGAATGAGCCAGTATCTTAAGGTAGCAAAGTAAGAAATGGGCAAAGAGGAGGGAAAGGGTAGGGTTGTAGCTCTAAATCATCATTTTTGTGCTTTTGTTGTACCTACCAGAACATTGCTGTTGGGACAGGATAGTAGTAATAGCAGGTTAAAATGTTAGATCCCATAGAGCAGTGCCATTTTGAAATGAAATTGTATTAATGTGGAAGAATGGCTCGGTGAACAAGGGCATGATTTAATAGCAGTGAACAATCCAGGGTTTGCTGTCTGTGGCTAGGCCTGACCTTGAGATAAGATAAAAGGGAGCAGAATACTAGAATGTGGAATTCAGCGCTGGAAAGTCCCGAAGAGTCGTGAAGCCGACGAGAACTTTGTATCTGCCCCTTTCGCGTGCTTGAGAGCATCTAACCAATTATGTAACAGCACAAGGCACATGAACAGTATGTCATAACCAATTATGATTTGTTTTGTTAGCCCGTGCATTATTAGGATAAGTATATAAGGAGTGTTAAGTGTGTGAATAAATGAGAACGATCATACTCATATTGAGACTCCATCATTACTCTGGGCCCACCTCCCACTCCGACATATTAACACTTAGATATTTTAACATTTACAACTTTTAATGAAGCTATCAATGGCTTTTCGTGACTTATAAGTAATGCCATAGAAAGTAATATTTTTAAGAGCAGAATTGGGGAAAGAAGCAAGGGACATTTGTGGAGGTATTCTGGTAAAGCATTGTAGAGCAGAGTTTTCTTACATGACAACAGTCCCTTTAAACAGTCTTGTAATTTCACAACTTCCCCAATAGTTATAGACCTTGCACAAAGTGTTGGAACTGTAGTTTAATGTAGGTGGTCTGGACTGGTTGCAAAGAACCTGCAGTGTAAAAAAAACCCTAAAAACCAACCAAATGGATAAGCAACTCAATAAACCCAGTTCTGATCTCTCCAGCAAGCAGCTGAAGAGAAGTTCTAAATAAACTTACACATACTATTTAATCTATCTATTGAATCAAAGAATTGAATCATAGAACCACAGAATCATAGAATCATTAAAGTTGGAAAAGACCTCTAAGATAATCAAGTCCAACTGTCAGCCCAACACCATCATGCCTACTAAACAATGTCCTTGAAGTGCCATGTCTACACACTTTTTGAATGTCTTCAAAGACAGAGACCACCACTTCCCTGGGTAGCTTGTTCCAATGCTTCACCACTCCTCTGGTAAAGAAAATTTTCCTAATATCCAGTCTAAACTTCCCCTGGCACAACCTGGGGCCATTTCCTCTCGTCCTATCACCTATTACTTGGGAGAAGAGAGCAGCACCCACATCAGTACAACCTCCTTTTAGATAACTGTAGAGAGCAATAAGGTCACCTCTCAGCCTTCTTTTCTCTAGGCTAAACAATCCCAGTTCCCTCAGCTGCTCCTCATAAGACCTGTTCACCAGACACTTGAATTCAGTGGTCCTTTCTGAGACTGTCTTTTAGGAAAACATAGTTTATTTGAGGGACTGTTGCTGTGCAACTAGAAAAATCTCATATGATTCCATATGGAAGAGACAAAGAATACATATAACCCTCTATGAAAACCCTTCTTCACTTTCTGTATAAGGGACAAAGTGCCTTTGCACCCCTCAGTGACCTGAAAGTTTTGAAATCTCAATCAGCCTCTTTTTCGCTCACTGTCTCTCACTGTGACATTTTTCTCTTCTTTTTGGATGATCTCTATTGCAGCACTGTAAATCACAGCAGTCCCCAGCTGCTGGCTCTTACCCAACTGACCAGCAGTCAGGAAGCAACCTATTCTCATTTTTACAGTTTGGGGAGGTTACTGAGGAGTGAGACAGAGACATTTTTCCTGCTAGTTTGATTAGCTGTCTCCAGGGAAGGAAGCCAACCTCATTAGGAAAGGTAATTCCAAGAAGAAAAACTACATCTTTCCAGTGTTCAGTGGGTCTCAGAATCCTTGTGGAACTTCTGCAGGCTAGAAATTACAGTGCCTGGCTCCACTGAATACATCTGAAAGTGTTTAATGCAGATTTAAGGCAGGATATTTTAGAAATCCATCCATCAATTTGAAGAGAAACTGATCCAATTAATTCTCAGCTGTTTTTCCACAAGCGAAAATACAGGGAATAATCTTAGTTCAACTTCATTTATAATTTAAATGATTATTTAACCGCTTAAATAAAGCTTTATTTTATTTTTTAAAGACCTTTATTTTCAAGCTGATTGACGCTTTAGAATCTGCTGCAAATCCCGGGAAAAATCTGTAGAATAAATGCTTTATTAAAATTTAAATAAACCCTAGTTTATAGGAAATTAAACCGGAGTTTTATATACATATATATATATCAGGGGAAAGATTCAAATCCGAATGGTTTCAAGTGTGAAATAAGGGTGGAGCTTTTTAGCCCAACCACAAGGGCTGGCAGGTCTAGAAAAGCTGTTTTCAGAAATCTAGGAAACTACTGAACTTTTGCTGAAACATAGCTGTCTGCATCCATTCAGGCACCTGGAAAACTTGTGAGGTTTATGGCCAGACCTTAGTATCGGCGTTTTTTCTATACAGGAACACAGACATATTGATTGTAGAAAATAGCTGAAGTGAATAGACAGCAGGTGATGGCAAACTTTGTAGTTTGCCTCTGTTCTAGTTTGAACAGGTCATCCCAACATCCTGTTTTCAGTCCTTGTCTCTTGTTTCTTTTACAGGTATGTAGCAGTATATAATGTTCTCTCGGAATGAGAGAGGAGATACTCAAGTTAATGCAGGAGCAACAAGCTTTGCTGTCTGCATTTTTTTCTGGCTTTTCTCACCCTTTAGCCTGGAACAAGATTAGGAATGTATGGACTAGGGAGAAAGGGCAGAAATAGAAGTAGGAGAGTGTGTAGCACCTAGGCTGAAGACTTCAAGGAGGTTCCAAGAAAGAAGTTTGAGGGAGTGGCAGGAAAGTGATAATAGGCAAGTAGATTAGGGGAAAAAAAAAGAGAAAAGGGTGCAGCTGCAGCAAATGTAAGTCATAAACTACATCGTGAGATGCCTATTACTTTACCATCAGCCTAGTTCCCCACTCAATATCCACTTGAAGCTCTCACAAATATTACATATTCATCATTCAGCAGAAAGGCATGGTGCCTGTTTTGTTCATGCAGTAGGTGAAGCACACCAAGATACCGAGATGTTCACGCTAACTCTGCTGATCATGCTTACAGTGTTGTGATATCTCACATTTATGTAGGGGAAGCTGCAAAATACAAGACACACAGTCTTATAGCTGAAAGGCATATAGATTTGCTGTTTACATGCCCCAAAACTGAGAAGGACAATTCCTGCCAGGCCAGGGAATTTCTCCTTCACCAAGTCTTGTGAGAGTTCTTAAATAATTCCAAGGGAGCCTCTGCTTTTATAAATTTAACCTCATGCCTCACCTTACTCTGTTTCAGTATTGAAAAATACCACTGCTTTACTTCTCGTCTGCCCCCTACCCCTTTTGATTAGTGGGTTAATTAGACAGCAATATCTCTCCTACATAATTACTAGAAGTAACCTTATCTGGTTCAAAGCTTCTTCTCTAAGGCACCTATATAAGGAAACATACACTCTCGTACACTGTAGATATCAAAAGGAGGATTGCTAATGATTGTGTACTTCTTGCACATAACTCCTGAAGGAGTAACTGGGAACCGGGTACAGAGACTGCAGCATATTGGTTTTAGTTCCGTTAGTTTCTCCTCACAGATGATATCTTCATTTTAGCTACCCTTCTTTAAAATTGCCTGTCTTTTCAGTACCTAAATGTAGTGTGAAGTGCAGGCACCGGGGAACTGTTTGTTCTGATTAAGTGAGTGATAGGTCTGAGGAAAAGGAAAGACACAAAGAAAGATTATCTACAGCCTTCATTTCCCCATGACTCTTGCTTAGACAGTGTTCAGAAACATCTGTTTTCCTAGATGCTGAAAGCTGTGTTCTGTGTTGCTCTAGGTTAAAGGATGACCCTGCTATCCTACAGAGGAAGTAAAGACTTCTGGCTAAGTCACTAGAAAGCACTTCAGTTGGTATTTTCTTAAAAATCTCAAGATACACAATTGTTCGGATCAAGTGGCTAAATGATTTGTGAATATTACTACACTGAAATTAATAACTTCTGATTTATATGTGTTAGCACGATCTGATATTAGGAAGATTTTTTTTCCTATGAGGGTGACAAAGCACTGGCACAGGTTGCCCAGAGAAGTAATGGATGCCACATCCCTGCAGGTGTTCAAGACTGGGCTGGATGAGGCTGCTAGCAACAAGATCCTGTGGAAGGTGTCTCTACCCATGGGTTTGAACTGGATGATCTTTAAGGTCCCTTCCAACCATTCTACGATTCTATGGATTTAAGGGCAATAAGGAAGTAAGATTGCAGTGCCTCGTCATTTTTTATTGCTTAAGATTGCTTTGAGCTGTGTGCCAGTATGAGGAATATGTACTTAGTCAGAAAAGTTGACAATTTAGGCATCAGTTTATCTAAGTAGCATACTGTAAAGCCCAACGTTGCTTCTTTCTTTGCCTCAAACATTTTGTCTGAGGTCTGGCCATTGATGTGTTTGTTGAACAGCAGGGGTGGTGCAGCAGCAGGTGCACCCCAAGGACAGCGCTTGGGATATGCCTGAGGGCCTGGTCTGTGACATGGGTTCAATGGAGAGGAGATGCAGGACAAGCATTGCTCCACTCGCCAGGCTGGGTTCACAGTCCCAAGTGATTGCTCCAGGGGCAGGTGATGCAGCAGCAGGCGCTGCCCCCTGCCTCCACCCACTGGACCACCCAGAGGATACACGGCAAGACCCTCGCACATGCCAATGGACATGGACTGCCCTTAGCAAAGACCTTGCAAGGAGCCATGCGGGGCTTTCTGACCCATCAGTTCGTTTGGAGCAGCCTGGACCATGTGGCCTGGAAGAAGCTGCTGCGGTGACCACGTGTACCTGAGGAACTGCTGCTGCCCATCAATGTGGTGATTTCTTTTTACCTTCTCTCTCTCTTCCTTTTTCTCTGTCCCTCTCTCTCTCATTACCTTATGGTGTGCATGTCGGATCAGATCCAAGTGACCTTGGCTGGGTTCAGGGATCAGATTGAGATGTAAACAGGTTGGGATCTGTTTCCTGTAACTTTGGGAAGTTGCACCCCCATATCTCAGCTGTGCATCCCAATATTTTGGTCTATTTATGTTTGCTGGAGCCAGAATAAATATTGCTTTTGATTTTTGCCTTGAGAGTGACCTTGTTGGGCTCCGGATCACCGCACACATAAACAAAACCCTCCTCCCTGTAAAGCCTGAACGTGAGCATGTAGCTCGTGGATCCAGGGTGTGACACACATTTATCAAAGTAGAATACAGAGAATCATATAATCATAGAATAGTTAGGGTTGGAAGGGACCTTAAAGATCTTCCAGTTCCAAACCCCCTGCCATGGGCAGGGACATCCCACTAGATCAGGCTGCCCAAGGCCCCATACAACCTGGCCTTGAACACCTCCAGAGATGGGGCATCCACAACTTCCCTGGGCAACCTGTTCCAGTGCCTCACCACTCTCCTAGTGAAGAAATTTCTCCTTATATCTAGTCTAATTCTGCCCCTCTCCAGTTTATACCCATTGCCCCTTGTCCTATCACTACAAACCTTTGTAAACAGTCCCTCCCCAGCTTTCTTGTAAGCTCCCTTCACGAATTAGTTTCTTTCCTTTACAGTAAGATAAAAGCCCCCCTCCTTTAGTTCATTCAAGCTAAGACTCTTCCACTTACTCCCCAGTTCTTTAAATCCACTGTTCGAGAAACTAAGCCACATCCTTGATTTCTATCTGTTTAACACATCTGTCTCACTTTGTCTGGCTGAATTCCTTCAGACAGTCTTGTGGTGCTCCACAAAGAGAAGAAATAAGTTTTTTATTTGAGATAATGACCCACAAATAAGTGAAATTGAAGGAAAAAAATGTGAAAGAAACCTTACAAGACATGAAATCATTGGAATTTTAATATTAAAATAAAAGGACTTTTTTTGTGTGTAGGTTTTCTTTCTTTTTCTCAAGGCAAGCACTAGTAATAACGAAAAATTTTGTAACCTTTCTGGTTTTTAAATTAGATGGCCATTTTCAGAGCTATGGAATTAAGACTGCCATTTCTCTGCAACATACTGAGTTGTTCTCTGCTACATATTCCCATTTTTTTCATTTCTAAGTCATTCAGATAATGGTGTTTCTAATATTTTTCCCAAGGATTCTTTCTTGGAGTATTTCAGGTCTGCATATTATTATTCATATATAACTTTGCTTTGTTTGTTTTTCAATACTTATGTCTAATTGTAACAATCTGAATTGTTTCTCTGAATTGTTTAACTTTACATTTTCCATTTACACCAATAATATACCAAGAGTAAATATTCCAAAGGGCAATACCACAATCAAGGTGAGACCTCAGCTGTTGTATATTTAAACTATATGCACTTACAATCGGATGAGCTCTAACATGAACAAGCAGGATGGGATTAAGAACAAGCACCTAGTTCCCCAGCAGTGGCTAAACAACTTACTCACAGCAGCTGGGATAAAAGGTTACAGACCAGGCAAACTGGGGTGGTTGCCAGAGGGGTTAAGGCTTACCTCAAGGAGATTCTTTAGCTACAGTTTAGTGTACAACTGCTTTAAGAATATAATGTATGAAAAGCCTTAAGTATGCTGGCCGGGAGGAGCCTGAAGAGTATCAGTCATTTTAAGGCTTCTGTTGTGAGTCCCTGAAGGACTTCTGATGTGGGCAGCAGGCTGGGAAGCTAGGATCTTTGCAGGCTAAATATCCTTCCTTACTTCTGGAGTAGGCTTGGGGATATTGAAACATATAGTTGCTGCCTATGTTCCTCTGGGGCTTCTCATGAAAGAAAATGGTGCTTAAAAAGGAAAGTACCAGATAGGTACAATGAAGTTACAAGGGTAGGAGACAAAAATAACGTGAAAGAGGAGCAAAGTATTGTACAAGACTTAGATTGGTGTATCAGGAATGGGTTGTTTTTCTGTATGTTCCAAATGCAATGCTATAGCTGAGGGAACTGGAAAATAAACTAGTGGGACTTCATCACCAGGAGACCAGGGAAGGCAGAAGATTGCTTATATATATGTATAATGTCTCAGTGTTGTGATGAGGTAGCTGAGATACAAAGGTGAAAAAGATATAGAATGCTGGTGAGATCTTTCCAGTAAATGGCATGGAAATGTTCCTGTTGTATAAAAGATGTTAATTAGACCTCACCTTGAATATTGTCTACAGTCCCAATTGCCTAACTTTAAGAGAAGGTAACCCCGTAAAGATATTACTTTACTGATGTTAACCTAATGAAGTTAACCCAGTAAAGGTATTACTTTACTGATTACATTTCCACTGATGGTGGAAATGGAAAGCAATCTTATGAGAGGATGCTAAAAAAAGGTATGTTTAGTTTAGCAAAGCAAGACCGGATTGAGAAGGGAGATGATTGCTCTCTATAAATACACCATGAAGGTTAAAGAACTATTTAAAATGAAGTACAGTTCTGGCACAAGAGCAAACAGATATGAAGTAGCCTTGAATAAATTCAGGTTGAAATTGAACAGTAGTTTAAGCCATCAGAGCAAAGAACTTCTGAAACTGAATTTCTGTAGAGTATTGTGAGTTAAATTTAATTCGTTTTAAAAAGAAACTAGTTCATTTCAAACAGAGATCATACCACATAATGCTTATAATTGCTCAGAACTTCATTCCTTTGATACTCAAGAAAATGTGTTGCCGTATAAAAAGCTCCTCGAGAATCTCTGGCATTTGACTGCATCTGTACACTGTGGTTCTGTCATACCAATAATTCTGGAGGGGAAAGAAAGAAGTAGGGGGAATTACTAATCATCCTAACAGGCCTTTAGTATCTCCAGCCTTAAAACCTGAGTGTCAATAAGTGGTAGCAGATACTGGGTTTTGGGAGGAATCTTGAAATAATTGGTGGTTATCCGGGCTTTGCTGGCACGTGCTAGAACTCTAATTTTAATGATTGATATACCCATCACAATGGCAGTTCCTGATGCTGAGCAGTTCGTTGTCTTGAATCATACTCAGTTCAGGCTGAGTTAAAGTAAACACTTTTAAAAATAACCATAGGATCATATGGTTTGGGTTGGAAGGAGCCTTAAAGATCATCCAGTTCCAACCCCTCTGCCATGGGCAGAGAAAACCTTCCGCTCAATCACATTGCTTAAAACCTCGTCCAGGTTGGCCTTAAACCCCTCCAGGGATGTGGATTCCATAACTTCTCTGGACATCCTGTTCCAGTGCCTGATCAGCCTCACAGTAAAAAATTTCTTCCCAATATCTAATCTAAATTTTCCCTTCTTCAGCTTAAAACCATTACTCCTCATCCTATCACTATGCTAATGTAAAATGCTACTTAAAAACTTAATTTCAGTGATATAAAAGTCTTGAAAAATCTCAAGTAGGCGACACTGTCACCAAAGTTTCTGTACATCTGCCTTACAGTAGAAGTATCAAATACTTGGCTCCAAATTTTCCCTGCTCTCTACAGTGAGAACTATCCACCTGACACAGCTTTAAAAGTTCTGAGTTCAAGTTCCACCTCTCTGGGAAACTGTATTTTCAGTTTTCACTTGTGGAACATAAAGTTTCTTGCTTGCAGCTGACCCATGTTTAGGGCATTTGTGATGAGTTCAGGTTCAGAAGTTTTTCTATTTCACACCCTTTTCAGTAATTTTTCTTAGGGACTTCAGTCAAAGCAGGTTTTTACTTTCATGTCTCTGAAAATGTCATGTTCGTGGTTTGTACTCCTTTTGTTCTGAAAATACTGAATGTCCTGTTGAATAGATAAGTGCAGATATACGCCTACATGGTAAACACTCACTGCTTGGGAATCTCGCAAGTTGAAAGTTATTAAGCTACAGCATGATACAGTGCTGATTACTACCACAGGAGATTACATTCACGCTTCAGCCACATCATGCACAGAACCCCGCTTTTCACATAAAGATGTTTATTGACAAACATTGTTTATATGAGCAATGGAATGAGATTAATACATGCAGAGCACTGCTGTTTTTTATCAAGATGGTACAGTGTTGACCATCCACTTTAAGCTAATAGTGAATTGGGGTGAGTTGACCCCAAACCCTGCCTCTAAGAGTTTTCATTAATATCACTTAATGTGTTTACATACTTCTTTAATATTTTTTAAAATTATGAATAGATGTTAAGATGTATTTGAATATGATAGTATTGTCATATAGGTATGAATATTTCAGATATCATTTGTCTAAAGAAAACTTAATTCTCAGACTCTACAGACATAGAGCAAACACTTTTTATTTCACTGAAGAGGAGGTAAACCACTTTTCGACTGTGTCCTGGTTTAGTGCTACTTTTTCTAATTCTAAAAATATAAGTCAAATATATTCAAAACTGAAAAGAACCATAGCTCTAACAATCAGCTACAACTGCTACTATGGATACGCTTAGGCAAAGCAATATTTTCAGGGCACAGCAAAGTAGAAAATTAAGGAAGGAGGTTGATTTTGTGCTATTTGTAGTCTAACTTAAAATCTGAATAGTCCATCCATCCATCCATCCATCCATCCATCCACCCATCAGCAACTTTCAAACTTCTTTACTCCTGAGAAGCCTGGTTCCATTTTGTATTTGTTTTGCTTTTAAATTTAACTTCTTTGACTCTTGATAAATCACCAAAATGCACTGATTTACAGTTCTTATAATCCTTTTTTAATAAGTATTGCTACAGATTTTGTAAATCAAGAAAGCATAAAGTCATCTTGCCCATCACGGTACATGTGAATTTCTTGTACTCTGTTTGACAAATGTCTGGAATTCATAATACACTTTATTGCTAACAGAAGAGTGTAATTTCTGTTGTTTCTTATGCCATTTGCAGCACCTACTCATGGCCAGGACCGTGTGTACTACAGTGTAGCTACGGACAAAGGAGAAAATCGTGCTGCAACCACCTGCTCCCACATATTTTGTGGAAAATAAAAGTTCATATTGCAGAGTAGCAAAGTCCTATCCTACCAGCAAAAGGTGTTTCTTTTATTGGAAGTAGGGTACCTGGGGCAAACCCTTCCTGAAGGGCTGTCCTTCTGCTTCCCTATTCAAGGACTTGGAGCAAGGTCTTGTAAAACTACACTTTATATATGTTATCCTGAAGATTTCAGCATGGTATATACTAAGATAAGTTGCGTTAAATTACTGTGCAAGCAGTCTACCTATAGTGTCTAGGGTTAACATGATTACTGTACAATTCACATTCACTTTTGTGGTTTAGCTCCCCGGTAAATCACAGACTTAGATTTTTTCTTGGCTATTTCTTCCTCCTCATAACACACTTCTTTCTGAACTCTTTGGGATCATTAACAATGTAGATTGATGCAGACAGCCTACATTGCAAATGGAAAAGGCTGATTAAGTTATCATGATATGTTTCTGTTAAGTAAGGATTATCCTCTTGAGCTACTCTAGAGCAATTTGTAATAACATATTTTTAAAGAGATATGGGCTCAAGTGATAGAATTCAGACAGGGATCCAAATGTATTCTTCCTGAAGTTTGTAGCATTCAGATTCAAGTTTTCTTCAGGGTTACATTAAGGTAACCAAGGACACTCCTCACACATGGGTAGGAGAGTGTCACTGATTCTTTTTATACAACTGTATCCTTGTCCCTGGTTGAAAATGAGGGCTGGTAGGGAGAGAAATGTAGGAGAATGGTGACGGGAGGAAGAAAAGACCTCAGGAAGAAATGTTGTTGAGTCCACTTCTGAGTGGAAGTGCCCAAAAAGATTTTCACCATTTAATTTGAAAAGATGTTGGTTTTAAACCATATATGAATTTTTATGGTTTACATAGTCTAGGTGAGTTTTTCTGTATTTACACTGTTTTATTTGGCACACTATAAGAGCTGTTCTTGTTCATTAACCATTCCCAGCCTGAACTTCTCAAATTCGTCTGAAAACCTGTAAAAGGACTTAAAAATAAAAACATGTTTTCATAACAAAAATTCATAGTATAAGAAAATGTATTCCTTCCATAAATAATTCTGCTATAGGAGGAACAAATTGTAGAGTGTTAACAGAATAAAGAGACATGCTAAACAGCATTGTTAATTAGTTTGCTTAGTCATACTTGTGTATCTTTGGTAATAGTTAATCACATCACATTACTGTAAAGCCATAGCAGTTTTTATAATGTGATTATAGATTTTTATTCCAGAAGGGAGCTTCATGTTTTCCAATTGCCTAATGCAAAATTATTTCTAATTAATAATTCCTTTGGCATAATTATAATTAGCAATATGAATGTGGGGAAACTAATGAATTAAGAAGAAAACTCACATTTTGTGTTCAGATCTCTATGCTAAAATGATTTACAGTTTTTTCTGCTTACTCTGGTAATGGCTATAATTTAATTATGACAACTTCAAGAAACGTTCCCTTTCCACCTCACTGATGCTATTTTTCCTGCAGCTGTCATTGCACTTACTCTTAGAGACTGAGTTAAAAAAAAATAAATAGCTGCAAGAGGTTATAAGAGAAACAGATTTTGTTGTCCCATCTTCTGCAATAAAGCCTGCACTGAAGAGCTGACTTCAGTGGTCTGATCTCTGCAAGATACACTGTGAGTTGCTTGCAATGAGCATTTCCTCCTCTGCCTCTCCTTCCTACTATTTTTTCGTGTAATTCATTCATTGGACTATTGTTTCTCGAAAAGACCTGAAGGACAGACGGTAGAGAGCACCTCCATTTCAAGGATCTGCTTCTCATCACTGGGGTGCAGAGGACAAGTTCTTTTTCAAAGCCAGTGTTCTGGGACACTTTTTCATCCTTCTGCCATTATTTTCCATGCCCTCAGGTGTGCATTAAAAATTCTTTCACTGGAATAGGATAACATGATCCTGAAGACTTTGCACCTTTCTTTTAAGACATGTAGACTTTTGCTTTGAATCTTATTGAAACTGCTGTTGTACAATGATGGTCATACCTATACAATGGCTTGACTTGAAACTGGATTCTTGATTCGGGTAAATTCACACATAAATAATTAACTAGTCAGTACTTGAGATCTATTTCAGGAAACACACAGGCACTGTTCAAAACAGAAACAGAAAGAATAGCCAGGTTCTGAATCCTGGGCAGATCACCCAATCATGCTTTGTTTCTGCGAAAGGCAGACAGGCTAGCTGCCACTGTGCTGCTTTTGGAGCCAGTTTTTTGAAGACAGTAAAACTTCACTTTACCTCAATGCATGTACTGCTAAATGCTGAAATTTTTATTTTTTCAAAGGGTCTATTTTTTAATAGTGTGTGTGTGTGCATGTAGTCTCATCTACTTTGAAAGTCTTCCAGTTTACTTCAGAGACAGAAAAGGTACTGAAAGTGGATGTTTGCGCTATAATACCACCTGTCATCTGGACAGACCAAATACTGAGTAAGATGTAAGGTGCCCATTTTTCTGTGCTTCGTCCTACAGTTGGTATGCATTTGTTGAAAGTACCTGTACAGCAATAGTTAATGTTGTCATCCAGGTGACGTGACCTGCATTAGGAGTACAAAGCTGGTCTTAACTGACTTTAATAATCTTAGCTAAAATGCTCTCTGAGTGATGTTCAGCCCAGGATGGCAGAAGATGTAGGACAGGGTAAAGGGAAACCAAAGGTACTCAGCATGATTATGTTTGTCATCTTGTTCCTGGGTCTACAAGCTGAATTCAGCCCTTTAGGCTGCCTCAGAGTTGCTCTGTATGGCACTTAGATGACCCTGTCTTCAAAGAATCTTACAGCAAACTGCAAGATCATCTTAAAAGGGACAGAGTAGTTGCCATGATCCCTGAATTTAACATGAGTTTAAAGATCACTAGCATTTTTTAGAGCATATTTTAAGGTGGCTAATGCGTTTTACTTTCTGAGTGCTCAAATATCCTATGTTGTCATCGATGGACTTAAAAAAAATGTCTTGTGGTTTGTTTCACTGTTTTTAAAGCATTGTTTCCTTCCAGTAGGGCTATTCTCATCTTTAAATGTACTGGTTTTGCTGAGACATCAGTTTTAATTAGAGTTTGCTTCCTAGCCAAAGGCTCTGAAAAATCAGTCTGAACTTCCATTGAGGCTGCGATCAGATGTTGTTCTGTCCTACTAGCTACCTTACAGTGTGTCTTTCTGTATTTATCAGAAGCTTCTAAATCCCAAAGAAGATGGTTTTCATATATATCTCCTCAGTAAAAGTAGAAATAATATAAGCCTAAAATGTATTCACTTTGGTAATCCTACTATGTTTTCAAACCAGTATTAGAATAGAAAACAGTAGTCATACTGAATTGACAGCAAATTAGCCATTTGTCTTGCTCTCCCCCGCAACCTCCATTTATCTACCCTGAAGCTGACACCAAACAGATCATTAAATCATTTTTAATCCCTAGGAATTCCACGTGTCCCCTCCTTTTTAATATCAGAGTACTGTCTGCTACTTTTTTAGAATACAATAGACTATTTCAATTGGAAGGGGCCTACAATGGTCATCCTGTCCAACTGCCCTACCAGTTCAGGGCTGACCAAAAAATTAAAGCGTATTGTTAAGGGCATTATTCAAATGCTCTTTGAACTCTGACAAGCATGGGATATCAACCATCTTTCTAGGAAGCGTGTTTCCAGAGTTTTACTACACTCTCAGTAAATAAGTTTTTCCTAATACCTAGACTGAACATCCCTTGATGCAGCTATGGTTTGGACCATGCCCACATATCCTAACACTGGATATCAGGGAGAAGAGATCAGCACCTCCTCTCCACTTCCTCTCCTTAAGAAGTAGTAGAGCACAATGAAGTGGTCTCTCAGCCTCCTTTTTTTTCTGAACTAGACAAGCCTGAAGTCCTCAGCCACTCCTAATAGGACATCCCTTCCATCCCTTTCACCAGTTGTTTTTATTCCCTCCTCTAGATACATTCAAGGACCTTCACATCCTTCCTGAATTGTGGGGCCCAGAGCTCCACGCAGTGTTCCAATTGAGGCCGTACCAATGCTAAATACAGTGGGACAATCACCTCTTTTGACCAGCTGGCGATGCTGAGTTTGATACGCCCCAGGATGCCATTTACCCTCTCAGCTGCTAGGGCACTGCTGACTCCTGTTGAGCCTGCTGTTGACAGGCATCCCCAGATCTTTTTCTGCAGGGCTGCTTTCCCAATTTATACATGTGTCTGGCATTACTCTACCTTAGATGCAGAATCCAGCATCTGAACCTATTAAAGTTCATCCTGTTAATCAGAGCCCAGTGCTTCAATCTCTCTAGATCCTTCTGCAAGGTCTTCTGTTCTTCAAGAGAGTCAACAGCACCTCCTAGTTTGATATCATCAGCAAACATGCTAGTAGTGCATTCAACTCCTGCATACGGATTGTTGAGGAGTCTTGTCTTGTCAGCGAGGGAGGTTTCTTCTCCAGTTGTTACAGTAGCACTGGTGGATGCTGGGAACATCTGTGAGGCAGTACTGGGCCTAACTGGCAGGTCTGTTGAGGCAGAAGCTACAGGTTGCCCTGTTTGGAGGAGGCTATATGTTGTCCTGTGATGGTTACAGTGGGTCCACCCAGCTCCAACACTGACCAGCATGAGCACCTCATCATGATTCAAAGCTGCAGCCAAGCAGGGAGGAACCCTGGTTCTCTGGCTCACATGCATTTAAGAGAGTAGAATGTGTGGGAAAGGGACATCTGGAGATGCACTCATGGGAGGATGACACTCACTCAAAGGGAGGGTTGTCCCTCAGCATGTGAAGCTATGGGCTATCTATGACGTCCCTCAGGGACTGCAGCCCATAGAGGAAGCCCAGAGCAAATGAAACCAAATAAACAAGAAGTAGCAGTTGGAAAACTTTGCTCACACAACTCCTTGCATCTACCTTTACCTCACCAAAGGAATTGGGAGGCATAAGTGTATTACACAGCAAAAATAAGGGAAATCGAGGCTAGGAAGTGGAGAGAAGAGGTATTTGACTGTAATGAAGACTATTTTGCTTATAACAGAAGTGAAACCTTTCACAGTCTTATTGGGAAAGAAGAAAATGTTCCCTTCTCTTAGCACTACTTTTATTTTCATTCATTCCCAAGGCCTTTGTGCACCGATAAGGATCTTGCAAGAGCAAACACTAAATTCCATTCTCACCAAGGAAACCCATCAGAGATATTGGCACATCTATGATGAAGATTAACACACCGTTTTCAGGGAATCTAGCTCATGGTACAGAAGAGGGCCACAAGGCACAAAAATCTTGTGGATTTGAGGAAAAGTCTTTTTTAATTAGAAAAACCTGTTGCATTTTTTTTCTGTTCTGTGAAAAATGGATAAGTAATTTCAATGGAAAATTAGATTTTCATCATCTATTAATTTCCAGGTGGAGAATATTGTATCAGTGTTACTTGGAAGTCTCACTCCAGGCCATATAGGTAGAATATTAAATAGAGATTTTCCCCAAAGAATCTCCGTGAGAAACCAGACACGGTCCTCCTAGAAATAAAGATGTGGTAATGAGGAAGGAGAATTAAGTAGTCTATGACAGATTTCCTCCACCCCCTCCAGATGGAAGGATGGAAAGTGTAGAGGGCTTTCATAGAGAGGTTCATTCTGCATTTACACTCAGACCAAGATGAGAGTTTGGATGAGAACCCAAGATATTACTATATCTTAGTACATACAGTATTTGCTACCAGTTTGGACTGAGTAAAACAAGGTTTTCATAAGCAAGTGGAGTCACTCCAGATACTGTTCAGTCTTTATACTGGTCTGCATGGTTTAGGTGGGACAGCCTGAAGATAATATTCTGAAAACAGAGGAGGTAAAAAAGACAAATTAATATGTCACGTATTAGACATGCAAAAATAGTTTCTCGCTACAGTGGTATAAATTCTACCATTTGCTCAAAATTCTGAGTTTATAAGCATATTAGCCACAGAAAAAGCATTTAATTTCTAGTCTGGTTTCTCATGAGGACTCATGGAAAGAGTAACCTTTCAGGAAAGTGTCCACATCTTAAAAATTGCTTGAAACCCAGTAGAACATGTGAAGCCGCTCAAGAGCATCTCAGAGCTTAATGTTTTCCATTTCAAAATATACCTGTGTGGAAGCTTTTGAATATGTAGTTATTATTTAAGGCAACAAATAGGGCAATCCAGTTGTCACATTTCTGAGAACTTGGCTTTCCTGCTATAACTTCTCCAGCTCTCAAACTTGAGTGTTTTTGTAGTGGTATAGTCTGAAAGAGAAACAAAATGTCTGAGCAGACATTTCTTCAGTTTTTTTACAATATTTTGCACCTCTGATATGCTACAATGCAGTGTAAAATATTCCATAATGTTTCATCATAATTCAGTAACTGAAAAATTAACTTAATAACTGGAGTACTTAAAGCCCTTCTGGTCTCATCGTGTTTTCAGAGCCTAAAAATACTGTCACAAGTGAAGTTTACATTGTAATTTGAGAGCTTCTTGTTGAAATCTGACTGTTATATCTAAATCCCTAATTGGAACTGGTTGTGCTTCTCCCAGGAGGGTTGGGAATAGTTCCAGTTATTTTTAGAAGCAAAGAGTATTTAAATATATTTTAGGCTTCTGTTACAAAGCACAAGTACTCCTCACATGATTATGCACCTTCTGCAATGTCAACTTTCTTTTTCTTGGGAGTTTCAACATACTGCCATGAAATAGAAATTCATAAATAGCTGCCAAAAAATCTCCTCCACTGATTTCTTCCAGGTTTTTCTCTCTCATTTCTTCTTGGAAAGGTCAGTCTTTCAAGAGGCCTGTGGGAGCTGATTTTTGCTGGCCAGACAGAAATTTAGGTACTTACATAAGAAAGGGAGCTTTATAAAGACATAGAATAATAATTAAAGGAAGTAGCTGGTATCCAGTTCTGTGTTTTCTTAATGATCTCATGAGATGACATAAAATATTAGTGAAGTAGAATGCATTTTAAATGATGCTTAACTAACCAAAGGAGCTTATCACAGTTGGATGTTATTAAGGTAAAATACTTAGTAGGAATTCTAAAAGACATTAGTTACTTATTTGACTAAACAAGCTATTCAGTTCCACTCTGAGAACTGCAGAGCTGCTATAATAGTGTCAAGCGGGCACATTTGGTTAGTTGGGGTTTTGGAGGTGTCTCTTTTTGCATAGAAGCACCATTAACAGTTCATATAAAAGTTAGGACTGAAAATTGTATTTGTTTCTCTGAGTAAACAAATAAGACAGTTTAAATTAAATAATGTTAGCAATAGAGGTGGAAGAGTATGAGATTAACTTCCACTTACCAAAAAGAAGGGTACTTTTTTTTTTATGGGTAAATATGAGCATATGTCCTCTCTCCACTGTCACAAAGGGTTTTAATGGGACTATAGATTTTTTGAACAGACACAACTGTATCAGGTGCTACTGCCCAGGCACTCACAGCAGGGGCTGCGAGGACTTCTGTGAGAAGAAGCCAGGGCTGCGCTGTGCCAGACACAGCCATCTCCAACTGACCCACCACAGTGCACAGCTGAGCCCTGCAGCCAACGTGGTGGTGTCTCGGGGAAAGTGTGTTTGAGAAGGAGCAAAAAGGAACCCCACATGGGCAGTGGGGAGTGAGGCATAAAAAGTGAGGAACAACCTGCAGACAGCGAGGTGAGGGAAGAAGGAGTGGAGGGGGTGCTTCAGATGCTGGAGCAGAGATTCTCCTACAGCCTATGGAGACCACAGTGGAGCATGTATTTCCCTGCAGCACCCTCTCACTGGAGCAGGAGGATGTGCCCTGAAGGAACTGCAGAATATGGAGAACCTGTGCTGGAGCAGGTTTAGATGGGGACTGCAGCCCATGGAAAGGACCCATGTTGGAGTAGGGGATAAGTGTGTGGAAGAAGAGGTGGCAAAGAGGAGATGTTATGGACCACTGTCCTCACTCCCCATCACCCTGCACCGCTCAGAGAGAAGCAGAGAAGTCAGGGGTAAAGACTGAGGTTGAGCCTGTGAAAGCAAGGAGGAAAGGTGGTATATGGATTCATCTTTGTTTCTCACTACCCAAACCTTCTTTATTTTTCAATAAATTAAACTAATTTTCCCCCAGTCAAGTCTGTTTTGCCCACAATAGTAATTGCTAAGTTATCTCCCTGTCTTTACTTTAACCCATGAGCTTTCTCATCCTATTTTCTCCCTCTCTCCTGGTGAGGAGGGGCATTCCCCTGTCCCCCTGTCCTGCTGAGGAGAAGCTGGGTGGGCATCTGACAACCAGCCAAGGGCAACCCACTCATTCATGTAATAAGTTCCTTAGTGGATCAATTACTGTGGTGGAATTAAAAAAAAATTTACATTCCATGGTCCAGGCTTGCAAGATGCCAATATTTGTGATTTTCTATCTCATCTTCTTAAAAGAAATGCTCAAATTTTTGCTGAGAAGGGATAAACTCTAGCTTGCACTGGCTTTCCCACTACTTAAAAAGTTTAAAAAGCTTATTATTTTAGAATATGAGGCCAAATTCAGTCAGTGTAGGGAAACGGTAATGCCAACTTGGCCTACTAAAATTCTCTTTTAAAAGTTTTGGCATATCTTTAAAATGGTAGTAGTACGCCCCATAATTTAACACAACAGCATCCAGTAAAAGTGCTGGAAAACTGTCTTAGGGAAATAAGAAAATTGTTACTTCAGCATTTGCAATATTTTCTGTTCTATAACGTGTATCTCCTATGAAATGCTGAGTAATACTACTTAATTTAAATCAATTAGCCAAATGGTCTGTATTTCATATTTTTTTAATTTACTTCCCATCACAGAAAAATTTTCTTATTCTTATTATGTTCCTTCCTGTATATTTGATTTCTACAGGATTTTAATTTTCTATTACCCCTATTATCTCAGGCAGAGAACTGAGATCTGCCTTGAGGGAAAAATATATAGGAGCACTTTTGCTTTATACAAGACATAAAAAAAATTACCTTCCACTCAAAAAAATAGGGGAAACATGAGTTCAGCATTCACGGTCTTCATGAAAGACAATCATTGAACGGATCCTCCAGTCACATCCTATAAATGAACCTATAGAGAGAAAGAAAGCATATTAGAGAACATGATGAGATCTGTGTTGGTCTTGGCTAGGATAGGGTTAATTTTCTTCACAGTAGCTAGTATGGGGCTAGGTTTTGGATTTGTGCTGGAAATAGCATTGATGGAACGGGAATGTTATCCTTATGGCTGAACGGGGCTTACATAGAGTCAAGGTCTTTTCTGCTTCTCCCTCCACCCCACACCTGCAAGCAGATTGGGGGTGCACAAGAAGTTCAAAGGGGACACAGCTGGGACAGCTGACCCCAAATGACCAAAGGGATGTTGCCTACCATATGATGTCGTGCTCAGTTTATAAAGGAAGGGGAAAAGGGGACGTTTGGAATGATGGCTTTTGTCTTCCGAAATAACCATTACACGGGATGGAGCCCTGCTTTGTTGGTCATGGCTATATACCTGCCTGACAATGGGAAGCAGTAAACGCATGCCTTGTTTTGCTTTGTTTGTGTGCACAGCTTTTGCTTTATCTATTAAACTGTCTTTACCTCAACTCCTGAGTTTTCCTTACATTTACCCTCAATTCTCTCCTCTGCCCTACTGAGGGATAAGTGAGCGAGTAGCTGTATGGGGTTTTGTTACATTTAATCTAGTTCAAGGTCCGTAATCATGTTCTCTCGTGCTTTTGATTTGTGTTGCACTTACGCCTAAAGTAAGAACATTTTAAATTTTTTACATTAACATTTTCTTTAGTCGGGGCCTAAGGAATAAGGCAGAAAAATGAAACGGTGTCAAGGTGAGCTACTGCCTTTCTAGCTTATGTGTTTGCCATAGGAAGGGCGTACTATCAATCCTAAAGCTAAATGGGAAAGTGAAGGGCTGAAATAAGTGGAGAAAGAGGGGCAGATGAAGCTGTAAGAGGAGACCTTTTATACGAAGCAAGGTAGATGACAACAAAAAATGAGGGTGGCTAAGGGAAATGGCTTCTGTTCACAGACCAGTTAGTCTTGCTGGAAGACCTCTTGATAACTCGCAAAGACCTATCATTCGCTTGGTGCTCCTTGAATTAATCCAGTGGTAAACTAGTGCCGGACAATGAATTACATGCAATCAAGCATTTTGCTTTCAGCATATTAATTTACCAGACGCTGCCTATGAAACTCTGGTATTAAAGGGAAAGCAAGACTAATTGGTGGAGCTGTGTATTTACAGTTTGATAACTAATTTTAAAATGTCTTTTCACTTCAGCAGGTATATTATTTAGAAATGTTGCATGTTAATACAATTTATTAAATAACAAGTATTTATTAACAATTAGTGAATGTGGGATGTTCTTTTTTACAACATCAAAAACTTGTTTAAATGAGTACTTTGTGTCGTGTATCTTGAAGCTTGCCAAATGGAGAAGGGCAGAACAAGAAACAGATTTATAAAAAAAAAAGAAAAGAAGAGTCCTTTAGCCCAATATTTGCTCCCAACTGCACAAGCTACAAAAAATGCATGGAGCATGCTTCCACTAGGTCTCAGTTATGGGTATGCAGAATACAGACCTCCTTGGTAGAGGAGGGAACTAAAACTAGGGTTGGATTCAGCTCACTCTAACTTCTGTGTCTCTGTTTGGACTAGATATCCACACAGCCTTAATAGCGAGTGGATATCAAGGGCTTAAAGCAATAGCCTACCACTGGGCATTTAGGTTTTAAGTAGAAACCCAAGGTTGTATATGAGAGTGTTCAGTCAGAGGAGCAAGGAAAGCATTCCCCTGGTTCATACCAGAGACAATCACATGGCCAGGAAATTCTTCTTAAATAACAACACAAGTAATTGTTATATTTTTTGGCCTATAAATAAATAAATGGCAATGTGAAATTTCCCTTAGCTTCTACTAATCTTCATGCAATCAGCTGAACATATCTAGCCAAAAATAGCTTTCCCATTTTGTCTGTGGCAAAGACTTAACTGACAAAGCACACAGTTTTGAAAACTTGTATAATACATACTTAGAGCAACTACAATTTAAATTGACTCATTTCCCAGTGTTGTTTTATTCAGTGCCTCACATCTCACCTGGTTTCTATACACAGATTTTGTTGTAATATTCTACAGAATGGTGGCATTACAGTTGAATATTGACCTAAATTTAAGCTTCGCACTCACAAAGAGTAGTTCAGGGAACTATGTGTGAGAACCTCCTGATGTTAGACTTCATTTTTCTGTGGATAACTCCATTCTGGTGTTCAACCAGAATTTGAGGATTATGATTCTATTATCTACAAAATTCTACTATCAAAGTGTTGTAGCATAGGACAGGAATTTAATTTACAAAGAGGTCATGTACTGTCATAACAAAAGTGACCAAGGAGGTATTCACATTCCCACAGACACAATGAGAATTCAGAAAACTGGGCCCTAAATGTCATGTCTTCCAAAACAGGAGAAGGTGTTAAAATTATTTTCTATCTTCCCTTTGCTTTCTTAAAGGTACTTGGAGACAAAAGCCATAGAATAGACCATTTTGTTTTGCTGTCTTTTTATTTGACCTAAAAGGACAGGTCATTCCTTTGTTGTCCGCAAAATATAGCTACAATATGTACAGCCCTGCAGGGAAGCATAGCTAAAACCCTCTCCTGCTGTTAATTAGCTTGCCATCAGTTTTCATGTATAGTAGTGACTTATCTTTGGCTTTCCTATAGTGAGATATTTCTCTTAAGTAATACTATCTATATCATTATGTCTAAATAAAGTTGTTCTGTATACTTAAAGTTACCTAGCATAAGCATGTTAAGATTTATACAATCAGCATTTAATTAAATTTAGAGAGACTGAGAATAATGACCGTTTGTTCGTTGTTCAGTCATGTAGACACGAGTTAATTCTTTAACAAAATTTCACAATGGAGATCTATGAACACGGATGATATTGAAGTTTGCCAACAAATCTTCTAATGATTATTTCAGCTGTGCAGTTGCTGACACTATCTTTTCATTCAAGAAAAAAATAAATCCTTTCTTATTTTCACAACCTCTTCGGCTTTTCTTACCTATTCTCCATTTTAAAGCTTGTCTTCTCTCTACCTAAAGTACTTTGATCGCAGTAGAATTGAAGGGCAAAAAATCTGTCTTAAGTACCTCACCTGGGAATCATACTTTCTTTAGCACCTTCCTCATTCCTATTTTCCTTTATCATCCTTTACCCTTTTCCAAATTCAGACTGTGGGATTCACCTCACCTGACTTTGGAGGACTGCAGCCTGATAATCCATATCTGAGATGGTTCTCTTTCTTTCCTTTATAATCTGTGGTGGCTACAGTCAGTGGAGATTCAGCACAGTCCATCTAACCCTAACGTGAACCTCTGACACAGAGAAGAAAGGCTATGATCTAGAAGTGCTTGCTTATCTGTTTTGGCTAGGACAGGAGTTTACATCAATAGTGCAAGTGAAGATTTTTGTACTGCAAATGTCTAAAACAAAGACTTCTTGTGGGGACAAATGTTTGGAGGCTACAGGGCCTAACGTTTCCACACAAAATGATCACTGAGGTTTCTGAAAAAACAATTCCTTTCTGCCTGTGATACGGTAGGTTTCTAGACAGAAATAAATAATTAGGTAATAGTTGGAACTGTGTGACTTCCACACTGGACTGTCTTGGTTTCTTTGATAGCTATTCTCATAGCAATCCTCATCTTCTTTCAGTACCTTCAAGTCCTTACTTTCTTGCTTCACTGGATTTCCTCAATGACATATAATTAGCTGAGTTCTGTTCTCTAATTTTCTAGCATTTAGCAATCTATGAGGAATATTTCAGCTTTTCTGCCGTAGGAAAAATGTCTGATTCATTCAGTGATTCCATATTTACTGCTGACTCTCTCCAAATTCAAGCCAATGTCACATGAAAAACTGCAGTTAAAAAAAAAGAAGACTATAAACATGCAGTGCTGATCCCTGCAATTATCTGTTTGCAAGAAGGTAGTCATTCTGACACTAATTGAGAAAGTTGAGAGAGGGATAGGCTGTCTTGGGTGCTGTTCTCATTAAGAAAACAGCTCTTGTGCAATCCCATTATATTCTTACCTGTCACTCCCACTCATTCATTCATTCATCTATTCATTTCAGATTCCCTTCGTATTTTATTTTGGACTTATATCACCATATCTGGAATGGGATCATCTGATTTCCTTTGCAAATGTCTGTTTTGTGTCCTAGGTAAGAAACTGTAGTGCAAGGTCTATTAGAAGCAGAATTTAAAACTGTTCATGCTTACAATATAGACAGCTTAGGTTGTATTCCCTAGTCTTGGCTCCACTCATGGTAGTGTTGAGAATAGATGGATAAACACTCTAATCAAATTATTTTGGTTTTTTTTCCTTTAATGAAATGATCTTCTGGCACTCACAAGGTATGTAGAGTAGGGCAAGAGGACATAATCTTGTGTGCAATGTTTTAATCATCTGTAATTAAAACAACTCTTGGCATGGTTCACGTCAGTTGTGAGGCCATCACATCATCAAAATCAAGGAAGTCTAAACATGACAGAGCTTTACAATTTTAAGCACAGATTGCAGTAATATAATTGGTTTTGAACTGCTACAACTCAATCACACATAAACATGTAGCAGAGAAATAAGTACTTTTCAATAATCTTCATGACATTATAAAGATCCTGATAGCTAGTGTTAATCTGTTGGTGTCATCACTATAAATCTGATTACATTCATGAACATGTTTCAGTAAAAGAAATGCAAATATTTATTTACCTAACAAGACTATACAACGACACAGCTTGTATCTATGCATAGTATTAAAAATAGGGAATTTTTAAACATTTTAAGAGTACTCTTCTCAGCAGAAATGTTTGCAAACAAATCTGCAAGCTGACATAACAGTTTAGAACCTTAGTAAGTCAGCAGAGACATGCTGTACATCCACTAACATCAAGTTTCCATCTCACTGCCACCATCTAATAAATATCTTATTACGTCTTGTACTTCTGAATCTTAACAGATGACAGGGTTTGGGAGAACGCATGATAGAAGGAGAAAAATGCTGCCCTTTCTATTATCCCCAACTTGATTCTTCATAGTTCTAAATGAGCATCCTGTTGATCTTAGGACATTCAATTTGGGTAGATGTTCAGCCTAATTCAGTACAACAAAATGAAGACATTGAGAAATAAAAAGAAACAGCCTTCAAGGTAAGGACAGACAAGAGACATCCTAACAAATGCTCCACTAGATCAGCCAAAATGCCTCTATTAGCCCTGATAGCAGCCAGCTGAAGTCTTTGTTGTGCTCACATATCATGCAATGACAGGCACTGGCTTTGGGCTGTATAGTCTCAGCATTTTGCAGCTGGACTTTTTGTAAATCCAGCATAAGACCTTTTCAATAAAAATTTTCGAAAGGATTATTTTCTCCATATACTTCACAACAAAAGATACATTACTTTCATGGGCAATTTGAAGAATCAATTAATTAATTTTATTCAAGGGGCAGCTAAGTGTAAAATCAAAGTAAGATGTTGCATATTTTGCTAAAGCTAATATTATTGGAACGGTTGGCTGAATACCAGCACTTTGGTTTGCTTTTGTAAAATCTCACGTGCTTTTATACAACATCATAGTACTTTTTTTTTTATTTTTAATAAAACTTTGTTTAAAATACCAGCATGGAATTAAGACTTCAGGAAGTTGTTTAATATTCATTTAGATTTTGGGGTTTTTTTAAGTTTCTGTGAAAATGAAAATCACAGAGCATCCCTGCTGCCTGGGGCTAGCACTCTACCTCAGTGCCCTGTTTTGGAGGATAGACACTGACACCAACACGTAAGGTTTTCCTGTCCTTCAGATCTGGAACAACCAAACTGGTGTAGTGCAAAGTCCCAGTGCAAAATGCTGGCATTGACATGCCATGCTGGGAATAACCCTGTGTCCCATAACCAGCACACGATGGTCAGCATCTCCAAGCCAATGCCTGAAATGTTAGTTGCTGGCCCTAAAATGCAGTGAGATCCTAATGGTCAGTTAGGAAAGTGGTGTGAAGAAATGAAATGTTTACTCCCAAGCAAAATGCAGAGATTGCATTTCCACCCAGAGCTTTGCTTCGCTGTTTTGCTCCTGGGTCCCCGAGATCACCTTGCTCCTCCAAAGCCTGTCTTTAGACCTTTTCAATAAAAATTTTGGAAAGGATTATTTTCTCCATATACTTCACAACAAAAGATACATTACTTTCATGGGCAATTTGAAGAATCAATTAACTAATTTTATTCAAGGGGCAGCTAAGTGTAAAATCAAAGTAAGATGTTGCATATTTTGCTAAAGCTAATATTATTGGAACAGTCTGTAGACTGGACTGCTGTGTGAAAGAGGGCTACACAACACAAGCTAAAGATAATGTGAGGGAATAAACAAATCTCTCCCTTCTCTGGGAAAGCCAATTAACAACACCCCCTGCTCTGCCTACTATTTGCATGAAGAGTGCACGGTGAACTTTACACTACTTTAACTGTTCCCTTCAAACGTGGGTAAGCGTGAGACCAACAGGGAGAACTGTTTTGCATTAAGCTGCTCTCTAGGGAGATCTGGTCATAGGAAAGTGTGGTTTACTACTGAGACTGCTTTAAACATTGCGAGCCACAAGAAGTTGGACAAATTTTACTGCTCTGGTTGCAGATCTTTCTGCATAAAACATTTCCTTGTATTGTTCGTGGTCAGTGGCTTCACTGCTGTTCTATAGTGAATAAACTGCAGACAGTGTTTCTACAGCTCTTCTAAACCCAAAGGTTATGGGAGAAGGTGTAAGAAATTAAGTTGTAGTTTTGTCCTGATGTCTGGGGATGACATTACACGGTGAAATTACCGACTCCTGACTACTAGTCTCCTGACTACTGTGCAGGAACAGGATTTAAAGTAGTGCACTACATCTTCATAGTATTCACAGAGGAGATGCTAAAAAAAAAAGAGAAACAAAGAGAGCCAGAATAAGCTTTCTGGTAAAGATGGGCATGAATATTCTTGTGTCTTCCCCTCTCCTCAATGTAGTGGAAAAGAAAATGTAGTGAAGGGAAGCCCCTCTGCTACTACATTAATCAAGGGCAGAGGTTGTGGCAGTGTGGAATTGACATAATAGGCAGGTATAAGTGTCTTGATTTGTCTTAGTCCAGCCATAAGATCAATAAATAAAGTGATAAATGTGCACACAGAGCAAACCTGAGACTATCAGTAGAAATACACAAGCCCTGTGGCACATTACCACTCTCAACACAAAATGATTTAATATTTCTCTGCAGTATTCTGTCTCTGTTTATTCTGTCTCTGTTTACCTTACAGCAAATATTACAGCGAGGAAAGTAGAGTACGCATGGGAACAATTCGTAGAGCAATGCCAGCTAGGGATTCCCAGCCCTTTTTCCTGTGCTCGCATGATAACCACCTTCAGAAATTCCAGCCTCTCTTTCTGGTAGCTTATTATCACTTCCGTTAAAACTTCTATGAGGGAATTACTGCTTGTGAAAAGAGGACAAATGATAACATTTCAGATTAAAGCTTCTCATTTTTAACCAAGATAAGATAATACTGAGCATATTTATTTTATTTTGCTGGTTGCATGTTTCTGGACTCCCAAATAGCTGCTGCAGTGTTACAAAATTTCCTTCAATTTTTTTTTTTTTTCTTTTTACAGCACATATTTTTCTAGAATAACTGAATAACTAATAATGAAATGATTTTGATTCCATTATTGTGGAGAAATTTATGATATAAATACTCCATTGCAGTGTAACTGATGCAAAGTTAACAAAAGGCGTTTTAATCACACATTTTAAAAGCTGAAAAAAAGACAAAAAAAACCTGTAAAATTTCACTGGACTGAACAGACTTCCAGAGCATTTTACGTACTCTTCACTTAAAGAAAAATCTGCTACTGCTAAAATATTTACGTACAGTACACAAATATTTTCCTTCGCATTCATATACTCTTTGGTCAATGGGAGCATTCAACTACACATCTATGAATAAGGAACTCAGTCAAGAGCTATCGTATTCAGTACTAATTTCAGAAAGAAAACAACCATAAAATTAAATTAAATATAACTTGCTTGACTAATTTTCACCACTAGATGGAAAATGTTAGAATAAACTCAATGAGAATAATTTCATCAGTATTACTTCCTTCTGTTGCAAGGCATGGGTTTATGTTTTGCTATTTGGAACTAGTTTATAATTTGCATTTCATGCATGACATCCTCATCAAGAAATACTATGACAGTTCATTTCGAGGGATATACTAAGTGTAAATAGAAACAACATGAGTTATTTGCTGTAGTTTTGTGCAGCAGCATACCCACAGATCTATGCATGCTGTGTTTTTATACTGTATTTCTTGTGCTTGCACTGCAACTGTGTTGACTCAATAAAGGACAGAAAGTTCAGGCGGCTTATCTAAGAACACCTTGAGCAAGGTTTTTCTCTGTGTTTGGAAATAATGCTGTTGCTCCAGCCTAACTGGTGGCAATAAAAATGAAAATACTAACTTAAAAAAGGCAGCATCTGATGCAGCTGAAGGTCTTCTTTCACAGGCCAATACCAATGGATCATCTGATCCCCTGTCTTCGCTAGTGGGCTTAGCTTTGATATGTGAATACAACTTGTGAATTTGAAAATATAGTGATAGCAGTAGCAACAATATATTCAAGAGTTATATCACTCTTGTTCCAGAGTGACTTTGTACTCTCAATATTCTTGTCCTACATTAATAGTTATGTTGTCATAACAATATTCCCTGTTTCCTTTTGGAAGTATAACAATATTACTACATAGAATCTCTATTTTTGCTCAATATAAAGATGCAAATATTAATCAGGCTACATTTCTGAGTACCTAATAGACAATGCTTATCAACATCTTAAGCTCTGAACAAATCCATTTCTTTAGAGGAAGAAAAGTTATTAAGAGTAGATTTGAAATAAACATGACAGTTCCCTTTTTCTTATCTTTGCTGCCTCATAATCCCTGCAAAAGACAAGTTGTCTTTTCAGATTATTTTATTTGGACTCTAAACCTTCCACTGAGAGCTGAGTTTTGGTTAGAAAGGAATTCCATTTGTACTCATGCTGACATATTCCTCAAGGAATATGTGGAATATGACATATGAATATGACATATTCCTCAAGGAATATGTGAAAGGATTTCACTGTTTCTTCCATATCTTATTAATGCCTTTACCTGTCACCTCTCTAGATCTTTCATTAGTCTCATTTCATTATATATTTGAATATCTTGATCTATATATGAAGTACCATATGCAAACATAATTAATATATTCATTATTGTCTCTTTTGCACTACTAATGGAGATGTGAGTAGGGGCCAGATGAAGCACTAATCCCCAGAGATCCTGTTTGACTTGTTCTATGTAATGAATTTCTGTTTGTCATTGTCCTTTGTCTGCCATCACTCAGACTTTATTTCAATTTAGAATGTTTATAGCCCAACCAGTTTCAATTATTTTTCACAGGAAAACTCTGGGAGATATGTCATTGAGTGTTTTCCCAAATCTCAAACCCACACACTGTTTAGTCCCTAATGATGATTTTAGCAAAGTAGTGTCATGTCAAACATTTGCAATGAGCAGAGTGTTTGATTCTTTGCATTTTGATTGAGGACAGTGTCTTAGGCTACCACTGCTTTTGTGAAAGGAGTGTTGAGCTGAACAAAACCCAGACAGCACCCGGTGCTGCAGACAGAGTTTGTTCCTTCATTGTCGTTCTGTCACAAGCAGGGTGAGGGAAAAGCACCAGAGATAAGGAAGTGGCAGAGTGCAGGTTTATCCCACCATATTCTCAGCAACTTTGTTGTCCTCTCAATTCTCACCTGGATCTTGCTGACCCATTCCCTGGCACATTTTCTGACCTAGATGATCATTCTATTCCTCCCTCATTCACATCCTAGCTGTCCTGCAATCCCTGTTTAGGGGCTAACCCAGCAATATGAGGCACCATTTTGGTACTTGGTCTCCACAGAATATGTGTCATTTCTTCCTATTGTGTGCAAAGTTTCTTTCCAGTCTAACACAAAATCTGTCCCATCTTAAGAAGAGAAAAATTCTAGTGGCTTCTGGATTCCACTTTCAGGGTGCAGGATCCCTAAGGCATGATTGGGATAGTATATTCCCGTTTGACTAACATGCTGAGGACTGTGGTCCAATCTTGTTCCCTAACTTGGGCATGGGCCCATCCTCTAGCCAAGACTGCTTCTAGCACTCAAGCACAGAGACTAGTCCAAGCTGAAGTAAAGGCAGAATTGTTAACTGCCTGAAAAACAAGGGTGAGGACTTCCAGGCTTTCAGTTCATGTTTAGCCTTCAAAGTCTCCAGCCTAATGCTCAGTTCAGCAAGGAGACAGGAGCCAGTGATGGACACAGACCTGAGATCATAAGCATGTCTTTGAAGTAACTTTCACATTGGTTTATGGGCTTTCAGCTCACTTTTTCAGACACAGGTTTAGAAATTATTACAGGTTATAAACTCAAATCCTTTTTATTTATCATAACCAGTTTGCTTACTGTCTTAAAATTACATTTACGCTACAATCCGAAAAGTAATCCAGAGTTTTTCTTCCTTTTCATGGCTTCTTCTACTATAGCACTGTACTTTCTTTCTGTGGCAGTCCTTTGTTCATGCTCCAATGGGGATATCGTGATAGTCATGACAATTTGTACCATAAAAAAGAATATATATATAGTCAAATTAACTAATAGAGAAATGTGCCTGAAACAGATTAGGTACAAACCTGGCAGTGTTGCGGTCTATAGTGTCTGTACCCATAATTGTCTTTGATCCAGCAAAGTTTATTAGCAATAGTTTACTGCGAGTCCCGTCAAGCTAAATAGATACAGAGCCATTTGGGGGTCAAAGCTGTCATTGCACCAGTTTCAAACAAAATATTTTACTGTGAGTGTTCGTGTATTCATGACTTTAGAAGGTCTACGGGAACCTGAGCAACATGCAGAAACACCTGATTCTTCATTCATGGAAACTCCTCTTGTGTGGCAGAGGCATATTAGACCCTAATGGGCTGTGAGTAGTTCTCACATTTCTGCACTTTGCAGCCTGTTGTGGGAATGTTGTAAAGAGACACAGAGCTTGTGAAGCAGGTAATAGGTTCTCTTAGGCCTGTATGGATCTAGCACAGTTTTTCTGTTCTAGTGCACAATGTAACCTGCAGCTCACAGATATGCCTGAAGGGAAACACAGAGCTCACTGTGTTTGTAGTGGCCACAAGTCTAAACATTCTTATTTGTCTGATTACTTTTTTAAAAGGCTACCTCAGGTTCCAAATCTTGAAGATAAAAAATATTTACTGAATGCAGGACATCTGTATTTTACAGCTTTGTGTACCTTTCTCAATTTATGTATGTCCATCATCAAGACACTTCAAATGTATTGCACACCATATGTTTCTTTAACACCACAATCATCTTACAATATTATTAGAATCTAATATAAGACTTTTTCAGCTAAAAGGAGTACTCTGGAACTGCTGAAATCTAAAAAGAATCATTGTTAAAATAAAAATCTGCATTGAAATGTTTTTCTACATTTTTTTTTTACTTACAAGCATCTGAAAGGAGGAAATGATTTATCAGTAAAATGAAGAAGTTAAGTTCCTCTTGTAGGTGAGAAAACAGATGAGTGAGAAAAAAAATAGAAGCATACAAAACAATAACATATTCAGTCTTTATAAAAAAAAGAGCAGACCATTCAACATAATTAAAGAAGAGAGGAAAAAAGCTGGTAATTTTTTTTCCACAAAGTTTGTTTTTTACCCAAACACAACTTCTGACTTGCTGTGTACTTCTTTAGATCACTCTTCCCTCTTGCTTCCCATCTAAATGAAAGAGGTAATACGCCTAACAACAAACGCAACTGCCAGTTATGTAAATTTAACTTCTGATGTTTGAATTGAAAAGCAGTAGGTGGTAGCAGTACACCTACACAGCATAACATTGTATATCACAGAAACACCTGAACTAGCATCGACCACATGACATAGGCCTAGCCCAAGTGTAGTAGAAGCAGTGTATTGGCTTAGTGCAAGATTTGTCGGAATAGAACTATAAAACTCTCTTCACTTATGTCCCTTTGAGATGACCAGTCTCATTTGATCTCAATGAGATCAATTTGAGATGTTAAATTATCCATAGATTTCTCTGTTCTGGAAATGTCTTTGATTGTTCAGGTTCATGATGTCCATGGTGTATCTTTTGTGAGTTTACTGTAGAGAGACATAACTGATATTTCGCAGTATTTGGGGGAAGAGGAGTGGATGATCATCTTCAGACATATGGATGTCTGCACCCATATACGGGAATTCTCCCCTTACCGGCACGAAGTGTCTCTGCATACCCTTATGTCCAAGCTAGCAGTGATTATCACCATCAGTAAGTAATACAGAATACACTGGCGTACAAGTAGCCGAATGAAAAGAAATGCAATGTCAACTGTGCAAAGCTATGTGTAGTTTGTGTAGCAAATAAAAATCAATTAAGTCTTTGGAAAAAAACTAGGTGTTTTTAATGTCTTTAATAGACATAATTTTTTTGAACATTAGACATAAAAGTAGGATAAGTATAAAGTATCTTATCTTAATATGAAAAGGATACATGGTTCCATAAAAGCAGTAATAAGAGCAATTATCTTTGCAGTGAATTTATATGTTCTACTTAAATGTTTGCAGTCCAAGTAATAAGACCAGATTTAAGTCAACCACTTTTAGATGTTAATAAGCCCAACAGTATTTTACATGTTTGTGGAGTTAATGTAGGAAAATATTCCGTATCTGGTGGTGCCAGAACACAGCTGTGAGTGATGTAAGTGAATCATCTACTCACTATACCTAGAATGATGTAACATATATAATTCATGAGTACAGTTTATGAATACAGATATGAATTAAAGAGCTTAGTGATAAAAGACATGCTTAGGAATTTAAATTGATTTCCTGAAAAGGAATCTCTAATATCTGTTATTTGTTTTGTCTGCTTCGAACCAAAAGGATTACGAGTATGACAACAAACTGCTGGGTTTGTGTGATAGAAAGCTTATTTGCTTTATTTCAGTTGAGCCAAACTAAAACAAAAGAGCTACTTAATTATATTTTGCTGCTGTTACTGAATGAGCAAATACTGCTCATTAATATTTTTCATCTGACTGTTCACATGGGCAGACCATTTTAAAGCAATTCTCAGGCTTATCCTTAAGGGATGGATTCTGTTTCTTAAAAGAATGTGTCTGGTACACCATGAGATGCTCCATAGTTTCTGAGACATGCACACAAAGGTGCAATATGCAGTAAGAGCCCACATTGTAAGAGCCCAGCATCTTTTTAGACCAATAGCTGGATGTGAGAAAACCCAGGGAGGTAACAACTGACAGGGGCGAGTATTTCCCTTCATTGCCAGCCAGACAACTACCAAAGACAGGGGCCCTGGCATTGTCAGCCTTGGCAGGGATCAGCCTGAGAGCTGGGTGTGGGGAGCAGAAGCACCTGGCCGGGGCTCCCCAACTGGCCATCCCAGGTGCCTGGAAAGCTGCAAGCCAGCTCTGGGGATGGATGGATAGAAGGATGGTGGGAAGGGATGGAGAGATGGAAGGGGGACATGCAGGGAGGCTGGCTGGTGTGGTGGCTTAGCTAAAGGAGGACTGCTTGAGTCTCACAAATCACCAAATCATTGAATCATTAAGATTGGAAAAGATCTCCAAAATCATTCAGTCCATCTGTCAGCTCAACACCACTGTGCCTACTAAACCATGTCCCAGACTGCCATGCCTACATGCTTTTTGAAGACCTCCAGGGATGGAGACTGCTCCAATTCTCTGGGCAGCCCCTTCCAATGCTGCACCATTCTTTTAGTAAAGAATTTTTTCCTAATATGCAGTCTAAACCTCCCCTGGTGCAACTTGAGCCATTTCTTCTTTTCCTATGACTTGATAGTTGGGAGAAGAGATCGGCACCCACTTCACCACAATCTCCTTTAAGGTAGTTGTAGAGAGTGATAAAGTTTCACCTCAGCCTCCTTTTCTCCACACTAAACAATCCTAGTTCCCTCAACCACTCCTCATAAGATTTGCCCTCCAAACCCTATACAACACTGTAAGCAAAAGTGCAAATCTTGCTTTTGATACCCCAGCCTTCATAAAAGAGCAGTTCTGGGGCTATGACAAGGTTGTACCAATTTCAGAGGAGTGCAGGCCTGGCAAACACTTACTCTCAAAACAACTGCGAGCTCTTGTAACTTGGTCTTCTGCCAAGCTTTGGCCCAAAGCATCTTTGTCTTGACGTAGCATGGAGGCTTAAATCATGAGTGTAATCAAAATTAGTTAGGAAATTAGTTGAGGGACACTGGTAACATGTGCCAGGGCTGCTTTCATCAGCAGGGGGACTTCTGTGCCTCCTTCTTTCTCTGTGTTTGCTCTATCCGCACCTCACTGAGCAGGAGGAAGCAAAAGGAAAACTCCCCTTGTAACATGATGCACATGTCCTGGGGTAATTCTTGTTTCAGGTCACAACAGTCCTATTGTTAGCAAACAAGATTTCTATACAGATCACCCTGGGCATACACTTATTAGCTACAATTTGTCAGGCCCTGCTCAAACAAAAGCTTGCTCTGGGTATACAGGAGGTCAGGTTTCAGCTGTTTTACCTTTGGTCTTCCCAGGGCTGCAGTATAAACTTTCTTGTTCAAATCATTCTACAAGAAAATTGTCCCATTATTCCTCTTTCCAGTCCTTTTTTTCCTGGGCAAAGAGTATTTTCATTTGATTGCTAGTTCTATCCTTCTAAATATATCTTTTTTTATTTGAAATCTGAATTTATTTGAAATTGGTGGAAAACTGGTTGGATGGCTGGGCAAAGAGTGGTGGTAAATTGAGTTAACTGGAGACCGGTCACAAGTGGTGTCCCTCAGGGCTCAGTAATGGGTCCAGTCCTGTTCAATGTCTTCATCAATGATCTGGATGAAGGCATTGAGTGCACCCTTAGCAAGTTTGCGGATGACACTAAGCTGGGTAAAGGCGTGGATCTGCTGGAGGGTAGGGAGGCTCTGCAAAGGGACCTGAACAGGCTGGACCAGTGGGCTGAGACCAATGAATGAGGTTTAACAAGGCCAAATGCCGGGTCCTGCACTTGGGGCACAACAACCCTATGCGGTGCTACAGACTAGGAGAAGCCTGGCTAGAAAGCTGCCTGGAGGAGAAGGACCTGGGGGTGTTTGTTGACAGCCGACTGAACATGACCCAGCAATGTGCCCAGGTGGCCAAGAAGGCCAACGGTATCTTGGCTTGTATCAGAAACGGTGTGGCCAGCAGCTCCAAGGAGGTTATTCTGCCCCTGTATTCAGCAGTGGTGAGACCACACCACAAATACTCTGTTCAGTTCTGGGCTTCTCGCTCCAAGAAGGATGTTGAGGCTCTGGAGCGTGTCCAGAGAAGACCAATGAAGCTGGTGAAGGGGCTGGAGAACAAGTCTTATGAGGAGCGGCTGAGGGAACCGGGGTTGTTTAGCTTTTGAGAAGGAGGCTGAGGGGAGACCTTATTGCTCTCTACAACTACCTGAAAGGAGGTTGTAGAGAGGTGGGTGCTGGCCTTTTCTCCCAAGTGGTAGGTGATAGGAGAAGGGGGAATGGCCTCAAGCTGCGCCAGGGGATGTTCTGACTGGATACCAGAAAAAAAAATTTCACAGAAAGGGTTATCAGGCACTGGCAGAGGCTGCCCAGGGAGGTGTTTGAATCGCAATCCCTGAAGGTGTTTAAAAGGCAGGTAGACAAAGTGCTCAGGGACATGGTTTAGTGGCAGATAGGAATGGTTGGACTCGATGAACCAAGAGGTCTTTTCCAACCTGGTGATTCTATGATTCTATGAATTTAAAAAGCGTGGCTGGCCATGGTTTACCTTTCTCATAACTCCACTATATTTCCTGAATATGATTGTAGTAATGCAGAAGTTGGTATGAGATGAGCATCTGCCATGGCAAACTTAATTCATTAGTTGTTTTTCCTGCGGGTTTAATAGCAGGTGACATTGCTGTATGTGCATGTCCCCTTTTGGAATAAAAACGTATACTGCCTATCTCCCTGCATACTTCTGGGTAGGTGCTTCAAGTAGTAATTGCAGATGGTGCTATAAGCTTCATATAAAACCAATTATGAGCTATATTATATGTTATAAGTGACCTTACTTGGTCACTCTAAAAGGCTGAACAGACAGCAGAGGACATTGAATGTGTGTTTTGCTGACTCATTTGCCAAAACACTTACTATGTAAAATAAAGGATGAGTCAATGGATTACATCTTTTTCCCATAATGAGAAATATATGTGGAAGGATAAGGGAATGTGAAAGGTCTCAAACAACTTGCATTATAATTTTTCTGAATTTGTTGAGATTTGGTGGTAAAGTTTTGGTGGACTTTTTTTTTTCAGGTGGCACAAATAAACCCAACAGAGCTCAAATTTGAAGAACCAAATCTGCATTAAATGCAGCACTTTCATAAATAATAGTACTATTCTCAAACTTCTAAGATTTAGGAGAACAAGAACACCAAATGCCAAGTAGCAAATAAATGTCCATAGTAAAAAAGTTATCATACTTACTTTTTTTTGTTATTAATAGCTAAGCTATGGAGACAAATAGCAGAACTGCAATAAGATATACAGCCTGAAGGATGTAATCCTATAATCTTAAATGGACTATGAGCATGCTTATACTATCCTCATTCATCTTTGTTTGTTTTTCAGGCATTCACAGAGGAGACTTTGCTGCCTTCTTTAAGGACAATTTATTTAGTCACTGAAGACATCTGACAAAGTTAGTGAGTTCAGGAGACCCCAGCCGATGAGAACAATAATTAAGACAGTTAACACCCCTTGGGAAAGTTCTACAGATTAAGGTTCAACACATGCACCAAAGGCCTGCACTTGACGTATTTCTGAGACACTGAAAAATTCCACTTGCAGACCAAAGTAACATTTTGAGTTTTCTTGACATTCAGGGTGTCTCAACTCACTTTAATCATTCCTTGCTATTTTCCATGACTGAAATGAAAGTGAGAGGAGCTAAACATGATTTTACAGAAGCATTAATAATTACTAGACAATTGTAGTGTACAGCCTACACAAGCATTACAACGCAGTTGGATGGAGCTGAAAAAGAACAAAATATCTGTACTTAAAGTCACACATATCTGCATCTTCATAGAATCATTGAATAGTTTGAGTTGGAAGGGGCTTGTAAAGATCATTCTGTTCCAGTTCCCTTGCTATGGGCGGGGACTTCTTCCACTAGATCAAGTTGCTTAAAGTCCCATCCAGCTTGGCCTTGAACACCTCCAGGGATGGGACATCTACAACTTCTCTGGGCAAACCATGCCTTTGCCTCAGTCACCCTCCCAGTAAAAAATTTCTTCCTTATATCTAATTTAAATGTCCCCTCTTTCAGCTTAAAACCATTCCCCTCATCCTGTCACTAGACTCCCTGATAAAGAACCCCCTCCTCCTCTTTCCTGTATGCTCCCTTTAAGTACTGTAAGGCTGCTATAAGGTCTCACCACTCTTCGAGCTTGTTTTATACTATGCATATTGCTCCTCACCCCTTAAAAGCAGTGTTGAGACAAAAACTGATCTGAGGAAAGATTTTTCTTGGTGGCATAAAGCTACCCATTCAGCTTCTTACTGGGCTTGTGTGCACCCTTCATAGCAGCACAGAACCAGAAGGAGCCATTCTTTCACTGGCAGGTCAGGAATGATATGTTTTGGCTAATAAAGCATGGCAACAAAGGACAGTCACTTTCTCCTGTTCTGACCCACATGTTGCAAAGTCAGAAACCCCCTCAGAGACAGACTCAAAATGCTTTTTCTATGTGAAAGGTTCCATGATACCAGAGTAGTGGATACATACAGGAGATAGAGGAAGCATGTCATTCAGCATGCTGGTGCTGGCTTGGCTGGGATAGTTAATTTTATTCATTGCAGCTAGTATGGGGCTATGGTTTGGATTTGTGCTGGAAACAGTGTTCATAATATAGAAATACTTTTATTATTGCTGAGCAGGGCTTACACAGAGTCAAGGCCATATCAGCTTTTCAGCAAGCAAAGCAGGCTGGGATTGCACAATTAGTTGGGACAGGACTCAGCTAGGAGAGCTGATCTTAGCTGACCAAAGAGATATTCCATACCATGTAACATCATACTCAGCATTTAAAGCTGGGGTAAGAAGGAAGGCAGGACGTTCGGAGTTATGGCTTTTGTCTTCCCCAGTAACTGTTACGTGATGGAGCACTGCTTTCCTGGAGATGGTTGAATGCCCACCAACCACTAGGAAGTAACAAATTAATCCCTTGGTTTGCTTGTGTGCAAAGCTTTTGCTTTACCTATTAAATGGTTTTTATCTCAACTCATGAGTTTTCCTTACTTTTACCCCCTTCAATTCACTCTTCCACCCTGCTGGGTACTTATTTGCCAGCTGGGGTTGAATCGTGACAACACATTCGCAAGCGTTGAAGTGTCCTGAAGCTAGGGTAGAGAGTGAGGAGGCAAGTTTGCTGACTGTGCTAAATTATTTAAAGAAATAAAAGAGAACAATTGCTCTGAAAATGCGCAGAGACATATTACATGACACGTAGCAAATGAATGTTACAATGATGAAAATCAATGTAAACAAAGGCAAATTAACATACATAGGGGGAAAAATTATCTGAACTTTGCATATGTAGCAATAGATTGTTACCATTTAGGAGTGAGATTTATAACAGATTATTCAGTTCTCATCAGTGGGCAAAAAGGCAGGAACCCCACCAGTTCTAGTTCAAAAGGCATTTAAATTACTAAGAAAGAAAGGGCCAAAAATGTCGATGTATCTAGGGGGCTTCAACACAGAAAAACAATGGCTAAGGTTAAAAATAGTACAGGCCTTCATTATCATATATACTATAGAAAAAGGGATTAAAACTTGATTGTTCACTGTTGTTTTCCACCAACTGCAGGAGTACTAATTGAAGACAGGAGGCAGCAAATTCAAGGCAAACAGAACAAAACAGTTATTCACATAGTTTTAGCTCTCTGTGGAACCCTTGAAATGCCAATATGAAATTAATGCAGATGCTAATATTAAATAAGAATTGGTTTTGCCATTATACCAACTAGTCATGAGAGCATAACTGACCTTGAAACCTTAAATTTGGTATTATGTATTTAGATCAGCTTCATGTACTAGCATCCTTTTAGTCAGCCCGACATGTAAATAAGAGCAGAAGCAGTATCTTAGTGACTACAGTAAAGATATGTACAGTAAATATAAGAAAAAATAAATTATTCTTAATCCTCAAAACTGGACGAGGACTCAATCTGATGTTGATGTCATTATGGAGACTGACCAAGTTTATTATTTATTTATTTCCCCTTCATCTTAGAGATATATGCATTAGATATGAGCACATCATAAAAATGGTGTGAAAACCAGTCTGTGCTTTGGAATAACAATAGCTGGCAAGTTTAATTCTCTTTTGTCCTTGTCAGTGGTGCTATATTAGCCCCCAGTTTTTGCCACAACTTGGAGCTCCATGTCACGTCATACATATATGAGTACAATCTTTCCCAACAAGAATACAGACATTCTTAATCTATAAAGTGAACTCAGTAAGAATATATCCCAGTAAGAATACCTTACCCATTTATTACCTGATAGATTTGGTGTATTAATAAAAAAAAATAAATAGATGGAATCATTATATCTTAAAGGGATTGGTGTTTTTTTCTCATTATAGCTAAAAAGTGCAGAAAGTACGTTAAGTGTAAATTTATAGGTGTTTCCACCTATTTTTTCCTCTCTTTTCTATTCTCTTTTTTTTCACCTGTTTTGGTTTTTTTTAAAATTAGAAAACATTTTAAAAAAAAAAATGCAAAACAAAAATTAAAATTCTGAAATCTTGAAAGAAGAGCGACTGAAATAAGTATAAATTTTCTCCAGGGTGTTTCTTAAACTTTAGAAGCAACATGGCTTGTATTTTGGGAAAGCTGGGTTATCTTTAATGATAACAGAACCAACTTAGGAGTTTGAGGAACACATTTCTTAAGCTGCGTTTTTACTGAATATAAGGAAACACAAAAGCAGTATTTAAGCCCAAGTTTTTTCTAGAAAGTAGTAGGCTTACTTTCCAAAGATTGTCTTTTTTCCTGAAAGAGAAAGAATTACATTCTCGCCTCTTAAATATGGGTATTTATCCTAGTCTGCATTCTGATGAATTAGAAAATGTACGTTGTTCAACCTGGCAATGTTTTAATGTATCAGACAGCATGACTCCTCTTCTTCTTTGTGCAGCGAACAATTGTCATGAAAGTCAAAATACAATGTTCTGTTGTAAAGGATATAGACCTTATCTCAGGATTAAGAAAGAAAACATAAAGAGGTCTTTTACTTCCATAGCATAGAATATCTTATTCCAAGTCTAAGACAGAAGAAACATTATCTTCCACGTTGCACTCAGTTGTCACAACTGCACTGTAAAATTGTGCATGTTAGGAGACGTATTCATCTTTTCTGAAGTTACACATTATCAAAGTGATTTTGGTGATCTGGGAAAACCTGCTTCTCATAGAATAAGAATTTTTGCATTATGAAGGACAGATTCTCTGTGTTTGGTATGTGTATGGCAAACATCCACTGTCCAGACCTGCATGTGCAAAAATAAATTACAGCCCCAGAAAATCCTCCTTTTTATAACAGACATTAAAACTGGCTACTATGTTTAGAAACTGTGGCTCATGCTTGGAAATACAGGTAAGCAGCCCTTCAACTGCTGGAGGCTGGTGTGTCTGCAGCACATTTCTTCAGATTGCCAAGGACTTGCAGTCTCTCCAGTCTGTTTTATCAACCCCCACTGCCAACTTCTCCCATTATATATCTTTTCATGGAGCATATGGTAGGTGGCATTACTCAGCTAACAGATGTGCCTTTATGATGCCTACAATTTGTACTGTGCATGCAGGGACTTGTAGTATATAAACAGAGGTTGGCAACACATGATAAGGTCATTATACTGGCTAGTTCTGTTATATGTGTGAGCAAACTCCAGGACTAAGAGAGCCCAGAGCAATATATCTGACAAAGACCACATTTTTACACATTTCTTATTGTAGATGGGCTGTTAAGATTACTTGATATATTAGATTTTTATGGACCCTCTGCTCTGCTAGTATGATTGGTACCTTGGCAGTCCCTTTCATTAATATACCATAATAGATTATTTACAATATCACCATTGACTTGTGGAGACATATTTTACATCTCTGTATAGTAAGTTAAAAAGCTGGATAGACATGAGTGTAGTATCAGAGAGTAATAAAAAGGACTGATTACAGTTAAAAGAGTGTGACTGTTGACTCTGCTAGTAAAACTGAGGGTCCACATTAAAACTCAAGAAAAATGCAAGGTTACTGGTCTCCATTAGAAACCAAATATGGTGAATATTGTGTCAATGGAGAATGCTGAAAATGGACATGCAGACACTGCAAACCGCATGGCATAATGTACCCCCTTAAGGTATTATCTTATGTTCTTCTGAACTGTGTGCTTGAGGGGGCTCTCACTGACACATCTTGATTAGTCCCAGCAGACTCAGTTCTCTTTCCTGCAAGTGACAGTAAAAGCAAGTGAGGCCAATCAACTGCTAGGTCTGAAAAAATCCCCTTTCTGTGCTTTTGAATACAAAGGCACATAACATGCAGTGGCTGAAACCTGCATTCTTTCTGGGTGTGCCAAGATGAGATATTTTGATCTGTTACTGGGAGAAAAATAAGGAAGCTCTTTAACAGGGAGAAAAATGTTACTGGGCAATATTGAGTCAGATTTTGTTGTGCTTTACCTCTGAAATCATTGGAGTGGTGCAGGGTAAGCTATGGCACAATGGCTTTTGTCTTCATATATTCTAATAATTGCTTCCTGAGCTGTGACTGAGGATATCAACCTGTCTGGTGGTTTTATTTTCTTCCCCCCAAAGGCACCTGCCATTCCCTCCTTTCCCCACATTCATCTTTGCGTAATGCAGCCTGGGATGGACACCATTGCCTGGGATAGGATTAGCTTTCATTGCAGCATGGGCAGGGGTACCGGCTCATGTTCAGCTTGGTGTCCCCAGGACCTCCTGGTCCTTTTCTGCAAATCTGCTTTCCAGCTGATCAGTCTCCGGCACGTACAGGTGCATAGGGCTATTTCTCCAAAGGTGCAGGATTTTATACTTCCCCTTGTTGAACTTCATGAAGCTTCTGTAAGCCCAATTCATCCTGCCAAGGCCACCCTGAGTGGTGGCATAACTCTGGTGTATCAACAGCTCCTCCCAGTTTGTTGCCATCAGCAAACTCACTGGAGGGTACACTCTGCTCCACCACCCAGGTCATTAACGAAGGTATTGAACAGGACTGGATGTGTTATTGACCCCTGGGGTCCACCACCAGTTTGTGGCCTCCAACTAGGTTTTGCACTGCTGGTCACCACTTTCTGGGTCCATGGGTACAGACAGTTTTAAATTCACCTCATCCAGACCACACCTTATCAGCTTCTCTACAAGGATCTTGCCGGAGACAGTGTCAAAAGTCTTAATGAAGTCTAGTTAGACAATGAATGGTTCTTTCCTCATCTGTAAAGCAAATAATTTCATCATAGAAGGTTATGAGGTTGATCTAGCCTGTTTGTGGTTGAAAGCTGGTCTTCTTTCAGATAAAGCCCAGGAAAATAATTTCCTTTTTGTTTTATAATGCATTTGGTACGGAAATAAATTGTTCTTTAGAGAGTGTTTCTCCATTATTATTCTATACATTAAGATGATTGAGATCTCCAGTTATAGATATTTCTATTTCATAGCCAGTATCTAACAAATTTTTGGCAAAAATCTTTATAACTTCGAACATATGCTTCCAAGATTTCCATCTTCTGTATGTAGCTTATGGTTTTATAACTGTAGTCCCTTCTGTTGTCCATTATATTGCAAGAGATTTTATTTCTGCCAGGAATTGTGATGACAATGGGCATTATGTTCCCCTTACCACCAGCTTTGTGTAATCTGTTGACCCTTTTCGTAGCTTAGCTGCAAAGTAAGCAGAAATATATGCCTGTTAAAATCTAGATTGGGCAGAAAATATGATAATGATATACTGGTCTATAAGTTTTTTCATGCGTTTTCAATGTATCAGTATTTATTCAGTCATGTGTAGAGACAGAAATAAAACTTAGGTTATGAATGGAAAATCACTTTCTATTACAAGAAAGAAACCTAAATAATTTAAAATACCTGTTGGAATAAGTTATCAAAATTGAAGAAATAAACAAGTTGACACCTGTGAGAACAAAACCCATTAATGCTAACAATAGTATGATTTTGCATCATTTAGGTAGATTAGAATTGAGAAATCCATAAAAAGATAACTTCTAAGGAAAGAATCTAATAGCAGGTAAAGTGTTGATAAAAAGATTGTACATGAAGTATAGACTATATTAACATGTAATAAACTATTAAAATTTGGCATTCCATTGCAGGATGGATTTTTTTCTCAATATTTTTTCTCAGGTGGCATCAAATGCCGAAGTCTAGTTGAACCTAAAAAGCCAGCTTAAAAAAATTCACTCTAATTATATATACAACTTATGTTATTGGATTTAGCTTGGTTTTTAGACAAACAAGGGATATATGATCTTTATGTTTGTCAGTAGACTCCGCTAACATTGAATCAACTATCCAATCTGAACTGAACTTGACAAACTTGATACGTATTCTGATTTAGTATTCTGATTTAGTATTCTGCCATAGCCACCTCCAGTGAGAGTTCTCACCAGCAAGTACTTCCCTCTTTCCTCCTAGCTCTCCATTTGATCCCAGGACGCTTGCAGTCCAGTGTACAGTAACCCAGCTTAAGGTATAAAAGAGATATCATTGAGGGTGGTCAGTCACTGGGACAGGTTCCCCAGGGAAGTGGTCATTGTGCCTGTCAGAATTCAAGGAACATCTGGATGACACTCTTAGTCATAAAGTTTAATGTTTGGTAGTCCTGCAAGGAGCAGGGAGTTGGACTCCATGGTCCTTACGAGTCCTTTCCAATTTGAGATATTCTGTGATTCTCTGACAAATACCTTTCAGCCTTGTAACTATGTTGTTTTCTAGGCATAAGACTGGATGCTTTTGAACTGGGGAGTCTCCCATATTCAGGGTGAAAGCTCTGCATAAAGATAATGTACAAAAGACAAGTGTCTGTTTGTTCTTCTTCTAATTTCTTTTTACAGGGAAAAAGCACCTCCAGCTGCACTGTGTCATGGCACAAAGGCTCTCTGAGTAAGAAACTTTGAACCCATATCCAAGCATGTCACTTTGGAAACATTGCTACTTCTTTCTCTGGTTCCTTTGCAGGGTAGGTGGCAAGGAGACTTCAGCTTTCCAGGCCTGTTAGCATGAGAAACGTTTGGGCCAGGTAGGGCAGCATCCAGGACTCGATGACCGCTAAATTAGTTGCTTTCGAGATTGTGTGTTTGGACTTGTGTGCTTTTGTGCATTTGTAGAGTATTCTTTTATGGATGTGAAGACTAAATCAGTTACCTTTTTAACTAGTAGTCATGGTTTAGCCCCAGCATGGCCAATTTTGGCAGCTAAAATCAAGCAGTTAGTCTCCCAATTCCCTTCTCTCCCCACCAGCAGGGAAAGGGGAATGAGAGGAGAAGACCTGAGGGCTGGGAACTAAAACATCTTTAATAAGATAATGATGATAATAATAACAATAACAGTAATAATAAATTAATAAGAAAATAATAATATACAATTAATAAGAAAATAATAATAAAATATGTACAGAAATACAAAATTGCACCCTCACGCCTCGATAAATATATGTCACCACAAATGCTGCAGATCAAGCACAGGGAAGAAAGTGAGTGGCAGGAAGGATCTGGGCTCAGGAGCCGGATTCAGGAACACACAGATCTGGGATAAGGAGCAAACAGACAGACAAGGTTCTCACTGGACATGGGCCATCAAAGAAGAATGAGAGGCTCTGTCAGTTTTATATCGAATAAGATGTATATGGGATGGAATATCTCTTGGTCAGTTTGGGGTTACCCGTCTTGTTCGCCCCTCCCTGCAGGTATGACCCTTTTTCATATTTGGCATCCCATTTGCAGCATTCTTTCAGCTCAATGATGGCCTTGGTTACTATGGGAATAAGTATAGCCAATGGCCTTTCTGCATACCAATGCCCCGTGTTATCACTTCTAGACAGAAACATGTTCTGAAAACAGTGCAGTTAACTTTCAGAAAATGAAGTTACTTAATTGAGACTTAGCAGAAGTTAGAAAACTGATTCTACTTCAGCTAAAACCAGAACACTAGTATCTAAAAAAAATTCCTAAATAACAGCATTCATCAACTACAGCCACCTACCAGGTCCTGAAAACCTTATTCACTCTATTATGCAGGATAAACACAAATACTGAATAAGTTAAAGGGTCTTGAAGCCCCTGTGATTGAAAATATGTTGACATTGGACAAGGATCTGTAACTTTTATGTTCTGTGTGCAATAAATGACATTTACTTCTTTAGAGGAAAGTGTTTTTATGAAAGAGTAACCAGATTTGAATAACTTGTTAGTGACGCAAAGTGATTAAACTGGATCATATTTCAAATGTTTCTAAAGGAGTATTTCTCAGAAGAGTCTGGTCTTCCAGCTTATTTTAAGCTTGCCATTGAAAAATTGCCATTTTTCAATTTGCTGTGACAAATTATCAGTGAGTCCCTGTACACCTAGTTTTACAATGCTCACAGTGGTGAGAGTAGTAAGACTGAACCAGCTAAGCCCTCGGGTTTCAAAGTACAAGTAAAAGTATCCCTTTAAGGTATACCTTTGTCAGGCATCTCTTCATCACATGTCACAGGCGAGGGATTCTGGTCTCAAGAGAACAGCTGAAGCAGAAAGATGAATTTAACTTACTGGGGAAACACAATGATCAGGTTCAGACATCATTATTACCACACCACAGTAGGATATGAACAAAGCTATAAATTAATTGCATTGAATCAAAGACTGGAGTTTTTTAAATGTTTCTGTTTTTCAGTTCAGGGCTTGGTTGTTAAGCAAGTTAATAAAATACCTAAATATTAATTATATAATTTTATAGCATTTTATATCTAAGTGTCACACAGAAATTAACTAAAATAAAGTAATTTAGGAAATATTCTTACTTTACCAGCTATAACACATGTCAAGTTTTATTCAAAGGGATAGGAAGAGACTGCAGCTTGAAAACACTGTTAAACATTAACACAGCATAAAATATTAAGGCTGTATATTTAAAACCCCATGTAGTAATACAGTACTTTCTAAAGATGAATTTTAAGCCAGCGTGTGTCACTTCATTTCTCTTTTATTCTTTGTGGTATACTAAATATTGAGTTTGCAATAGATGTAATGATAGTACAGTTTGCCAAGGCTTTCAACGTTTACATAAAGGACAAAAAACGAAAACTAGCTATCTACTGCGCTTAATACAAGTGTCTATGGTTATCATACTGTGAAGTCACAGAGAACAGAGGAAGATACTTTCCTAATACTATGCTTATCAAAACTGGATTTATGGTAATCATTAGTAGTGATGTCTATATACAAACTCAGAGCACTTTATAAATTTATGTCCCAGCATCTTCCCCATTTAATAGATGAGGGTATTGCAGTCTTTAATAAGAGTATGTTCTAAATATTGTAAAAGACCTATGGTTTAATCTCAGAGGTTGCTTAACTTTACATAATGAAGTCTTATGGTACTCATGATTCAAAACATGAACATTGTTAGTAAAATCAAGTGTGTATGTATTAATATGTAACTACTGCACAGTGATCATTTTCTTTATAAAACCTTGTATGCGAAGATCAACCAGTGATGAGACACCAGCACTGGGAATACAATACAAGTTTTCTGAACGCCAATGGTATGCACAAAGATTGTGCTGCACTGGCTTAAAATTGCAAGCAGACCTTTCTCTGTGGAACTCTTTTACATATACTGCTTCAGAGGAAGAGAACTACTGTGCCTTGCAGATGAATAATATATATATATTTTTTAAAACATCTGTTTTCCCCAAGAAATATTAAAATTATGTTAAACTGGCAAAGTTACAGAATGTCTCTGACCGTTAGTTTTATGCGTATAACATCTTGTTTCAGCCTATAGAGTTATGCAATTAATATAGTTTATATACAGACGTTTTGTAATAAAATCCCTTTCTTGATGCCACTGACTGGAGTGGAGAGATTCTGTTGTCAATTTCTGAGAAAGATGAAAAAAATACCACAGTACAGGGGAGAAAAGCAATAAATTGAACTTTCTTCCAGGCATTCTGGCTATTGATAATTGAAAACCCTTACAATGATCTCGGCTAGATTACTAGGACAGGTTTTGGAAAATAACCTGTTGTGTTACTTCCCTGCGAACCGTCCCTGCACCCTTAGTGAATGGCTGACAGCGGTCCTGTGCTATCTTGTCTCCATGAAGAAATTTTTGTATCTATCTTGGGAAAGAAAGATGGCTTGATTTGAAGTACCACTCAACAGATCTTAGCATCCGATTGAAATCATATAGCTTTGTATTAAAGTGATTTTCAAAAATAGTAAAAGCATGGTTACGGTGTAATTACAGCCAAGTCTGTCCGTGTTCTGATGCTGAAAACTCGGTAAAGCAATTGTCACCTAAGAATAGTCTGAATGGAGATTTGTCATACTTTGGACACTTGCAGAGTTATTTCCTACATTTTGCGAGACAGGCTTTTTACTATGTTCCAAATCTCCCTTCTGCCCTGATGCTTTCACTTTTAGTCTAGAATGATGCTGAGTATCCTTTTCATTTGCCCTCTGTTTTGTGTCAGAGAGACTTTTTCACCAGTTGTAACTGAACAAGGAAAGCATGCACCCTTTTCCCTTGTATCCTGCAAGGGTAGAGAATTAATACAATTGAGATTCTCCCTCCTTAGTCTCTTTTTTTTCCCCCAGGCTGACAGTCCTTCCTTTCAGGTGGATACACCTGTCTCCTTTCTTCTGGCACCCAGCCCTTAATTAGCTAATTTAATTAGACATGTTTAATATTTTAGTAATCTAGTCACTTTTTCACATTCCCTTTCCATTCCATGGAGCAAACAGGATCTTCAGAACATAGTCAAGGTCATAGCTGAACTTTCTATCCTAGCAATACAAAACTTTACCGATACCTTATTTATAAGCTAAATGGTCTCTCTTCACTGACTTTTAGGCTGGGTGATACCCAGCCCTCAGTTTTGTTGACCAGATTAACAGTACACTTTGTATAATATATGTGACTTAACTTTTTTCCCCAAAACTTTACATATGTGACTTGATGGGCGAAATTGGAACACCACACGTTCCTGCAATCTGTCCACCTCCAACAGCTTCATGTCTTTATTCAGCGGTTGCTCTGGTGCTATTGGAGGTGTCAGAGGGTATTGGCTATATCATGCATGTGGATTTGTCACTCATACGAACCAGTTTTATCACAGCTCCAGAGCATCCAGAGATGGTATTAACTATTTCATTTTTAATTACAAAGTCAGTCTTTTTTTCTTGTGTTTTTTTTTCCACAGGGACAGCTGTGTAGCCATTCAGAATCATCTTGCTCAAAATTTAGAATACAAATCTTAAAATTTATCCTTTTTTTCTCTGAATTTAGTTATTAATGTTTTTGAAAAGGTCTCAGTAGCATTCGTCCCAATTACCATTCATTTGTTTCTAAGGGTCTCTCCCAGAGACAGTCCGTATTTCAGCACAACTTGTTCCAAAGCATGGTCTCTTAACCAAAATGTCCAATAAAAATTAAAGATTTAAAGCAGAATTGTGGATTAGTTCAAAGCCAGAGTTAGAGATATATATTTTTTCCATTTATTCTTTATTGCATGTCAAACAGAAACAAAGTCAAGTCATTTCTTTGGGAGCACAAGACAACCCAAGAAACTGAATTCAAGCCCTGAGGTAAGCATAAAGCCTTGTTGAGGTATCTTAATGTTTTCGTGTTGTGGTTTGGTTTGGCTTTTTTAAATAAGCTGTTTAACAAGTGTGATGGAACAGTCATGACATTTTAGTCTCTCTTGACGCTTGCAGTTAACCGGTAAATGGGTCCTTCAAAATATTTCTAAACTAAGGAGAAATTTGGTGATGTAGTCAAATATTTCTTTGATACAGTCCTGTTTATTTACAATGAATGCACAAAAAATTCTATTTTCTTAGATGCATTTACAGTTAAAAAATAACAGGCTATTTCTTTGCCCAGAGTTTCAAGTTTCATTCTACATAGAATTCTCTCACCTGTTAAATTTATGCTTCTTACCTCTACTTGTTGGCCTTTGGCTCCCTTTTTTTTCCATGCTTTTGAAAGTTTTTGAAAACCACATCCATTGAATGGTACCTAGTTGGTTTCTAATACCGATTTCCTCTTTAGTCTTCCACTTAGACTGTGTTTTGAGTAGAGGAACCATTTCAGGTAAAAGGAAATATATCTTTTATGCCTCGTCTTAAACCTGTTGTGAATGATTGATACATTTGTCCAAGCAACCACAAAGTTTCATCTAAATTCTATTGCATGTATTTTATAGTCTCAATCTTGTTTAAAATAATGTAGTTCCAATCCGCTTTACTTTTTCAGCTGAGGCAACAATTCAGGATATAATCTTCATGTTCTAAATGCATTCTTTCTTGTGTTTCTATATCATTTGAAAAGTATCTGTAGTAGATGTTGTATATAATATGATATGGAACGGCATGGGTCGCACTGCAACTAACTTTGGTGCTAATTTTCATCCAGCTATAAAGTGACTTAGTGAATAAGATGTCCTTTAGTAAGTGCCTACAGCCCCTGTGTGGAAGAAATTAAGAGAGGCTTGAGATTAATGCCTGAAGTTGAATATAACATGAACTCACATAATTTAGATTCAATTCTATGGCTATATGTGCCCTCCTCATGGCCTGGGATGGGTCAAGACGCATGCTGTCATGGCCAGCATTTTTAAAGGTTGTTCTGACAGACGTCATTTAATTTGCTACGGAAGGGCACTGACAGGTTTTTTTTAGCCAAGTCAATGCACGAAACTTATGCTCAAATTGCCACAATACCTAAAATATTTTACTATCCTCCACCACACTCCCTCTTAAGCTCTCTAAAAATAATCCTTAATTGCTCCAGCTGCAAATGGCATCAACATGATGATTCTGATCAGATCATTCAAATGCAGTTCATATGTTTATGCAAAACTTTCTTGGCTTTCATAAGCTGGCTTTTGTAATTCCATGATGTTTGAGTAGAAAAACATCATAGAAGCTGTATAAACTTTATGTAGGACAAAAATTACGTACATGCAAGTCCTCACAGCAGTCTTTCATCCAATGATCTTAATGTGACAAACTTTTCTGCTTAGGTTCTCTAAAGTTTCGTATTGTCAGGGACAGCAATTAATACCTCAGAACATTAGGAATTTAGACTGTAAATCAAGGCCCATGACTGAGAAATATTCACTGTAAAGTATTTTATTGGAGCAATAGCAACATAATAACTAGTATCAACCAATGTTCATGAAGTGTTAGTCCTGGCTAGCACTACTACAACCACCTGGCTGATGTTCATTGTTCTCCACCTCATTCTTGCCCTTTTATTGTCCTCCACCTTTTAAACTCTAGCCAACAAGTCCACTAATACAGCTATAAATTTACTGGCAAGCTGTGCAGCAGCTGAGCCCATCCCAGTTTCTTTGTGCCAATCAGCCAGCTGGTAAGCTGGGAATGATCTGAGAACTGGCTGTAATGCTGTTTCACTGACCAAAAAGAGTCTGCAGAATTTGCCTCAGTGAGTTTTTTAACTTTGCTATGGCATTGTTTTCTGCTCATAGTTATTGGCATAAAAATGTTCATATGTAGAACAGGAAAGAGAAACTAAGGGAGTCGGTAAGGAAACTGCACTTGGAGCGCAGGGAAGTATTTCCTAAAAGTGAGTGAAGAAATCTGCAAAATGCAAAATTGAAAATCAACATGGACAGTCAAAACATCACAGTCATTTCCATAGTTACTGTAATACTAATGACAGCATTCAATTTAAATTAACAGCATGCACAAGTAAATTGCAAGTCATGGAGCTATTGAGTATTTTGAGTTTATTATACATACACTGTTTCCTTTTGCTCTCTCCCACCGCTTGTCTTAAAACTTCTGTTTTCTTACTCTTCTGCTACTTTTCTATTTTTCTACATTTGTTCTAGTACAGATTTAGGAAAAGATTAAGTTATGGAGCAAGCTCGTTTAACTGAATTGTACTTTTCCAATGTCCTGGAAGTACTTGTCTCTCCTCAGATCTGTTGGCACAGACCATAGTGACATAAAAATTATGTTCTTAAGAGTTGAGTTACATCAGTGCTTTAATTTTTATAGTTCCAACACACTGAGTAATGCCCACACTAATAAATTATGAAGTCATTTGAACCTGGTCTTCCCGAGCAAGGTGATTGCCCAGCCATTAAGTTAGGTTCATCTCTTCCAATAAGCGTATAATTTTTATCTATATAGAATGGATTAGCTCTACCAGTGTTGCATTCGTTGATGATTATTTATGAGATATTGGAAGACAAGAGCATTTAGGTACCAATGAGTTTTTAATGATAAAGCAGGTAGGTTAATGTAATGCTGAAGGAAGTCCTTTCTAAAGGATGAGGAAAGAGAAACTTATGCCTGATCCAAACTGCAAACAGTAATTGTTAACTGCATAGTCCTATATCACGCACTCCAGTAAGTTCTTGATTTCATCACCAGCCTCTTTATGGAATTTTTATCTTTACTAACAGAACAAACTGAGTAAATGAGGTAGAGGTTGAGCATGAGGTGGGATATGTCCCTTGCTAAGAGAGGAAATGCAGATCTAAATTTAAAAAAAAAATGAAATCCACAAAAGAAACAATCAGACTTGACTTCCATGGTTTAAATTCATTGAAGCCAACATTGTGAATATGCAGTTCTCAAGGACTTTGACAGTTCTAGAACATGTTTCTCCAGTTCTCAAATACTTGTTATATCCTGATGGGGGATCTTAAAGATTTTAAAATCTGATGAACTTCACAGAGGATAAGTACTTCCCACCCAGCTGATGGGAAACAAAACCTTTGCCAAATATGTTCAAATTCAAGAAGGAAATTGTTCCAGTATGTCTTGTACAAAATGTGACATAAGTCATAGAGCAATGCAATTGCTACTGAAAGCATTGTAGCAGCCTGTCCCCTCTTGCAAGTCGTCAAGTCCCCATGGGAGCTCAGAGTAGGCTCCTCACGCATAGGCATGACTCTGTGTCTCAGGACTGGTGGGGTGTAACTTGCATGCTTAGGGCATAATTGCCTTTAGAAACTACTTACAAATTCTGTAGAGTATATGAATTTTCTCCAATAAATTAGTGAAGTCATTTGTATCTACCACAGTCCAGTATGATAATCAATGAATTGACTTTCACCTTGGCAGTACACTTGATGTTTAAACAGCAGCTAAATTTTCTAAACTCCAGAGAAGAGAAGAGAAAAATCCACATTTTTGACCATCAACCTGCTACTGTAATCACTATAAAAATGTGAGTTTCTGTCTGAAAGAAAGAAAGAGAATCTGATTTTAGTTCCTCTGTAACCAGTATATGAAAATGAGGAAACAGTAGCATTTTTCACAGCAAGGGACTGTATAAAATATTGCATCTGCAGCCCAAGTGCCACTGCTTTGTCCTGGGATTTCTGCCAAACCAGGAGGCTGTTCAGCTGTAATTAACATTTCTCATCCCAATATCACTGTTGATGAGTCCCCACACAGTTTAAAGTACAGCTGCCTGCTACAGTAGCTCATTATGAATACAGGACCTCTGCTGACTCTCTTCCCTTCTGCTTTACTTACCATGGGCACTTTTCACTGCTTCAAAAGAATCACAGTTACCTTTTTGCCAGACTTTGTGAGGTAGCTCCATCATCTCTCGTCTGAAGATCTGCATACTCGTTTTGGCTTGATCCATTCGAGCTTTGTTGCCTTTAGGAAGACTTTCATCTTTTGTTTGGATCTGCTGGACTTCATTTCTTACTGGACTGATTCCACCTTGAGCTAGACATCCCTCACCTCTTGTTAAATTATTTGTCCGTTCAGTTTGGTGCTCAGATTAGCCAGATTGTATCATGACGCATTTCAGCTTGGCTCTGCTGCAAATCCTTGGCATTGCTTCTCTGCAGTCTCTTGGAAGCTTTGCTAAAACTAAATGGAAGGCTAAGCAATTGCAAGTGATGTAGTGATGCAGGCAACTGTTCTTGAGGATATGTTATATAACTAGTCGGTATGAAACACAGTGGTAACCAGCCAGTATGAGAAAATTGCTTAGGGAAACAATTTCAGTTATTTTCCTCTGCAACTGTTAATAGCTAAATCAAAACTGGAAAAGGACTTATTTTAAAATAAAATTAGTACCTTTTACTACATTTTATCTATGCTATATTATTGAAATATTTCTCCTGCTGGCGTTATTGTTACTTACTGATTGGTCTAGCCAGGGACTCTGCTGCAGCAACATCCTTGTTTCAAACACCTCATCATCTAAGCATAAATAAAACATCAACATACAAAGAGTTTAAGAAACCAAAGAAACAAATGTGGCCAGTTTTACCGATCACCTTCTTAACATGATTGAAGTCTTGGTAGGGAGGGCTTTCCTAGAGTGTTTTAGGAAAAGAGAACAACCAAAAAATGAAGTCTAGCAAACCTGGTGGATTAGCAGGGGTAGATGATCTCACAGCACCAGAGACAGGAGCAGCAGGATGTTTGGAGCAAGGTCATGTACGCTCTTTAAAGCAGAGACAAGTTATTTTATTTTTGCTTCAGTATAAACCAGGAAGCCATGAAGGCAGGAAAATGAAGGAATGATCTTACTAGTGACCTGGGAAAATGATCTTTGCATCACTTCTGTGAAAGGAACAGGAAAAGATCTGGCCAAAGAAGGATCCTCACATTTCTGGCTGGCAGCAGCATTCTCCTTTGTTATTAGGAAATGTTACACCCAGTAATAGAAAAAACTACAGAATTGGCAACAAATGAATAGTAATCCAAGTTGCAAAGTGACACATTGTCCCAATGAACAATCCTGAGAAACAGATAATTGACCATTTTTTAAACATATTGAGAGGAAGAGGTAAAGAACTCTAACATTAAGGAAAAGCACAAAAATTAATGAGGAAACTTCCTTGATATAGATGACAGAAATCCAGATTCTATTCCCAGCTGACTTAAACAGACTTGCTCTAATTTAGCATGGGTATAATTAAGAATAAAATGCAATCCATTAAGGCCACATGGGGTTTAAGCTGTCCCAGAGACTTAAATGTGGATATATGATTTATTGTCTTAAGCTGTTATAGATTCTACTGCAGAATCTATAATGTTTAAAAAAAAATCAACCTTAAAGTGCAATAATGTGTATTAAATATTTATTTCTCCTTAAGTAATACATATCTCTCTAAAAAAATTTCCAGACATGAAGGAAGTAAGGGGAGTATGTCAAAGATCTGGCACCAAAGAGAGCTAGATAGATGATTTTGTTATAATTGCTATTAACTTCTCAAGCTCTGGAATTGTAAGTGAAAGAGGGCTCATTTTTAATATACAAATGATGAGACCAGTTCAGAGTTGCTTAATAAGGATTTCACACAAAGCAATTAAATGCAGTCATTTAAAAACCATTCAATATCCTCAAGTTCTGGATAACTTTGGAAAAGAAAATAATTTCCAAGACTTTCTGATTCAAAGATACAAGGAAAAAAAATTAAAAATCGTTGTCAAAGAGCCAAAGTGTTATGAGGACTTCCTGATCAAAGACGTGATTCTTAATGCAACTGTCAGCCACAAAATTCTGAATGAAATGATGTGCATCCAATGTATATCCAAAGTGCAACCATTAGAATAACTTTTAAAATTAATGTAGTGGATGATTCCATGGTGCTGAAGGAGATGGACAGAGGGGAAAAAGAGATCTTGTGAAAATCTCAGAGCAAGGTGTGGTATACAAGGTCTATACAGGACTCAAAAAATCCTTCCCAAGTAAATGACACACCTTTAATGACATTAGTGGAAATTAAGGATTTACTAAAACTCTTTAGATCTTATTTATGGAAACACGGAATCGTAGAATCATTAAGGCTGGAAAAGACCTCTAAGGTCATCAAGTCCAAATGTCAGGCCAACGCAACCATGCCTACTAAACTATGTCCTGAAGCATCACATCTATATGTCTTTTGAACACCTCCAGAGATGGCGACTCCACCACTTCTCTGGGTAGCTTCTTCCAATGCTTCATCACTCTTTCAATAAAGAATTTTTTCATGGTATCCAATCTAAATGTCCCCTGGTACAACTCTTGTCCTATCACTTGTTATTTGGGAATTCTGCAACATAGTCCCTGTGCAGAGCCCTGATGTCATCAGTGAATGATTTGCAGAAACTTGCCTACAACTCCACAGATCTCCTGGAAAATTTTTGTACTTACACAAAAATTATTTCAAGAATGAGTGATGCCACTCAAGAGTCAAGAGGAAAAGCAGATATTTTTTTTCCCCGTGTTATCATTTTCTTGAAATGATTCAGTGCTGCTAAAAGCAATGAATATGAATCAGACATATTTATGAGGTAAGGTCCCTACAGTGTCTAGAGTAATTAAGATCTTTCATTCTTCTTGTTCAAATCAAAGTACCTGTCATTCTCCCCTGAAGATCCTGCTGCTTCTTGGAGCAACCACTAGTCTCAGAGAAAAGCTTCTTTTCATAAAGAGCAATACAAATTTGTCATTTTACATCTGGGGTGACTTTTTGACAAGATAAATTCTTGTTTAGAGCCCTAATTACTTTCAGGCATCTGCAATTTTTTGTTGACAGAAAAAGAGAAGTATTGTGTCTTACTTTTGATAACATGCTTGCATGAAACACCTGTCTTGAAACTGGTTAAAGCCTGAACAAACTACTAGCATCTGACTGAGAGGAGGCTCTGTAACAGTCTGATGGAATTTCCTCTCAGGTCAGAAAATATCTCTAAAATCAGCATATTATTTCACAGATTCTTATATGGACCCTCCTCACTCCCTGAAATGCTATTTGCAGTTCTTAAAAACAGTGTAATATATTAATGTTGATCATTAAAACTTTCTTTAGGGCCAGAAAGAGGGAAAAGTAGGCTTGTTCTGGTATGTGCTTCAGTCTTTACTATGAACAAAAATGAAAGTGGTATAATGTGCTATGTTGCTTGACTTTATCAATAAATGCTTTCTCCTAAGATGAAAACATGCAGAAGCCCTGAGACTGAGGAGAAAATATTCACAGGCTTTTAATAGAGCCTTCCTTCTATGAGAATTTGAGAGATATATTTATCTTCAGCAAATCGGAAGATAAATATTTTGTGCCGCTATCCCCTCAAGTGAGATGAAGAAGGATCTTTTCTGTGTCAGGAGGCTACTGCAGAAGCAAGGTGGGTAACAAAGCTCCAGATAAGTTTTCATCCCCCAGAAAGGAGCCTGATGGAGCAAAAAGCCTGTCTTAATAGGCCAAAGTCTGCTTCTGCATCATGGAAAAGCTTAGCACACAAGACTTTACAAGTAGCAAGTGTGCACAGAACTTGAAAAGTTGTCTTTACTGTTATCTAGTAGATGTTTAAATTTTTTTGCCATTAAAGTTACCTTGCAACAAGGCTTAATGGGAATTTTATTATATCTCTTAAAATATACTGATAAAGTAGTTAAAGCAGTACAATGTCCCTAATAGAGACACAGTTGGATCAGTATATCTTTTCCTCTCAATATACAAGACTATCTCTGCTGATATTGAGTAGTTTTGTAGTACTATTACTGCACCCAGATAGGCATGTCTCTTTAACATAAGTAAGAACTTTTCAGGGAAGGAGTCTGAAATCCACATTAAACTGGATTTTTTGTGCCTGGTAAATAAAATAGGGCCTCTAACTAAGCAGTCTTCTGCTAATTATCTGCAGCGCTCGACTGCTAGCATGCATGGTTTTAGTACAAGCTGAATAATCTTTCTTTCCTCTAAGGATTTTTCTCCTGTGAGGGGTGCAACATGCTGGGGCTACTCTGTGTCAGGATAGGACTGAACCAGGTTCCATTCCCTCCTTCTCAGATAATTTTCCCAAGCTACTCCGGAAGAATGTACATCCTCAAATTTCTGTTGATACCTTCACATAACAGACCAGGATATGCAACACGTGTCCTCAGTTTCGTGATATTTAAATACTGTTCTAATCAGCCACAACACAGCCCTTATATTACTCTAGCCTCTTATATTATTTGAACTGAAAAAAATACAAAAATATATGAAAAAATGAAAGCAAATAGTTATGTGCTGGATCCGGACGCACACCACCTGGGGCCTAGGGGAGACCAAGTCTGTATAGCCAGGCAGTGCTTCTTGTCTTCAGAACATAAAAGTGTTCACTTGCCTTGTTTTAGTTAACAGTACAGACGTAGCCTAACACTCACAGACAAGTATTCCAAGTGCTAGATGCTAATTTAAACCCTCGGCTATTCGGGATCTCCGCAACAGGAGGAGGCAACCTGAATGCACCTCTTCACGCCCACCAAAATTGTCTTTAAATGATTCTACACAGTGAACTGTGAAAATAAAATAACTTTCCCCATCTCTTCCCAAGATGATACAAATGTTTTAAAGTCATGCTTTACATTCATTTAAGATACAAAAACAAATCAGTATTTTTATTCTCCAGAGTTTATTTTGTGTCTGACAAATATAACGTATTTTTAATGTGCAATTAAAAGTTTTGATAAAAAATAGTAAGTGTAATGTCACATCATTCAAAACTTTTTCAATGCACAGTCAATTCTGACTTTATTTGAAATACAAGTTGTGTTAATTACAGTGAAATCTTTAATGAAACTAATTAAAATTGCTAAGCTTCATCTCTGTCCAATGAAAAAACACCCGTGTGCAAAATAAACCATTACATGGGTTTTTTCCTTTTAAATTTTGTATTTTAAAAGGAGGGGGAGGGCAAAGGATTTCACTGTAATGGATGTTGCATCTTGCATGGACAAGCAACTCGTCCCATAAGAAATCAGGAACTCATTCTGGTCTGATACATGAGCAGACAGACTGGTTGAGCTTTCCCTGCTTCTGAGAAATTCCCTGTTAGGATCAAGAAAAATCATTACCTTCTTACAGAAAAGAGAAAGTAATAGTCCCCAGTTGCCAGGGGAAGATGATGGAGCAAATGGGACTTTATGACTATTTAATCCACCTCAGGAGCAGCCTCTGTTGGGAAGAGGGTCTTTGCACACCATTTTGTTGGGGTGTGTCCCCGAGGTTCTATTGAATGAGATAAGCAAAACTTTGGGTAACGTGATGGCAACACAAGAGCTGAGACCTTATTCTTCTTTAGCAATCTCAAAGATCCTGCACTTCCATAACATCTGTTACAGGCAGCTATTGCCATGTACAATCTCATCATTATGCCCCATTAATCCTCTTTTTGTGAGGAACAAATTGAGGCATAGAGAGGTTTTAGTTTTAAATCATACAGCCAGTCCATATCAGAAACACTAATAGGATCCAGAACTCAAGACTACTGATTTATATACAAACAAGGGAAACCAACTTAACTAAATAGAAGATATTTAGTTTCTTTTCAACTAATTAGCAGTCTCAGGTTGATTGTTTGTAGATAACTGACTTTTTATGTTAAGAATATTAGGAATGATACAGGCAAAACAGAGTCTCTTGGATTTGGAACAGAGCAGACCGGTAGTCACTGCAGTTAAACACTGTTTAATTGGAGGGAGACTTGCTCCTCTTCCTCATATTCCCTGATTACAAGCTAGTTCTAATTATTTAAGAAATCACATTCTTGAGAATATTCAATTATTTGTGAGAAATAGATTCAAAATATGAATACATATCCCTCCCTGAAATGGTGAGCAAAGTTCATTTTTTGTCTGGATAGAGAAAGAACTATTCTGCTGTATTAGGAAAAAAAAGGGAAATTAATGATACTTAATCCTAGAAAGACAGGTAGAGTTTCCTTTTTTCCTTGCCATGACCTCATGACAATGATGACAGTTCAAGAAATGCTACAAAGCCAGAAGCTGCTTCTAGGGACAGAGGAAGAAAAAAATGTTCTACTTAACATTTCAAAACAGAGGATACAAGCTTGTTAATACTGTTCCACTACATTGTTCAATTGCTGTAAACAATTTTCCAAGACTGAATTCAGATATTACAAGTTCAGAAACAGATAACAGACAAGATGGGATTAATGAGATTCACCTAATTGAGGGACATAACATACTGAATAGCCAGATATTTTATGATAGTGCTGATAAACAAGATCAATAGTACAGCCAGAAAAGTGGAAAACTGGCATCATCATCATTTATCTGCCGTGTAATGTAAGTACCTGTCAACATGTTATATCTACAGAAGGGTAGTGTTAATCCATTCCCTACACCAAAATCCAGAAAATGCTCTTCTCTGTAAAATATAAATACTCTTTGTTTACTCACAGAAGTGCTTTACTTAATCTTAACATCCAGAAGTGACAGAAACTAATGCAGTTAAAATAAAGATGTAAAGAGAACAGCAGCAAGTGTAAACACAAAGCATTTGCGATAACTAGAGAGTGTGAACAGCAGAAAATTCAATGGATTGAAGAAAGCAAGCACTGTAGCAAGTAAAAAATTAATTAGTGGACCAAGGAAGAATAATAACAGCTTCTTGAAGAAAGTAAGCAATTGGCAGAGGAGGAAGAAGCATTTTATCCTCTTAAGCATGATAGTGGGAAATTGGAGCAAATGAATTAAAAAGAATAGCATTAGGCATTAAATAAACACTTTGGATTCATTAAAGTAATAGAGATGGAGATTCACTTAGGTCAGGAATCAAAATCAGAGGGCTACTAGACAAGGCCTAAACAAGGAATTAGAAAACATAGATAATGCTGGAACTGTTAACAAGTAGATCAGGAAAACTTAGACACAGAAAAGAACACATCCAATCAATGCTCTGTACACTGAAGTACATAGAGGAAATAACATTAATAAAAAGCTGTTTGGTAGCAGTTTCAGAAACTTGATAGCAGAGAGGAACTAGAATCTGGAAACTAAAACTGCATTTTATTGCGGACAACACATTGAAGACCTCTGCACAGCCTGTGCTGGTCAACTAAACAAATGGCATGATCTTAGAGAACAATGTTACAATATTTTAACATCATCATAGAGAGTAGAGATCATGCCCTCCAATGGCACATTTTATTCAGCAGATATCACCTCAGCTTTGGAAGGATAATAGAGAAAGAGGTGGGGTTCAAAGATGTGAGTGAGAATGATGAGAACCTGTGAAATAGTCTCATTTGAAACTCAAAGGAAAAATGGGCTATTTTTAGAACACACAGTTTGACCAGGAAACTTAATCCCTTAAGAGATGACATCCAAAACAGACTATTGTCACAAAAAGTGTCAAATACATTGATAACAACTGTGTGACTAATAAAAATATACAGAAAGACGAGGTTTTGAAAAGAATCTAAATTTCTGTATTTCAGGACATAAATAAATTTCTACTTGTGGGGTTGGAAAGAAATTTTCTAGTTCACAATGATATATCCTTTTTTGTACCTTACTCTGAGTCACATGACATATGAAGTATGGAATGTATACCGATTATAGGAAGCTCATTAGTCTGGTCTACTCTGGTCTGGTTGGGCCTTGTTATTTCTTCATTCTTGTGTCTGTCCTGTCTATAATGTGATGATATTTAATGAAAACCAAGGTCACCGACAAATCACAGGTCAGCATTCTTAACACACTATTCAAACATCATATGTTTTCTACATTCATATTCTAACATGAACTTTTAAAATATATTCTATGAACCTCAGTTCTGAAAAGCACATAATAAAGGGTAGGCTTTATCTATTACATGAACTGCTATGCTAAGAATAATTTCTCTGCAGCAGCTTAAAATTGTGGTATGCCTTATAAAGCCCAACAGCTGGAGTGTCACATAACTATCAAAGCAACCTGTAATTTAGAAGATATACCCTGCTAAGGGTGATCATAAGGAGGCTTAAGGCATCCTTTTATCTCATGGATGTGTATCCCCAAGGACTACTTTGGTAAAACATGCAATACCACTGCTCTAACATGTTGTTAAAATTATGTCTAAGGCCAAATCCTTATACAGTGGATCATTGTACTGACTAGCTGCTGTGCTGAGTTCCTTTGTTCCATGGCTAGGTCTTTCTTTAGGTAACCTTGTACTTAGTTTGTGACTATTGCAACACTTGTGACAAAAAAACCCCACATGAATTTCCTGTTCTAGTCCTTCAGTCCTAGCTAGATCCTTCACCAGTAGTTATGAGTTGGGTAAGAACTGAGAAAGCTGATTTTGTGGCCTTCTTTAAAGGAGGCCATACCAATGTGATTTCTGATAATACACATGCTCATGTACTTTCATCTCTTGTGGTGTCAGTCCAGATCATCACCTTTTCACTGTTGTGTTGCTTTAGCTGCAGTTCTGTACAACTTGTCAAAATGTAGCTGAGCTACGTATTTTACTTTGTAATGCTGACTGATTTCACATTTATTATCTCTCATTCATGCATGTCAGTAATAACTTGTATTTGAATTGTTGCTGTCACAACCTGTTTACAGTTTATCCAGTATCAGAACTTGTTTCACAGCTGCTGTCCTTCTTGGCAAAAGCTGAGATAGAGGGGAGATGGATGAAGCTGTTCATCTTCTCAGATGGTCTCTTGCTGGAAGCCTTAGAATCAGTGGCATGCACAGCCTGTCTTGCACACTCCAACCAATGTAATCAGCTGCAAAATGTACTGCAAAATTTAGCCACATTTGAAGAATAGGCTATGAGAATCCTTACCAACGCTTTTTATCACTGTTAAGGAGGTTTCTGAAACACTAGACTGTGCTGACTTGATCACATACTTTCTTTCTCCTATGTTCTGGCTCATGCGGTTCTTTAAATACTATCCTTGACTTCAACTTTAAGAGCAGCCACTATGTATAAGAGGGGCATGGAAGTTATTGCTATTGTTTGTAGTCTACTTCTCCCAATCCAGATTCTGTTGTCTTCAAATCACTTTTCCTACTCCTTTACTTCTCTGGTGATGGTCCAAAGGAAACAGTATAAATGTCTCTTTTACAAGATAGTCTCTTTTGCTATACATTCCCCATTGTACTCACTTAGATAAGCCACAAATTGCAGTGTTACTTCAGTTGGGTTGTAAAACAATGGCTTAAAGTCACAGAATCACAGAATGTTTGCAGTTAGAAAGGACCTCTGGAGGTCATCTGCTTAAACAAGGACACCTAAGGCCAGTTGCTTGGGAACATGTTCAGGCAGCTTTTAAATATCTCCAAAGACAGAGGCTCCACAGGCTTTCCAGGCAATATGTGCGAAGGCTCAGGCACTCTCACAGTGAAGAAGTGTTTCCTTGTGTTCAGCTAATTTTCCTATTCTCTCAATATGGAAATAGGGCTGAAAGTAAGATGTTAAAGTAGAAATGTCTGAATATGATTTCTTACACTTTTTTTTAATTCTTTCATTTCCTATCTTTGTCATTTTCCCTTTTAAGAATATACAAATGTGCCTTTCTTTTTAAAAAACCGCCTTTGAATAGGAGCGTGATCACAACACTGCCAATAAATACTGAAACATATAACGACTGTTCCTGAAATTACTTGTTTAATGGTTTGACTTGATGATTTATTTAAATTCAAGTACAGCAGAGATTAGAGCTTGATATTAAAAAATTGACTCATTATTACAAAAGAGTCAAATAATTTAGGTTTGTCAATTTAGATTTAAAATTGGCAGACAAAATTCAATACAAATAGACATAGTTTAATAGACACTATAAAGAAAACAGAAGGGAGTGATTTGAAGCAAAATGTGAGATGAAGATTATTTGAGGTAAGACCGAAAGGAGGGTGAATTCTTCTTTTTTATAAAAGAAGAAAATTGGCAGTGCAGGCTGCTAGGAAAAAAAAAAAAAAAACCAAAAGAAACGTAGATAAAATATTTTCCTGTTGCAACCATGCTGCATTTTGTTTGCCCAGAGGATAGGAGGGAGAGTAAACACTCACAAATTTGAAACATTTGTTTCTGAGGTGATAGGATACTTTACTACCTAACACATATTTCCTTCCTCTTTGTATAAGTAAACTCGTAGTGCAGGGAAAATAAAAGCTGCAGGGTTTGTAGGGTCGTGGTATTCCCCCAGCCACAACAGTTCTGCAAATGGTGAAATTTCCCTGTATGTATGTCTGCAGATATTTCATACTCAGTGAAATAACTCGCATGCTTTAGGACATGCTTTAGGACAGAGGGTAGCTTTTCAAACACCTGAGCAGAATGAACTATATTATTCCAAAAATAATATATACCCAAATGGTACACAACTGGCTATAATGAAGGATATTTAGTGCTGAGCAGCGATAGACAAAGTATAAGCACCTTTCAGTGCACCTAGCAAATGCTTCTGAATAATGAATGCCACCAAGGGAGACCCAAAAGCAGAAACACTGTGGTGTCTGATTCCTTTTTTTTCTTTAATACTTTGCCAACAGACTACTCACTCTTCCATAGTAGCATGCATACATATACGATCTTATCATATATATCAGCTTTTACAGCATTTGAATCATAGAATCGTAGAATCACCAGGTTGGAAAGGACCCACCGGATCATTGAGTTCAACCATTCCTAACACTCCCTAAACCATACCCCTCAGCACCTTGTCCACCTGTTCCTTAAACACCTCCAGGGAAGGTGACTCAACCATCTCCCTGGGCAGCCTGTTCCAGTGCCCAGTAACCCTTTCCGTGAAAAATTTTTTTCTGATCAAGCCTGAACCTTCCCTGGCGCAGCTTGAGGCCATTCCCCCTTGTCCTGCCCTCTGTCACTTGGGAGAAAAGGCCAGCTCCTTCCTCTCCACAACCTCCTTTCAGGTAGTTGTAGAGAGTATTAAGGTCTCCCCTCAGCCTCCTCTTCTCCAGGCTAAACAACCCCAGCTCTCTCAGCTGCTCCTTGTAAGACTTGTTCTCCAGCCCCCTCACGAACTTTGTTGCTCTTCTCTGGAGAACAAGGCAGGGCAAAGACCACATAAATTTAGGTTATAAGGAAAGTAATGAAATTCGAGAGTCATGTATAGCTTGTCTGACTGTAAATGATGGCAGCCATCTACTTGTAGAGTAAGACTGCAAAGATTTCTTGTGAGCAAATCAATTCTAATTAAAGCATCCACAGGCAGCTTATATTTAAAATAAAAAAAAAAACCAATTATACTGCACAGCACTAATAGTCCTAGTGAAAAAAACCAAACCCAACAAACTCAACAAAGCTTCGCAATATTACTGAGTCATACAATAGTGATTTACTGAATACCCAGGTTCTAGTACTTAAAAGAAATTATTTATGCCAATATATTTTCTTTCAAAACATGATAATCTGCTGTTGGTCCACAAGTTTTTTCTTAGAAAGAGGTTCCATAAATGAACAAAAAATTGCAGATGACCTGTGCATGCATTCAGAGTATTTAAATAATTTTGTGGTTTAATTTATATAATTATTTTGAAAGCTATAATTATTTTGAAAGATCACAGTAGCATAAAAAGATAAGTTCAAACCTCTTGGCATTAAAGAAAACAAAAGTTTTGTTTACAGTTCTGGGTTTTACAACAGTTTTATAGCTTATCTTTTCGTATATTTTCTTCAGGAAAGGGGGAAGATATACCAGTGTTTTAGATAGCAGTGCATGGGTCCTCATTTGGGCTTTTTTTGTCTTCAGTAGCAATAACTAGAAGCAAAAGATACCCAGATGTGCTGGGTTTTAAGTGCACAACGATGCATTTTCTTCCCATCAGGTAACTGTCAACATATACTGTACAAAGTGGAGCTGGTGTGAGATGAAACTATGGAGGGTCCTATAGCCCTTTTCATCTTTGCATGTTTAGGAGGACCTAGCTCATATAAATCTGCAGTCTTGCCACCAAGTGAAATGAAGATTTAGAGCCATGCGCATTCACATACACTGAAGCCACGGGAGCTGCCTTGTGGCATCCTTTTTCTGTTACAATAATTAGGTTATGCACTGTTGTAGAACTTCCACGGAAAAAAATTAATTTCTGTAGCTAAAAAACAAAACCAGGGATCAATTAAGCAAACTGAAATTTGTGAAAGAAAATGTGGGACTGCTAGAAAAATTGCCCTACAATTATTTTCACTGCTGAAAAAGCCGTACATTTGTACATCGTGCTTGCCAGAGGCAGCTGAATGTTTCTAGAGCATTGGTTTTTGATTTACATAGAGGCTCACAGGTAGACACAATGTGATTGTTTGATGGTGACCTCTGATGTGAATGCAGCTTTTCCAGGAGACAAAGCATTTGGCAGAAGCTCGAAACTCATGAGACTTGCATGAGACTTGGACATCTGTACCTCCGACCTCTCTTGTAAAATTGAAAGAACTGCCACTGTTCTCGCTTGAATGGCTGCTAAAAATCTTAACTGATCACCATTAATAAAGCATACTGAGACTCAGAGCATGAGCATTTTATGAGAAAAATATGAAAAAAATGAGAAATCTTAATGTAAAGTCTGAATCCCATCTTAGAAAATGAGGTTTTATTTTAGGACTACTAAGACAATCAGAACAGCACCTTTACAGAAGTTTGCTGAACTAACTGGATGTATCTCTCTAAAAGATATTGTCAGTTTTTAAGAAGCATCATTTTTAAAACATTTGAGATCTGAGTATTACACAGGAGTTCTTCAGTTTGGCCCAGATTCAGAACAGCCTGTTCAGGGAGTGTAACAAAGTCCTTCTTAAATAAATATATATTATACTTGGTGCTAGGCACCTATTTTTGTGCCTTCCAGAAGAAGAGTGACATCAGTGTTGTTTAAGGGCTTTCTCGCTCAGATTCTGGTTGTGGAAATCATCAGATAAGTAGAATCATTTCTGAAGCTTCAAATCAGAACTTCATATCCTTTGCATGTAGTGAAACAATATCTATACAACGTTCATTTCATGGAGCGCAAGCTTTCTAAACTATTTTTGCAACTGTTTTTTTCACAGCATCCATTTCCCTGACATCTTGGAGCACTTAAAGTACGCTGCTCATTTGCAGAAAAAAACAGTAATATTTCTGCTAGTATCTAAGAATGAAAGCTGAAACAGCATTCAAACTATATCTTGGATAGATGTTCAAAAACATATCCTTAGCGTAGTTTCCCATGTTACTGGCAATTCTAGTTTGCGTGCACCTGATAAAATGGTTTGAACCATGAAAGCTTAATACTGCAAAGAATGCTTGATGATGCTAGAATATGCCATATGACAAATTCAGAGCAACTCATGCTGTTGCTGGTTTATCAGTTCTTGCCATTGAGAAAGCCTAGTCAAATATATCAGGCTGGTGAAGGGTCTGGAGCACAAGTGTTATGAGGAGATGCTGATGGAACTAGAGCTGTTTAGTATGGAGAAGAGGAGGCCGAGGGAAGACCTTATTGCTCTCTACAACTACCTGAAAGGAGGTTGTAGCAAGGTGAGTACTAGTCTCTTCTCCCAAGCAATGAGTGATAGGACAAGGGGAAATGGCCTCAAGTTTCACCAGGGGATGTTTAGATTGGATATTGGGAAAAAAAATCTCTACTGAAAGAGTGGTGAAGCACAGGAAGAGGCTGCCAAGGGAAGTGGGGAAGCCTCCATCCCTGGAGGCATTCAAAAAATGTATAGAAGTGGCAGTTTGGGACATGGTTTAGAAGGCATAGTGGGTTGGGCTGATGGTTGGACTTGATGATCTTACGGGTCTTTTCCAACCTCAATGATTCCATGATTCTATTATTCTAAGCAGACATCTATTTTCCTCACCTTTCTGGTGACTGGCACTTGCAGTCAACTTCCAAACTTCTGCTTCCTGTCTTTCTTGGAAAGTTTGAGGATTTTTATTTATTTACCTGTATTACTAACATGAGATATAAAATTCCCTGGACTTTTTATCCTAAATAATCAAGATGATGGTCAATAACTTTTACGTTACCGAACGGAGAAGCAGGGAATATATTTTTATCTGCAAGGAGGGCTATTTGCAAAAGAGAACTTTATCAGGGAAGTATTGTTATCTCTCTCTCTCCCCTGAGCACTTCAAATCATGACTAGATAACTCTCCAGAAATCCAACTAAACACAGAGGTCAACGGTGAGGTGACTGAGTAAACTTGTAGGAAATAGGGCAGATCTTAATCAGCATGAAGTCATGAATGCAAACCAATCCAAATCAAGTGAAGACAAATGAACAAAACTAGTGTAGCAACAAAACAATGAAGAAATTAATACAAGGGTTTAAGACTGCTAATTTTTGCTTCCATGTTCTTCCCTCTGGTCCCTGACTCAGAACTAATGCTTCAAGGCCAGTTCTGCAAGTAACAATGCACTAAACAAGAGAAAACAGAATGGCAGTTTTGTTTACAGTCATTGGAAGACCACACAAAAAAATGCAGAAATGTTTGATAAGTGAAGGAAGGGAAAGTGTATGCATAACCACCATCAGAATGTTAAGTGTCCTAGCTTAGATGCTCTGGGTTACTATTACCACTTGTAAATCACCTTAACATAATGTAATATTTTTTACAGTGAGGGTAGAGAGACACTGGAACAGGTTGTCCAGACAAGTTGTGGATGCCCTATCCCTGGGGAGGTTCGAGGTTTTGAGGAGCCTGATCCAGTGGAAGGTGTCCCTGCCCATGGCAGGGGGGGTTGGAACTAGATGATCTTTAAGGCCCCTTGCAACTCAAGTCGTTCTATGATTCTATGAATATATTGTAATAATAAATACAGGTGTATTACAATTCTCTTAGTTTTCTATCATCCTTTCTCCTCCCCTCAGTCAACAGCTGGATTAGCAGTTGGCACACATAGAAGTGGATTCTATAGGACACTAATTTTTTCTCACTTTAGATAAAAATATTCTGCTATCTAGATTCTGATCATGCCTATATCACCTTGTCTCTGAAACTTCCCAGTAAAGTCCGTTGTCTTTCAATATAAGAGTCAGTATGCGTGCGATAATGGTGAGATATATAGCACTATTTATAGTGTTTTCAAGGTCTCCAGAGATCTTTTTAGATAGGTCTCTGTTTACAGCTCAAAGGAAGAAGCATAAGGCAAATAAACAGGCTCACAGTTGTTGTTTTTTTGATTAAAGCATAAAGGACCTGAAATGGGGAGAAAACAAACAGAGGAGTTGCAGTAAATGCCTTTTCTTGTGCTAGGATTTGAAGCTGGTGAGAAAAACACTGACTGTGCATGTGACAGATCAGTACCTGCTATGCGAGCCTCCTTGTCTTCAAATGAGTACTATTGCTATCAATTAGCTTTATTTCTGATTCCCTTTCTTCTCTTTCTTTCCACTCGTGTTAGTCCTATTTTGCTCCATGACATGAAGTTATGAAACCTTCGTCACTACAGAATAAAGAATGAAAGTTGAGAAGATGTACATGGATACCTAAAGTCTGCACAGAGACTCTGCTCATTAACTACAAGCATCAATAACACAAAATAATCCCATCCCTACAGCACCTATTCACACAGGAATATATTTTCTAATTTTAATTAGAAAGTTCTGGTATTCCATTGTTTTTCTACATTGCTAAATACATACCTGTGTTCAATAGCATCAGAAATTATTTGTTTCACTGTAGTTTGTTCCACTGTATCAAATTGGTGTCCATTTACATTGCTAAGAGTTCTCAATCTTGTTGAGACAAGCGTCTACTTTTATAGTAGCTTACTACGGCTTTTGGTCCTCCCAATCCATACTTTGTTGTATACATTTATAGTTTTCCCATATTCATTGGGAAAAATTTTGGACTATGGACACTTGGGACATTTTCACCCTTGTGATATAATGTATTTTTCTGCAGTACATAAGTTAGGGGCTTAGTCAACATATGAAACCACTAAAGAGAGATGGCACCTCTATGACACACAGAGAAGATCTGACTTTTTTATTTAAGTTTTATAATCCATGCTGCATATGTGTTCTGTTGAACGCTAATTTATGGAAAAGATTTTACAGAAGACAAGCATGAAATTGAAAAGTGTAAAATGAGCTAAGGTTGCTGCTTCATCACTTTAAATAATACTGTAGATCTCCAATAATCCAATAGGAGAGAAATAATAAAGGCTGTATATAATGCAGTAATAGATTTTACACAGATAAGGCAACATTTTAACTCGAAGGATAAATCATTTAAGTTCTTCCTGGCCACCAGAACAAATTTTGTGTTAATCCAGTGAGGTTTATCACAAACCAAAATGATATGAATAATATATATTACTTGTTTCATTAAAATCTGATTATATTATAGCGTAGAAATTTAATTTCTGTAAGTATGTCATTATGCCTTATTTCATCTGCCATGTGCAAGTACAATTTTATTGTGAGGGTGAATTAAGCCAAGACATAATAAGCAGATGGATATCCCGAACACAATTCACACTAAGATGTAAGTTTCATTCTCAAGAAATATACAGATGGCTGTGTTAAATGATCCACAATAAGTGTACATTTTTCTGTGGGTCACATGGTTGTGTTAGAAATAAAAACAATGTAGATAAAATTATGAACCTTATCTATCTACTTAATTTTACACTGAAGTAACAAAAATGACTTTATTAGATTTTTTTACCGGTTGATATTCTAAGCAAATAAAATAACAACACAGCTCATCTCTGAGCAATTTAGCACACTGAAAACTTGCTGTGGCATTAAAAAAAATGGATTTTATTATCAGTGATATTTTTCCTTTGTTCACAAGGCTCAAGTCCTGTTGTGCAAATACCCATTCTCTCTGAAACTTATGTATCATCTCCAGCAGTAGTTTTTCAACTGCCAAGAATTCCATGAAAAAGGGGATTAAAATCACTACACAGCTAGAACACAGTGGTGTTTAATATCTTCTATGATTGTACTAATTTTTGACAACTAAAAATTAAGTTATCTATTCAAATGAAGAGCTACTAATATTCAATATTTTTCTCCAGTTCCCGTGATGCACCGGTGATTCAGTGTTTCATGATATAATTTGTGCACTGCTGTGCTTCCTCTAAGTCCTCTACATTCTTTTGGATCATAAGGGCCGTATTTAGGAAGGTAAATGTTTTCATCTACGGATCATTAGCTCAATCCGCTCACTTGTCTTCAGGTCTTTTTTGCCTCCTTCTGTCTGAACACTGACCGTTTCAAAGAACTAGTCAGCTATAAAGAAACAGAGTTACTCACATGCACCATTGAAGCAGATCTTTCCCTCATATGATCATTTTATGCAGCCAGGAGATATATTTGAAGGGCAAATCTCTCCAGCTATTAAGTGTATTTAACTATGCATTCCTCTCTGCTGCACCTTCAAAGAAAAGATGTTACAACGTTGATTACTTGGACCAACAACCAAAAAATTCTGCTACAAGGAATGCCCTTTCAAAAAACAGTGCTGCATTTTAAGTCATAGCATGCATTTTGCATAAAAAAATTACCTTTTTAATGTTTTGCTTTAAAAGATAACACATTTTGATTGAATCAAGCTTCCACTGAGAGCACGAGCTTCTTACTAAATTGGAGGGCCTTTAAAATGATAAGGTAATAAAACTGTTCAGTCTTGTTAGATACTTAAAATATTAACCAAGAACAAGCTTCTAGTAAAATATGCACATTGGAAAGGGAGAAAGGAGAAGTAGGGAGATAAAGATCTTTGGCTGACTTGCATAGATACAGCTTCATGGATATGACTTAAGGATACATTACTTCAGCTGAGGTTCTGTCTTAATTTTATTGTAAAATACAATGGGATAAGAGAGGATGGACATGTGTAATCAATGTTTTGCTTGTAACAAAGTTAGAAGCAAAGACAGAGGAGCCCTTAGTGATAATTTTGTTGCTATGCTGGTATGTCTTATTAAAATGCCAGATTATTACAAACTCAGGGAATTGTCCCAGCTACCTTTGATTAATTTTATGAACTTCTATGCTTGTATCTAACTGGTTAAATAGACATCCCCAGCTCTTAGTAGAAACCATAAAACGTTCCAATCAATAATAATAAAGCCTCAATCCGACAAAATATCTTTTAATTCTATGACTTTGTTATGACTGCCCTTGGTCTTTATCTGGACTAAAATTTCTTGAAGTCCTAAAGTATAAGAGAGTTCTCTGGTGCTGAATTCTGTCAGCAACTATATTCAGCATAAATTAAAACATATTTTTATATATGTGCATGTCCATATTCAGTCTTACATGCAATTAATACCAAATATATGGAAAACATACAAATGTACTCAAAAATATATATAATATCAGTTGCTTCAAAGTAACAGGCTGTGAAGATACGGTTACTTTTTGATTATTCTTTCAGTAAGAACTGCCTGGAATTACTTCCAGCTGACCTATCTGTGGTGTTTAATAAATATGGGTGGAAGCATTGCACATAATATTAAGAATGTGATCACCTCAGTCTTATTGGCTGCCTAATCACTGGTCCTGGAAACCCTAAGGGCTGGGGTAGGATGTTGCAGCAGAAGAGGTACAGTAAGGCTGCTGTCCTCACTGCAGGGGCAAGGCACACATTCTGTACCCACCAAGTATCCACTGGAGGCTCTTGTTTCTACTCTGGGTGCTTTTACTTGGTGTAAACATCAGAGCTGAGGTGAAGGTTCCAACTACTACCTCCATAATGTGGGCCATTATTATCCACCTTATCTGTAAATTGTTGCCCAAAATAACCCCATTGAGTTTATAAAATGGGGGAAAGGAGAAACTCCAGTCTTTCTATTCTTTATAAAAGAACAGTGGACTTGGGGGTTAATAGAAAATTTCAAAACTGCATAAAGGTTTTGGCTGTTAAATTCTTTGTGGTATGCTAAGACATTCCTTATTTCACTTTAGCCTGTTTTATGATGGGATAAAAGATGTTCAAGACAATAATAAAAAAAAAGAGAGACTGCATCAATCTGTGTATCCCTCCCTGCTAAAAGAAAATTAACTTGGAGCTAGTCAGCCTGATCTTCAACTGCTATAAAATCTCCCTGTAAATTCACCACTGAAGACTTAAATTTATGCTCTCAGGCATGTTTTCTTTTAAAAGGAATACTTTTAGGATGGCCTGGCTGCTCCACCCATGCTCCATTTTTCCATTTCCAAGGCCTGAATGGCATGTTGTAACTGATAGCACTTTATTCTGTTGAACCGTTGCTCCTTTAGCAGTAGATGCTGAGCTCTCATAAAGTTTGTTTAAATATTTATCCTGTGACCTACTCTTTGCTCTAGGTCATTAACTATAGGGCAGCTCCTGATGTGGTCTTTCCATCTTTCCCATGAGAATGTCCTTGCTTGAGTTGATTGATTACATATTTTACTTCATTGGAAGTAATTCTTTCCAATCGATGTCAGGAAACTAATTTCTTCAATTATTTCTTTATCAGTGTCATTCTTTTCTTGTATAACCATCACTAACTACAATAAAACTTCCTCATATTGCTTATTATTAATCCCAAGCATAGTAAACCTGATTGTTTCTCCAATTCAATGAAAATTATATTGGGTTCTATTGACTGACTTTTTTCAGCTTTCTGTGAAACATTGTTTTGGATAATTTCCTTGTGATTAATTTCAATTTTTTTGTTAGCCATCCTTTCACCACTAGTTTGCTGTATGTAGGGTTTATGTAGTAAATGTGTGCAATGACTTGCACAGTGTCCATTGATTTGAATTAGTGCTTCCTCCAAAATTCTGTTGTCTTTTCATGTATAATGGGCTTTTCCTGGGAAGGAGCCAGCAATTTAAAGCTGTAATTTTAAATGTTTGCCTGCTTGCTTTCTGACAGTTCTACTCTGACAATACCTTCAGAGTCTCATATGTAAAGCGTATGGGAAGCAACCCGTCGATCAGCAGTATCATTGCAATCTGTTTGAAATTGAAACTAATATTTAAGCTGTTATCAAAACTAGCCAGGTCTTCTATTGCAATTAGTGCTCATTTTAAAGGTCCTTCTTTCTTTGTTTAGCTAATAGCTCTCAAGTAACACTGTGTTTTGCGGGTGACTTCATTACATATAACTGCTAAACTAACAGTTTCTGTAAAAGATATTTTTGACAGCAATTTGTCTCTTCTACTTTCTCAGTATTCCTGGTATGTGAGTAGTTTCCAGCCATGATATACTTAACTCCTGAAGTGGAGGGCTGAATTTTTAAACTAGCTTGTAGTGGTAATTCATTTCTGATGTGACATTCCGAGCAAATAATAGAAACCTGCTAAAGTGAGCAAAACTCCTGGAATCTGCAAATAGATACGCTGGATGATAATGAGTGTCTGGTTTGTGATCCCCAAAATTGCTAATAGTCAGTCTCATACCTTTTATGCACAGTTTCACTTGACACTATTATTCATGCCTCTGTGTAAGTACCAAGAATCTACCCTGAATATATATGTCATACAGACACGCATGTCTTCAAAGGCATGGGTTTTATCTTTTCTATATCTTGTTTTGTATGCTGTTTGTATTCTTGAGACAACGTCTTTCAGCATCTGCAGAGCTTTGTAGAGAGAATCAGAAATCTAGGTTCTGTTGCTTGTTTCTGTGACTTTTTGAAACACTGGATGTCCCCAGATCATTTTTCTTCTCCTTTCCTCCATCCATTCTTGTCTTTGCCAGCTCATTCTGCAAACTTCTTAAGACCAGTGGGTTTCTCTTTGTAACAAAGATACTGACATGGACCTTGACAGAGTGAGATGTTTGTCATGATTTTTCCATCCTTGTATGCTTAATAGAGGGTAAACACTTGTAGTGCTGATTACAGGCACTAGGCACTTAAGAAAACTGTATTTTTAATTACAGTAAGGATAATGTCCCAGATAAGCCCAGAATGCAAGACATTCTTAACCTGAATTTGTCCTGAAAATATGTGTTCAGCACGTAAGACTGTGATTTCAAAATGTTGAGTTTTCAGCAGAAGTGGCCGATGATGATTGGACCTCACTGTGGTAGGCACAATACCTTTGTCACTGATTTAAGAAGGAGCTAGGTGAAGTGTTCAGCTTGGATAGTCTTGGGGAGGATGAAAGAAGACTTTTTAAAGACTTTTTGCAGGCTTTGCAGAAATGAAATATTAATAAATAAGACAGAGATGGTTTATTTGTACATTCCTCCAGAAGAAGCTGGGTTACAATTTAGGATTTTCTATCACTGACACACATTTCAATTACCAAAAGCTGGCTATACAGTGAGAAACAATGAAGAAGGGACGAGAAAGAGTAATGAACCTCTTTTCCAAGGGAACATAAATAATAGTATTATTGGTTTTGCATTTAGTTTTAGTTTTCTTGAATTTCTAGCAATAAATAGTTTAATCCTATAAAGCTATCATTGGAGTAACTGACACTATAAATCACTGCTTTTACAATGGACATCTAAGCGAGCTGTTTCTACTGCCTCAATATTGTGAATTAACTGAATTAAAGTTAAAAGTATTTCCCCTAGAGATTTACAACAGTATTTGATTTGGCCATTGTAAACAAAATCAGATATTGTTATAAAAAAATATACTTCCAGCTGCTTTATAGAAATTACAACACATATGAATCTCAGAGGATTTCTCTTAAACTATAAACTTGTGGCCTTCCCAGCAGGGAAAGAATGAGACAAAGGGAATCAGGCCAGGGTTACTTGCCTTTTCACAGGCATCACAAAAAAAAAAAAAAGCTTTTTGAAGAGGAACAAAGAGAAGAGAGATGAGTGACTACCAAAATAAAGGTGTAGTTAATAAAGGTGTTATTAATAAAAGCGCCTTATTACTGTACTAAGGCTTGTCACCATTTCCTTGGTGAAAGGAGCTGTTGTTTTGCGGAATCAAACTCTAACCCAAAATGAGTTATAAAACAGGTATGTTTATTTCCAGCGCTGGGGTGCAAGGGGGTTCTCCTCCTAGCTTGCACACCATATAACTTAACAAGCAGCTACTTATAGTGTAAAGACATGCATAGTTATAAGCGCCTACTATATATTCATAACCTTCGTATTATAATTAGTTCTGGAAAGTTCGCTCCAATCTTGCGCCTGCGTAGTGCCTCCTGATGGTCATTGGCTGGGGTCTTAGGGATGAAGTAGGAAGTCTTCCTCGGGATGAATATATTTCTTTTTGAACTTTGTGCAGACTCAGTCTCCTTTGGCTGTTTTCAAACTCCTGAACCAAATGCAGCCAGCTTTCTGCATTCCAATGCCCACTTATCAGTAAATTGCTGCTAGCTGGCTCCTTCATTATCAACTTCCAAGGTCTTCAAGGCGAACAATGCCAAGCTCTAACGAACGCTCCCAGCTCCCTTGTCTGCTTTTGCACATCACTGTCATAAGCAATGCATGTTTTTAATAGCCATTTACAACTGTAAAAGTAGAAATCACGGGATTCAGTATATACAGGGCCATAATCTTCACATCCAGAAGTCTTTAATTGTAAGAATAAACGATTATGCTCATTACACACTCAGAGCAGTGTACAAACATGAGCTAATTAATCTTAACTACGCTTGAGAGTTAACTGGAGGCAGGTATGACATTCTATTCTCAGTTTAAAGAGGTGAAAGCTGAGGCAGAAAAGTAAAGCATTCAGCACAGATGCAATCTAAGAGTTAACAGATTCATATGTTGAACAATCAGATCCTCTTTCTCTATGCCCTTTTTCAAAAATGTACTCATTCCTCCTGACTGGTAGGCCTGTTTCTGTGTGATAGTACAATAAAAGCAGGGAGAATCTGTACTCCAGGAGGTTTGAACAAGAGTTGGTTTCCACAGCCAGAATGGAGACACCTCTGAACAGATTCCTTGATGTCCTTTGGAGCTTAGCTGTGTGCCACTGAGTTCAAAAGAATCATAATCAGATCAAAGGTCACAAAGTTCTGTGCTGTCTTAGGATATTGACAGATTTAAACATAATACTATGCCGTTTTTCTCCTTTATGCATCTTTTCTCTCCTATGAGAGCATGAGTAATACCTCCTGCTGATAATAAACATGCTGCAGCTGCAAGAGATATTTCTCAGAAAAACAGGCAAAGGAGAAAATCCCCAAGAACAGTAGGTATCCCCATTAAAGAAGAATTATTCTTATGTTGGGCAGATCCCTGAAAGATCTCCTTTGCTTCCTTTATTGTGAATACATATCACGACATAAAAGTCTTGTGCAAAATCACACTGTATATATAACATTCTAGAGTTATAATTGTATAATCTTGTCAAGATTAGAATCAAGATTCCATATACAATCAAGATTCTTCAGGAGGCTTCTCCTCAACACATATACCATTCTGAGTTCAAAGTCAAAACTTTACTTAAGTTTTAGTTACAGGTACATAAAGTTAATTTACAGTTCAGACTGGAAAATTAGTTACAATATTGACTTGATTGATCTTTTGGAAACATCTAAAGTTGGGTAGTCTCAACTAGTTGTTACTCATATGGAAGAGTCTTCTCCGAGATATAAATATTGTTCAATTTTCTAACAATTTTGAAAAAAAATCTAGGTTTTATATCTCAAAATATGCTCTCCTATGAAAAGGTAATTCTGAAAGAATCTTCATGGGGGAAGACTTCATCAGCAGACTGGTGCCCTTTGACTCCAGGAAAAGTCTAGCTGGGAAATTGGGCAAGATATCATCCTTATTTTGCATTTCCTAAGGCCTTTCCTTTTTTTCTAGAAAGTGCTGAATTATTCACACTATGCTAATAAAGTTCGAGTCATCAGAGCAGTCTCCTGAGAATATTAATAAATTATTTAATAAAAGAGTGAATTTGGTCAAGTTGTCTCTCCATTAAACTAGTCAGCAGTATAGTGATAATCAGATGAACAGCAAAGATTAATTACAAGACAGGGAGTACAGCAGAATTGTGTTGGAAAAGGAGACTGCCAGTATTCCAGCCTGAAAGAGCCTGGGGAAATTCAGCTGCTAAAACCTAAAGAAAGCCTGAGGTGGTAAAAACATTCAAGGTGGAAAAAAGTGGTTCTGTGCATGAAGTCAGGATACAGCCAAGACAGGGCATTCTGACAGCACCTTCATTGACATTCTCTGATGTAAAGGTCCCACAGCATCTACAGACATGCATGCCAGAATGGGCATGGCAGGGGTCGCTGATCTGCAGCAGAAATAGATTAAGCCTGTTTTAAACTGACCTTCTACAAATATATCCATTCTTTTCCCTCTGTGAAGTACGTAGTTGTTTACCATTTATTGCAATGCTGAGAAACTAGTATCAATTTTCACTCTGTTCAGTCATGCATCTTCATATGATCCAAATTTTCCATCTCTCAGTACACAGAGTTCTTGCTCATTTCCCAGCTGATGTTCATTGTTTCCCTAAATATCCAAGCTAATGGTACACCCAAGAAGTTTCTTAGGCATAGCTAAAGACACATCTATCTGAAAGATCAAATCTCCTGGCAGATCATACTACTATAGAAGGAAAACAATGGAGCTTCTTGGCTTAAGAATGTGGTTTTACCTATTAAAAGGTTTGGTGTGTCAATTCAGGAATGCTTTGCGTGCTCGACCAACAATTTAATCCATAATAGCTTGAATAGGGTAACCTACCAGTTGATTCTCCCAAATTCATGGTGAGTAGTAACAGTTGACACAGAAACCAGAGGAGACGTCTATTTTTTTCTTATTGTTTGCATTTTTGGTGGGAGTTGAAAGAGTAAGAGATGAAATCTCAGAGGGAATTGTTGTAGACTCTGGGAAGTAATTTCATAGCCTTGTTTTTCTGTTCCTTGCTTTAGCATGTCAACCCTTGCAGCTGACAGCCTCATCATGCCTGCAGAACTTAGCTGTCGAGGGATGTTATGATCTCCTGACAAGAAATGAATTTTTAGAAATCTTGGTCAAGTGCCAGAAGGTCACTATCTTGGAGCAAATGCAGTATTCCCTGGGGAAGCAGCATAAGAAGTCTTGGATAGGCAGCACTGAATTTGCCTTTGAGTAAGAAATGCATCAGTCATTCTGCTGAGGTTTTCTTCTTTATCAAACAGAAGTGGAAGAAGACATTCTCAGAGTGAAGAAAAATTCTCATAATAAGGAGTGTCTATGTCTTTGGTGACTCTTGAGAAGGCACCTTTGACCTACTGGAAAGTCAAGCATCCATCCCACAGGATCTTCAAAATTATTCTCTCTGAGTCACGTCAATTGTACTTGGGCTTTGGAACAGGTACGAGATGTTCAAGCAGATAGAATAAAATTGGAATTTCTCCTAAGATCGTCCATCAAAAAAATTATAAGCAAGAGATGCTTTGGCAAATATTTTTCTTCACTCATCTAGAACTTTGGTAAGAAGAAATACATGGCATTCTTAGTTTGTTTCTAACACTCAGGATGATGAAGGAACCGAACATACATAGGATGAGACGTATTTTTGGTGCTGTTTGTGATGCATTGTCCTAGCTGATGATTCAGTAGTAAGTGTGGTGTAGTAGGAAGACATTGTTCAGCCTCCTTTTTCTTTGTGTATTTACTCAGATATATCCAAGATAATGAATGCCTTTTCACATTCTTGTGTTGCTGCAAAGTGTTTTGAAACACTGATGCAAAAGCTATGAATTAACTCTGTTATTATTTCAGCACCCTATACTACAGATCCTGTGGACTAAATATTGAGATTTTGGTGACAGTGTGGATTCACATCTTGCGATAATTTAGATTGTTCTTACTGTACAGATTTTGCATTAAAATAATTGCCAAATTATATTCATTGTGTTAGACTTAACATTAAATTTATTTTACAGAGCATCGTCAACTGTTTATTTTAATTCTTGACCAGTAATCAGCATTCTGACTAACAACCGTCCTTTCCCTTTTCAATGCTTAGTATGGACTATTGCCAACATTCACCGCTACATATGTATCAGTGTATATGGTCTTCAATTGAGACTCATACAATGCATCACTATGCAGCTATTTACAATGAGGCATAAAGAATGACTTTGTAACTGCAATAGGAGAATTCTGTAAGTAAGCTGAAAATAGCATAACAATTAGAAGCCAGCAAGGACAGCAAACCCACAGTAGTCAAGCACAGCACTCTTCCCTGTCATTTAAGTGAGGAAAATAATTCAAGAGATGAGACGTAGCATGTAGTGAATCACCGTAGTCACATCTGGAAGTCTCATTTCATGGGTTCCCAATATATTAATTATAATATTTTTGAAATGGCAAAAACTATCCCTCTAACAGCTTTTTCACTTTATTTGTTCAAAGCCCTAAAGACTGTCTGCAGCCCTTGAGTTGCAGGTTGTTGAGACTGCACTTTGTCCAGTATAACTCTCAGCATTAACATACAGTGGGAAGTGCCACATCCAACCATTCTTTCTCCAGTTTCACCACCTTTGTGAGAAACCTCTACTATGAGTCCAGAACAAAGCATGAATTTATATCTGCAATGTGGTTTAGCTGTCCTGCCACTCCAGACTCTCAAGTTCCACAATCTAGTATTAAACTATACCTTCAATGTAGCTTTTAAACATCTATCAAGTGCTGAAATTTATACTCTATATTGTATTGTATAGAATCACAAGATTGTTTGGGTTGGAAGGGACCTTAAAGATCATCTAGTTCCAACCCCTGTGCCAGGGACAGGAATACCTTCCACTGGATCAGATTGCTCAAAGCCTCATCCAACTTGGCCTTGAACATCTCTAGGGATGTCTTAGGTCAACAATTGCTTGCTGCTTTCAGTCTTGCCTTTGAAATATTTATTTCTTTCCAGTGGTTATGAGCAGTTTACAGTGACAATTTCAGATTATTAGATGACTGTTCTGTAGATGCCTACATTCAGCTAGATGTCCTTAGATAAAGGCTTACACTATGTCTAGCATGTACTGCCCACATATTAGATCAAGCATTTCTGAAGACATGAACAAGCTCAGAATTCCTGTTTTCAAATGATCCATGTCGGGCCAGGTCTTACAAGCCTTCAGGAAAGACATAACTCTGGAGCATCTGGATTTTATCAACCAGATCTTCTACGTAAGTATCAGATGCCCTTGACTCCACATACCATAGCAGGCAAAATTATGTTGTATTACATACTCAGTTTCTCCAGGGAGACTCTAGTCTCTTCCTTTATCTAGTTTGGTTCCTCCTTCTGACTATGCTGGCTACCTTCCAACAAAAGCACAGAAATTGACTTAGTCACATTTTCAGTTAGCCCTAAAATTCAAAAATATATTCCTGAAGCATCTTAATTAGGTTCCACTTCAAAGGCCTACCTTCAAAGGATAAATGACAAAAGAAGCCTGAAATTTTAACTTGGACATTTAAATTTATGTTGAAAGTGAGTGATGTGAGAAAATGCAGTGGTTTATTGAACCTTTTTTCTGTTTTCTTGAAAAGATTTTCAAAATATTTCCTCATTATATGTTAACAGCTTCTCCAGTGCACCAGTGAAGATATTTAAAACCAAGGACGTGGAGGAAAGACACTAATTAGGGTGTACTGAGGAGCCTCAGAGAAGGAAGATGTAGCTCTGGAGGACTAGAAGTCCAGTAAATACCTGACTTGATCCTAAACCTTCTACAGAGCCTTGGGATCTGCCCCTGTTTGTGCCAAGAGCATGTGTGGGAAAAAATTTCTTTACCAAGGTTTCCATCCTGTGACTCACATCACCTGAGGTCCCAGCCCTGGGGTCAGTTGAGAAGAGCCTCAATTCTGAGTGGAAGCTCAGCCTCCGGCTCAACCATCTGCATGGTGCTGGCCGTCCCTGGTTGTGCCCCTTTCCCTCCCAAAGGGATAGGTTTTTTATTATTTGAACCGCTCTGTATCAGACAATTGTGCAAAGCTACCAAGGGCCTTGCTAGTCACAGAGCCCCAGACCACTTTGCTTAATCTGTACTGGAGATCAGTTAGCAGCTGTCACCAGGGTTTCCATCACTCTCTGATCTCCTTCCTCAAATGCATCACAAAAGGGTGAAGTTAGACACAATTGCATAACAAGTTTTAGCACTTGCTTCCTTGTTTTGTTCAGCTCATCCTGAATTAATATAGCTAAAGCTGGGCAGATATAGTCAAAATCTTGGTTATCTAAGAAGTGTTTTTAGCTAGTCACTACCCTTTGATATCTAGTGATCCTGAATGTCATCCAATTATAAACAGTCTGTTGATAGTAACAAATTAAAGATCCATCCTCTCCTCCCCATTCCTGGACAACAGGAAGAAAATAAATGATGCACATCAAAATCATAATTCTGCAGTCTCCAAGGGGATACAGTAAATGTGACTTAATATAAGATTTACTGACAAAATAAGGTATGTCTATATAGATGTTGACAGAGAGGTAATGGTTTATATTAAAAAACGTTCTCCAGTCTCAATTTTCAGATGAAACTTTTTTTCTCTTACGAGATTGCCTTTGGGTTGAAAAGATCCTTAAACTTCTATGTTTTTCCCTACTAACACTTTCGACACTTACACTCATTTTTTATGCTGCTAAGCAATGTACATTTGCTGGAGGCTGAGTAACAATTTCTGTAAATTTTTACTATTATTAGGCACCAATCCAAGTCCCCAAAGTCTAGTATATCTGACCTTTGAAGAAGTTAAAATCTGATCTACCTTGAAACAATGGTACTTTGGGCTATCCCTGTTCGAACTGGAACTGTTGCAAATGATCAAGTTAACATGTTATAAGAAATTCTCCACACAGTTAACAATTCTGCACAGTGTAAAAAAAAATCTCAGTTGGCTGCAATGCAGAATGCAGTCATGCCCTCATAAAGCCAAAGTAATTTGTTACCTAAGGTGTGCTACCCTCATTATTAAGATTACTTGCCAGGACTAAATCCACACCAGGATGCAATGATAAAAGTGCTAAATATTCCATTTGTAGCATCCTGTAACTATTCACATAAAATAACAGCCAGAATGTGTGAAAGCTCTGCTAAACTGATCAAAATCACCCCGATGGATTTCTATGATTACTCACGTTAAAGAATCTGGGGCTGACTTCGCTTCTCGACCCTGAACTGCTGTAGTCAAATGTCAGAGGGAGGACACAGGCTTTGGGTAGCTTGTCCTTGGGCATGGAAGGAACAAAACTAGCAAGGGCCATAAGAAGCCTCTGGAGCTTAGGAGTCATCTTTTTGCTTCTGCCCTTGCTGAAGAAGCTAAGATGAAACACTATCAAACTATTCTATGATTCTATGATCATCCAGTTCCAACCTCCCCCTGCCATGGACAGGGACATTTTCCACTGGAACAGGTTGCTCAAAGCCTCATCCAGCCTGACCCTGAACACTTCAAGGGATGAGGCAACAAAGACTTCTCTGAACAACATGTTCCAATGCCTTACCTCCCTCACAGCAGAAGATTTCTTCCTAATATCTAATCTAAATCTCCCTTCTTTCAGCTTAAAACCATTACCCCTCATCTTATTCCTGCACTCCCTGATAAAGAGCTTCTCCCCTGCTGCTCCAGCTTTTCTTCCTGAAGCTTTGATCCAAACCTGTGCACCAGTTAATTAGGTAAATCTATTTACATGCGGTTTGCACTACTCAAGAATAATGTCTTTTAAATATCGTGAACAGATGATTTTTTTTAATCAGATGCAAAGCTTTCAAAAAAACCTGTTATTCAGAACAGAAATAGAGTTATGCAGAATATTAGATGTGAGTCTGTCTGCCACTGCCTAAGTTGTCTCACTTGAAGTAATCTGCTTTCCATTGTTTCCTTGTTTTCCTTGATGTTACCCATATTTACTCACAAGCCCTAGTCTATAGAAGCTTTCCTTACTTACAGCTTCCTGTTTCATTTTCCTTTTCCTTCGCTCAGTGCCGCTAGCTGTTACCTAATAACAATTTTAGAACAATCAATCAGCAATCTGTGCAAGCGAATAACTTACCAAACACTTGAACCCTGTAATTGTGTTCTGACCTTGGTTTTACTAGAGGTTAGAGTGATAGATTCTTTGCAGCAATGCCACACTTTGTTGTTCTGAAAATGCAGTTCACCTGCCTATGCTAAACTTTACTGCAGAGGAGAAATCAACTGCGGCCACATAAAATGTAGCAATACCTGAAGGAGTCAGTGACGGCATAGAGAGTGTTTGCAAGCAAGGCACAACATTGCCTAAACCAAAGAAAGCTTCAGGAGAGAAGCACATAAAGAAACCAGGTAGGAAACTTGACGATCCTTATGTTGACACTGAAAGAATGTGAAAGGTTTTAAAGTATCTCATTTTCGTCACTTCAGATTTTTGGAATACGAATTTAAGAAGATTATTAAAGTATTTACAGTGACATAATTTTTCACTCAGAAGTCCCTCTTCCACCCTGAACATACTAATAAATGCTGTATTTCCTGTCATTCAATATACCAATAAAGTTCATGGAGTGGTATGCAGTACAGGTACGATTCCTACTGGGCAGATGTCATTCAGTGTATAGAGATTTCCTACCACAGTCTTACTAATACCACTATTCATTATGCAGCGCCGTTAAGAAACATGCACGAGTTCTATGCTTTGCAGAAGCATTGTGAGACTGAAGACCAATAGGTTGAAGTAAATGGATGTTCTTTAGCCATTTAAAATGAAATTATTTGCACCAGAGGAGGTTAGATTGGACCTTAGAAAAAAATTTTTATCTAAAGAATGGTCAAGCACTGGAATAAGCTGTTCAGGGGAGTGATGGAGTCTCCATCCCTGAAGGCATTCAGAAAACGTGCATCTGTGGCACTTTGGGACAGGATGTAGTAGGCATGGTGGGGTTGGGCTGACAGTTGGACTTCATGATTTTAGCGGCCTTTTCCAACCTTAATGATTCTATAATTCTAATTGTCCCTTTCTAGCAAATTGGATGGGATGACAGTTTTGAGTCTGAAAGCTGTTTCATCAGAAGCTGTTTCATGTTTTGAATGTGAATGATGTTTCTGAGAGAAATATTGCAGACACCGTGTAAATGTACATGCATGTGTGTGTGTGAGACCAACATGCACAGAAGGCACTAGTTGGTAATGGGCAGAGGATCACAGAATCACAGAATCACAGAGTCAAAGAATGATAGAATCATAGAATGGGTTGGGTTGGAAGGGACCTTAAATATCACCCGGTTCAAATCTGCCTGCCATAGACAGGCATAGCTTCCACTGGATCAGGTTGCTCAAAGCTGCATCCAGCTTAGCCTTCAACACCTGCAGGAATGAGGCATCCACCACTTCCAGGGCAACCTATTCCAGTGCCTCCCCACACTCACAGTAAAAAATTTCTTCTTAGTATCTAATCTCTTTCAGTTTAAAGCCATGTTGCAATCCTGCCTGGACAGTCCAGGGGTCACCGGAGTAGGAACCTGGGTCTCCCTGTAAAATGTATGAGTTCAGTACTCAGTGGGTTAAACGAAGGCAAAATGATGCCAAATATTTAGTACAAAGGGGAATTTGTACAGGCGTTCTTAGGAATGAGATTGGCATTGGCTTGCTAAATCTATGTTAAGGGAAAAGAAAGAAAGAGAGAAAAGGGAGAAGAGGAGAGAGATATAAATAGGGAGAGAGAGAGAGAGAGAGAGAGAAAGAAGTGCAAGAACACCATCTGGGCTCCAGTCTTCCTCTTCTCCCTCCCAGGATGGTGGGTGTGTTGCAAATGCCCCTCTCACAGAATATTATTCCTAGGTTTTTGGTGGGCTTGTGCAGTGCTTTTGAGAAAGTTCTCGAACTGAGTTTGAGGGGGGTTAAGGAATCTCTGTTGTCCGCGGTATCATTCTGCCCTTGCTCTCCCTACATGCAAGATCACAGCATGACCTCTCTGGGCAGCAAATGCAGTTGGGTGGCAAGTGCAGCTGGGCTGCTTGAAGAGAGAGATAAGATGTTGAAGAACACTGCCTCTGATGCAGTCTCAACAGCACTTTAAGGCAGAAAAACTAGTGGTTTAAGGCAGCCAGAAAGAATTGGTCTCATCCTATTCCTACACTCCCTGATAAAGAGCTCCCCCCTCGCTTTCCTGTAGTCCCCTTTTTAAGCTGAACAATTACAACTCGCTTGTCACAGCACCTCATGCTCCTACACGCGACTGTAAGAACTGCCTATCATAAAACCATGTAATCATGGAATCACCAGGTTGGAAAAGACCTGTTGGATCATCGAGTCCAACCATTCCTATCTGCCACTAAACCATGTCCCTGAGCACCTCATCTACCCGTCATTTAAACACTTCTAGGGATGGTGACTCAAACGCCTCCCTGGGTAGCCTTTTCCAGTGCCCAATGACCCCTTCTGTGAAAAAATTTTTTCTGATATCCAATCTGAAACCCCTCGGCACAGCTTGAGGCCATTTCCCCTTGTCCTGTCCCCTGTCACTTGGGAGAAGAGGCCAGCACCCTCCTCTCTACAACCTCCTTTCAGGTAGTTGTAGAGAGCAGTAAGGTCTCCCCTCAGAATTCTCTTTTCTCTCTTCTCTTCTCTTCTCTTCTCTTCTCTTCTCTTCTCTTCTCTTCTCTTCTCTTCTCTTCTCTTCTCTTCTCTTCTCTTCTCTTCTCTTCTCTTCTCTTCTCTTCTCTTCTCTTCCTGCACAGACATAGAAAGGACAAACACAGTGCATGTGTTAAAACAGGCATCAGGTGTGAGCATGAGCAAATATATGAAGGAGTAGAAGGGAACCACAAGGATAATACTGGTGTCTCTGATTGACAGCAGTATTGGTGCAACTAGGATTGAATTGTAGCCAAGCCTCACACCAAACAAAGAAAGAGAGGATGAAATTCTTTCCAGTCTTAGAGGGGGCATGACAGAAATCATATAGGAGCTTGTTTAGAGGTGTTAGAAAGGAGTAGTGATATCTGATCAGTGGCAAGTCCAACACAGCAGCAGCTTTCTGAGGAAAAGAACAGTGGGATGGGAAAAAAATGTGATGGCTTTGAAATCCAAGTGCTGAACAGACACAAGTAATCACTTTCCTAATCTTCTGTCCCAACTCTCACAGCTCGTGGTGCAGTAGACTTCCATCACAACAACAGCACACCCTTGGCTCATGTCAATGCAGGCAATGGAGATTGTAACTGCTATGCCTCTGACTGAGAATTGTCCTCTTTAGAATTGACAGTCCTCCAGATTCAGGCTTGTTTAATTGACACACAGAGGCCTAGTGGCATAATAGGATGTCTTCTTATATCTCAGCTGCCTCTCTGGGTGTCATATGCCATAGATAGGGTCAGTTTCATATCAGAAAGCCCTGTCAGAGTGTTTCACACAGTCTAGAAGACCTCTGGTAGCCCCATTCATCCAGATTTTGGGAGAAAAAACAGATGTTAGCCCTTTCAGCTTTGCCCTGGGGGCTGACAGGAGAAAAGCAACACCACAGGGCACCTCTAAGAAAAAATTTCAGTCTGACGGGATGTAGAACAAAAATATTAGTTAAATTTCAATCAGCCATGAAAGGATGTTCAAGCTATGAAGACTGAATTATTGCTAGGTGGCAAAAAAACTGAAGAAGGAAATTGACAGAAGAACAGACGAAATGTGTTCAAATGTAAATTATCAGAATAAACTTAAATCACCAGAATACTTATCAGAAAATATGGCTGTTAATGAAGAAGTGTTTCTCCAGAAGAAACTTGAACATCTGACTTTGAAGATGTAACTGGTGTCAGAAATGTGGAAAGTCAGCAAATGCATATGAGAAGACAGAGCAATGGCAAAATAAAACCATTAGAAACATTCTGGAGTACACTGCCAAAAGCTTCTTTCCTTTTGGTGATTTTATGTAGCTGCAGACTTATCAATGAACAGAGAGGCAACAAAAGAATAATGTGTGATATCCACAGGCCTGGTCCCCCCTTGCATTTTGTAAGGCTCTATTAATTCAGGGGAGAAGTGCTAGTGGTTTTCATCTGAAGTGCTTCTTGCTGGAGTTGAAGACATGGACTATAACATCGTGTAAAAACTTATATTTCTCTGACAAAGCCCCTTTTCAGATACTCTGTATTCCAATTGTCAGTGGAGATTTTTTTTTTAATAGACTGCAGCCCCAAGTGAGATGAAGTGTCTCATTTCCCAGTGTTGCACACTAACACAAAACTAGAAGGCATATACACTAAGTTATATCAGATAATTAGCATGCACTAATAGAAGTTAGTCAAAATCAATAAGCACAATGCAGGTAGCACAGATGATCAAATGCAAACATATGAATTAAATCTTCACAGTAATGCAGTTCAAAATTATTAAATTTAATTAGCAATTCAACATGATCTGCAGTCATCTATCCCTCTTACTATAACCTAGCAGGTATTTGAGCAAGATTTTATTCACATCTGGGAGTGTCATTGATGTGAAATGTAGTACAGGCTTGATGTTAGATGTGAAATTATCCTTTTTAGGTGTTTTCCTTTAACAATTGTGTTTTACTACAGTGATTAGACTGGATGGAGCATAAATCTTTTCTTCCTTTTTCTTTTTTTTTTTTTTACCTACATCTTTTCAAAATCCAGTTACCGTACCAACTTGTTTTCACTATTTTTGCTGAATCATCTTCTTTTTATATTACATCTAGAACTTTCACTTAGCTCACAAATGAATACAACTTATTTTTTAGGTAATTATTTGCTCAAAAAAACTGCCAACAACTTCTCTTTTCTTTTCTCCTTTTTTTTTTTTGGTGGGGAATGGGAGCAAAGAAGTAATACCTTTTGTTTGGCTTGTTTAGTATCAGCAATAAGTAGACGGAGTGGTAATATAAAACTCCCACAAAACAATAAAACAGAAAGACTCCCAGCAGAAGGCTTGAGAATCTCAAACCAGGCTTACACAGACTTCTAATGATATTTTGTAAAGGACATTTCTTTCCATGAAAATTAAATACTCTTGATAATTTCATAACACCAGAGCTTTGTATATATTTCCCTCTTTTTTTTAGTGGGCCAATTCAAATCTTCTTTCATGATAACAACATAAAGGCATATTGCAGTAAAACACCTTCCCTTCTGTCTCCTTTTTCTCTTGGTTAGTATCTATTTGACTGTCAGGTAGAAAAGAGAGACAATGGGAGGTGTGATAAGTTAATATCTAGGAATAAGAAGGCGCTACCTAGCAACACTGCTCTAGAAACTAAATCTCATTTGTCAAGCAACTCTAAAACAGGGGCTACATTGCTCAGGGGATTGATAATGGCATACAGAGCTTTTCACGGCTGGTCACTAAAATATAAATGGAGCCTAGGTCAGTAGCAAGAGAACACTCTTAACACCTCACAGCTGTTTAGTGGCCTGTATGAAATGACTTCTTAGTCTTCATCTGATTCCTAGTAGGAAGGCGGCTGTATCTCAATTAGCACTAATTGGGTTCCTTGTTTTTAGCTGCAGCAAGGCAACTAAGGATGATGCAGTCAAGAAACCAGAGTCTAGAGGGAGCATGCCGTGATCAACTAGGCTAGCTGTGTCTCTAGTTAAACCAGCTGCTTCAACTACAGCATTCCCAACAGACTGTTGTATAGCCCCTGTTTAAAATCTGGGAGTGCAAGACCCTCAACAACATTCCTTTGGTGTGCCTGTTTCAGTGGTTCCTGACTCCTGTTCTTGCAGCAGTTTTCTTCTTCCTCTGGAATCTTAACAAAATTTTCTTGTTTGAAAACTTAAGGGATTTCTTTTTGTCCTTCTATAGGCAATCAAGTTATCAAAAAAAAATCACCAGATTTCTCAACCTTTTATTATTCTGCGTGCTTTCCTCTGGAATGTTTCCAATTTGCCTATATTTCTTACAAAGTACAACAAACAAAAGAAGATGATGATCTAACTGAGGCTTTACCAATGTTAACTACAGGATAATTATTGTTTCCCTTGCCATACACTAATGCTCCTCTAACATAGCTCAGGATATGTTCTTCTGCTACAGAATCTCATGTTGACTCGTGCTTTCTAGTCTGTATAACGCAGTGACCCTTGAACACATATATCTCAGGTCATTGAGAGATTATTTCAGTTCAATCTCTCACTGTTGAGGACAAGTTTTCAGGTGCTTCTGAATGGATAATCTGACTGACCTAAATGCTCTTTAGGCTCTTCTTTCATTGTTTTGCTGTGTTCTTCTACCTCTTTATTAAAATCTGTTAATCACCAAATCACACTTCTAGTTTTGAGTATGAATAAGGCAAAGGAGGCACAGAATGTTTCTAGTCCTCCTATTATACTCTCTTTCCCTGTTTTGCAATAAACCCATTTCTTGCCTTTGTCTCCTTCTTCTATGTTTTTTAAAGTTTTCTTATCATCTTGTATGTTCCATCTTCACTGAAGCAGTGTTGTATTTTTACTGTTTTGTACTCTGTATTTCTGCCTGCTTGCTTGTGCTATTTTTTGTACTTAGTGCTATATCCTATATCTTTGGATAAATCCTAAGATCTTTCTATACTATCAGAAACTGTCGCCAAACTCTCATGGGATTTCTTTGCAGAAAGATAGTTTGCTGTTGTGCACTTGTTAAAACCTATTTAAATAGATTCACCTCTCTCATTTGTCTTAATCTCTTAGATTTGGAACAATTAACTAGATGTCTACAATTCAGATGACCTAAATGAGAGTTAGGAACTGACAATCAGTTCTGTCACCAGAATATCTAGTCTAGTACCATATGAAATGGTCTAAGTCCAGCCTCTCTTCACTACTCCAGAGGAGCACAGGACATCTGTATATCTCATGCAATATCCGCCAATCCTATTGGAGTGTCTTGGGGAAGGGAGGAGAAGGAAGGGGAGTGGAGGAAAAAGAACTCATACACATACAAACAGATAGTACTTTACATCTTGTTGTACCAGTACAGGTTGAACTCATGTGGTTTCTTTGTAATCTGTTATTTCTCAGTGCACATTCAGAAATAATTCTCCATTCATACTCATTTCTTAAGCTGAAGTGAACAATTAAGTTTTGAGTTGTTTATTGGCACAGCTGTGTTAGGTTATGTGATAAAGCTCGTCTGCACACCCACAAAAGGATCTGAGAGAGACAATGGAAAGAGAGGCCCCCAGAAAGTACCCTGCCAGCCTATTCTCAGGCTTATTTCAAAGGCCAGTAACCCATCAAAAGGTGCATTCCCACAAGCCCAGTGGAGGACAGGGGCAAAACAGCAGGCAGAAATCCAAATAAAGGATTCCCAAGGAAGAAATGCCTTGTTCCATCCAGCTCCTCCCAGGGCTGTCCCATGAGAGCCATCAGTCCCATGGTCCAAGTGTGAAGCTCATAGTTGGGAGTAATTGGAAACAATGCTTCAGGTCACCTTTCAGTCTAAAGGGGGTGGCCAGCAGCTGGGGAAACTGGGATCCAGAGGGCAGCTACTGGATACACTGAATGTCCGCATATGCTGCTGGAGGCATCCACCTGTACGTACTCTATATACATATACACCTGTATATGTACCTGTACATATGTGTATTCTCACTAGGGAAGCTGCATTGTGTCCAGTGGAAGAGGGGAGCAGATGAGGACATCGGTGCTACCTCTGTTCGTGTGGGTGCTTTAAGCCGTGTCAGTGATCTGTGTGACTGGCAATGCATATCCATATGTATGTACTGTATCTGGGTATGTTCTGTGTGCAACTGCCTGCTGGGAACACATCTTCTGCCTTGCTACTTGCTGGACTAAGAGACATGGAGCAGTAGCAGCCTCACTTCTCTTGGGCTATGGTATCTTGCATGGTAAATTTTCCCCTAAATAGTCTTGATAATATACAATAATTTTAAGGCACTGGGAAGAATTCCAGTGTGTCAAGATGGCATAATCTCTTAGATGCTCTTTATTACCACCTCATTAAATGTCCTATTTGAGAGCTTCAGATTAGCTCCATGTTCTTCTTGTGATCTCCGCCTGTCGGGTGTGCTAGACTGCTCAAATTACCGATCATCTAATGTGAGGAGCGGTTCACAGGGTAACAGACACCAAAAGCCTTTTAAAATCTGACTTTCTACGAGTAAATCCTGCCTGAAGAGGAATGATAAATAGCTCTAAAAATTAGACAAAATTACTGTTTGATAGTGTTACTGTTATAATCTTTAGGCCTTATTACAACATTGTGTCTCTGTCAATGAAAGCCACAAGGAGCTGATGGAAAATCTAGGCTTTTAAGTGTGCTTGGAAATGTTGGAGAAAATACCACAAAATTCAATACCGGAGTTTTTATCCCAACAGTGGTGTCTTCTGTGGGACCGATTTCTTCTACATTCGCTGCAAGGACCTGCACTGTTGAACGTTATTGCCAGTCACATATTTTACGGTCAGCATGGACATGATGAAATATTCTTCCATCACAGCATGTTCACTTGAAATCTGCTTTTAGCTTGGAAAAATGCTACTCTGTCTTCTTTTTCTGTGAGATTCTTAAAAGGCTCAAGAAGCTCACACAAAGTGGCTTCAAAACCACTAATCATCAGCCAGCACGTGAAGCAGAGATGCATGCTTTGCACTGGAAGAAATTTCCTTCCTGAACATGGACAATATGGTTTGCTGCTTTGAAAAACTTGTGCACGTCACCCCTCCTTGCTAAAATATCAATTGTTAAAAATATCACATCATGTTCATTTGACATGACTAAGTTTAGACTATGTGTGATACAGTGGATCTCCAGAGTTATTCTCCTGATATGGGCTTCTAGGCAATTAAAGTGGCCATTTGCCGCTGTGGTCCCATGACTTGTCACTACGTCTTACTTCTCTCCAGTTGGTGTGAGAGCTGCTGTATCTTCCCCTCCCATGCCATGCAAACTGCAAGAGGGACACTCAGGCACTGAGTTAGTTACAGGGCACGCAGTCAGCAATGACAAGTGGTGTAAGCTCACAGCACTCTGGCCTGAGAACACAAAATAGTAACTTTCTGTGCTGATAATCTCCAGAGAAATAAAGATGATTGGGCAGTTCCATATTTAAATTGTTTTATTTTAGATGTTGAACTATTATTTTTTGTGTTCCTGCCATCTAACTTCAACTTTTTCTTCCATAATACGTCAGTCTTGGCACATAAGCTGAAATTTTCTGTCACTTTTTTCTGGGCTATTATTGTGGTGCAGCAGGAGTCTCTGTGTATCTTGAAGACAAGGAAAAGGAAGGCATAAATGATAACAGCTTTCTTGACCATCTGACATTTTATTTCATTCTCCAGCTGCATGGAAATTTCATGTTGCTTACCAGATACCACATCAGACAGGTTTTCCAAAACCTTTATATTTGCTAGCAATGATGGGTTTTTTCACAACCACAGAATCATAGGATGATTTAGATTGGAAGGGACCTTAAGGGCCACCTAGTTCAGAACCCTGCCATGGGCAGGAACACCTTTCACCACCTGATAAAGAGCCCCTTCTTAGCTTTCCTGTAGCCCCCCTTTAGGTACTGGAAGGCTGCTATAAGGTCTCCCCAGGGCCTCCTCTTCTCCAGGCTGAACAAGCTCAACTCTCTCAGGCTGTCCTCACAGGGGAGGGTGCTCCAGCCCTCTGATCATCTTTGTGTCCCTCCTCTGGACTCACTCTAGCAGATCCATGTCCTTCCTGTGCTGAGGACTCCAGAAATGAATGTAGTACTCAGGGTAAGGTGTCACAAGAGCAGAGTAGAGGGGCAAAATCCCCTCACTAAACTTGCTGGTTACATACCTTTTGATGCAGTCCAGGATAAGATTGGCAACAATGCTGTTGGGGGTATCTTTCTTATTGCCCACTGTTAAGGTGCATAGCTATCCTAGAGGCTACACACCCAGTGAGAGTGAAATTGGCAGGAGGAGTGCACAATATTTGCAAAATGCACCATCTTGAGTCTTGGAATAAGCCAGCTGCTTTTTCTAAAATCAAAGATTCCCAAGTTCTCTGACAGGAAAGAGGAAAAGCTGGTCTAAAGAGCCATAAATTCTCCAAAATCTGTGTTTTCTGACCAATGCTTCTTCTTTTGTTCAATATTGCTCCTACGATCCAAGCATAGTAAGATCTGAGAGCTGATGCAGAGAGCTGTGAGTTGTCACTGCAGAGCTGGCTAAAGTCAAAGCTTGTCTGTTTCATTAATGCTAGTAGATGTTTCCATAGATGCCATGCCATTTGCCTTCCATTCCTTACAACTACACGATCTTTTCCTGACACAGTGGAAAGTGAAACGTTTTGGCCTTGTCAGACGTGTTGACATAATTTATTAAACCACAGAGTAAAACCTATATTGCTAGTCACTGTCTGTACCTAAGGAACATTCTCAGAAACCAAGCTGCAGTTATCAGTCACTCATGTGGATATATACTGTACAAAGTGGATTGCCTGCTGTGACTTGGGAGATAGCCAGAGCATATCCAAGCTCTCTCCAGTGCAGCATATCCATTGTCACTGTAGCCATGGATCAGTAAATTATGTGTTTCACATATATAATCCCAAGAATATGCCATCACAGGGGTGTGGAAAGCTTAAATATCTGCCAAGCCAATGACAAAAAGACATTTATCCTCCTCATCCCACTGAAACATTTGCTTGGAAGATAACTCTGTTAGACAGTAATAGATGATTTCCACTTTTTTTAACTGGAAAGGTAACACTGGCTAATTTTTTACATTATTCTAACCTTGTTCTGTTCCTCAGAATGACTTTAATGAGCGTATCGTATCTCTACCAATGAAAGAGAAACTTCCATTCATCAGAGTTTTGCTGGGGGCAAGAGGAAAACATCACAAAATTAATGCCATAGATGGTAAACTTGAGAAGCAGTTGTTTAAACTGAGGATGACAAGCCACTTCTCTCTACATGTTCTTGCAGGGTTTCCCCGGGACACTCTTCACATTTTTCTTGTTACGTGTGCTTTGCCTCTTCCCATTGTTATTATTCCATAAAACATTTTATTTCTTTGCTTCCTGAGACTCTACCAAGGGACAGATCTTGAAGTAACTGTGGAAGACATTTCAAACTATACAATCACACCCATCTGACTTCTCCTGACTTAGCTAGTTGGAGAACCAAAATTATTCAGACAAGCTTTCTTTATACTGAAGTACGTTACCCAAACTACAGAGGGAAGGATCATGGCCCTTCAGCACCCACTACAGACTTCTGCTTTGGGGTCTGGCAGTGCCATTTTCATTCCCCAGATGGTAACAAAAAATAACAGTTATTAGAAAGGTAATTTTTTTTTCTCCTCTTCTCTGTTCCGGTTATGCTATTCTGACCATTTCTTTGCGGTATCAAATATAATTTAGTCACACTAAGTCTGGCCTGTCACAAAGTCTTAGCACTTTATTTCTATACCTGCTAGACACTTCAACAAATTGCTCACAAACAAGACTAGTGACATTTGAAAGAAATGACATTCAGTTATCAGCAGATTCAAATATACAATACTCAACAGAGAGACGGTATTTATTGTTTAAAATTTAATGCATCTTCCTATACCCATAAAACATATCTTACATTTAGGGGGAAAAGCCCTTTTAAGCCCTTCATAAAAATCACGGTTAGAGATGTAGATCTGAATTAATATCATTACTAATTCAAAAATTAGGTCTCCAAGTCTTTGACTGTGCTATTGAATGATAAAGATTTTGTCCTAACTTTGTTAGACAAAAAAAATATATCACACTGCTTTCATGCACATCTGTTTTTATCAACTGTTCATACATCCCTGTACCATGTTGACATTGCAGATTTTTTCTTCATGGCAGACTGAAATCCTTCTGTTTACAAATAAGTAAAACAATGTTTTATGCATCATTTTGAAATTGCTTAGTTATCACAGCTTTAGAAGAAAGGAACCATTCTAGGTCAGTTCCTTTATTTTCTCCTAGGACAAAGTTCTTGTAAAAAATCTACATTCTACAGCTTTCTCTAACTCAACTCCTGCTGAAAATAGAACTACTTGACCTTAAACCACAACAGAAACTGAATCATTATACTGAGTAAGAGATGACAGTGTTTAAGGGATAGGTCATATATACATGCAGATGATGTTGCAAGATAAGACCACAGCACCTGAAGTGGCTGGGACAGCCCAGGGAGTCTGTCTCTTCATACTTGTGAATTCTGCTTGATTTTCTAAACTTTACCTCTGACCAAAACCTTCAGTGTGGATTAAATCTTCTGTTTTATGAACAAAAGTGGCCAGTGCCAGAGAGACTGAACAAGACCATTAACATCTGAATAACCTTGTCCTACTAAAACAGGAGAGACTGGTACCCCCACCATCTGTTAACAGCCTTCTGCCTAAAGCCTGACAGGGTTTGTAGAGAAAAAAAAAGGTGTTCAGAGTATTAGGAACTGTGGGGTTTTTTATGAAGAGAAAGTCTCTTACATTTTGTTTAATAGTGGAAGATTTAGCAGTAGGCAAAGCAGCAGGCAGCCTGTACACCTCAAGATACTTTATATTTTAGTATCATAGAATCATAAAGTGATTTAGGCTGGAAGGGACTTTAAAGATCATCCAATTCCAAGCCCCCTGCCAGAGGCAGGAACATCTTCCTCTAGGTCAGGTTGCTCAAAGCCTCATCCAATCTAGCCTTGAGCACTTCCAGGGATGTGGCACCCATGACTCCTTTGGGCACCCTCTTCCAGTGCCTCACCACCCTCAAAGGAAGAATTTCTTCCTAATATCTAATTCAAATCTCCCCTCTTTAAGCTCAAAACTGTTTCCCTGCACTCCATGATAAAGAACCCCTCCCCAGCTTTCCTATAGGCCCTCTTTAAATACTGGAAGGCTGCTATAAAGAGTGAAAGACTTACACTGATAACATGGAAATAGAAACTGCAGTCTTCAAATATCTGTATATTTAGAGCCTTTGCATTCATTAGACATATAAAGTCACTAATTTCATTGGTTTTCCTAGAGATTTTCCTTCTGCTTAGTTCTCAGTTGTAAACCAGTAGGGCCCAAAGGTATGCATGAGCTTTCAGTGAGACTCAGTGATGACTGGCATTGGTCTTTGGGCAAAGCCAGCCTAAAGAGCCCTGATTCTTTACTGAGGAAAAGAGAAAGAAGTTGGCACACAGCTTGCTAGGACACTCACTTGGGGTGTCATGCTTTAATTCCTGTACCAAGTACTACATGGACATTTATGTAATGGAAACATTGAACATAAGGAGCTGAAGATAATCCTGCCCAGTAGCACTCGTAGACCAAAGTTAGGACATCCACATGGGACACAGGAAAGCAGTCCAAGTACAAAAAGGATAAACAAGACTTTCAAGCCAAGTCTCCCAACTTCAAGGACAGTTCTCCTCTAAGAATAAGTGAGTGAGTTATTGGATCTATGGAATCTACATCTACTTTTGGAAAAGACTGTCTTTATTTTTAAAGGAAGGAAATAATTAAATATTTAGTACACTGAGTGAAGATTGATCATTTTCTTCAATCCAGAGATTGCAGGCTGTGCCTTAAGAGTTTCTTCTTGGCTATTTTACATGGCTCTCTGTTCAGAATGACATTTTATCCTGGTGAAGATATTTCACTGGTTTATAACAGAAGCCCTAATGAGAAAATAACAAAAGAATACATTGCGATTAGACTGTGACTTAAAGATCATCAGCTGGATTACTAGCTTTGACAAAGATTGCCTACATGATCTCATAAAACAAAAATCTCTTTCAATTCATTTACTACTTGTTAAGAAGGTTAATGCAACAGGATCATCGCAAGGCTAGGACAAAATCAGTACTCCAAGCTGATGCAGATTTTGAAAGATACTTTCACAAGAGAATAAGCCAAAATCAGTATAACGCTGATCGAAAATATCCCATGATGATGTAGTATTCCTGTCAGAAAATTCTGAGTAGAGGTATTGCTGTCTTTCACTCTTGGCTGCCGACAATATGTGTAACTGTGAAGATCACATCTCAGCGGCATCCCATACATGGTAGTCTAATGCAAACAGGAGAAAATCCCCGTGATAAGCAATGACATCAAGAAAAAATTGGCTTAGGTTTAGTTAGCTTTGGTGATTACCTGTTTTCAGGGAGTGATTCAATGGCACAATTTTAGGACCTTCTTTCAGAGATGTGATTTAGTGGGACTGAAACTGGAACAAAACAGTGGAGTTTCACCAGACATTCATTAGTACACAGTAGTTTGTAGGGTGAAAGAGTAAAACACTCTTGAAAAGTTCTCAATAGAGACTTGGAGGTTTTGTGATTAAGGGAGAGAGATTTCATGCTTAAAGGACAATGCTAGGAAAAACATAGAAGAAGTTGACAAAGGGGTGAGTAAGGAGTGATATTTAATAGGTGTAACATAGGTGAAATAGGATCGAATGGCAGAGCTCGAGATGTGGGAGGGGTCCTGCTTTCTTTCCTATGGCTACGGTTAGACGCACTGGCAAGCTAGTTCCAGTGCTCTTAGTAATGTTACCAAGGTTCACATTAAGCCCAAATCATGTTGAAGTTGAGACCTTGCTCTCCTAATTATATCAAGAAAGTAAGCAGCAGATGGAGAAGTTAAAGAACTAACACTAAGAAATTAGGAATCTGTGAAGCAGTCTGTTGCAAAATAAATGTGTTTTCACACTATTGTACATAGAGTAAATGGAGCATTTATAACCAATTTTGTGTTACATTTTCTTAAGAACTCCCATTGCCTCCATGTAGAATATTTTAAAAGTGTTTTGACTTGTTCGTTGGACGTGTAAATGTGATATGTTTCTACAAAAGCAGCTTGGAGAGTACTTTCCTGCTCCTTTTGAAAAAGGAATGAGGAAATTGTATTTCCAAAATGGAATATCATTGCATAATAATACAGCAACAGGTAGGTGAGTGATTCACACTGAAAATTTGGTTGAAACATTTTGCCTTTTTTTCATGGTTTTGGAGAATAGATTGCATAACAAGCCTTGAGTTTATTGCCATTCAAAACCATGCATTAATTTGTTTTGGTATGCAGAGCCTTTGGATATCAGCTTTTGGTAATTTTTGCTCAATAGACAGAGAAAGAAAAGATTTTGCATATGTTTCAGTTAGGTAGAGTGCAACATAAGAAGCTTCTTGTTACCATGAACATATTTCATTTTCATATGGGACTTACAGAAGAAAAACTTGTAATTAGACATGAAACAACAGCTGATGACTCCATAATCAGCCTGTTGGTTTTTGTGAATGAGTCACCACTCAAAAATACCAACTAGAGCAAGACTCCAAACAAGTGAGATTGACAAGCGCTATTCCTTCAGTGACTTAGTCTCAGACGTATATTCAAAGCAATGATTTTGTGCCCTTATCATAAATTCTCAATCTAATACATTCACCAGGTTGTAACCAGTTTTATTTTTTATTTTAATGGGCAACACCAGTCTTAATAGTTTGATTTGGTATTCAAACATCAGCCACACATTCCCATTAGGATTCCATTGTTGGTTAATATTAATGTTCCCTTAAAATGAAGTAATGACCAATTGTTTTCACATTTATTCAATGTCAAAGCCCAGCCTTCTAAAAGATAGGTCACATGGATGTGACACTACATCTTTTTGTCGTTAGGGTTTGGAGGCTGAACCTTAGAGCTGCCAGACACATTCAGGAAATTTTATCTCACTGCTCAAGCCTGCAAGCCACAGGATGCTCATCATCCAAGAGGGCAGGAATTCACCTATGCATGTCAGCTGGTAGGAGACCACATGAACAAGAGCACTGATCATTAATGTCATCTCAGAGATGTGAGGTTCTTCCTTGCTGACAGAAATAGATTCCAGTAACACCAAGAGCATATCTTACTGATGGAAGAACTTTGATTTGTAGCACATTATGGGAGCAGTGGAGCAGGATTAAATCTAATAGAGTGATGTCTGATTATTTAATAAAATTACTACCAAAACAAACCACAAAATTGTCACAACCTCTGCATACTAAGATAAATTTAAAGAAAATCACACTGATTCATGATTTGCAAAACTTCTTTAAACAGTTCAAATTAGTATTTTTTCCTTCATAAGTCAGTTTGCAAAAGTGATAGGTAAGCATGGCAAGTGTAAAAGAGATTTGATACCAGCTGATCCATTGTTTGGTTGTATTGTGACTAAAATTCAAATAACATTTTTCACTGATTGGATCAGTTCAAAGATCTACTTTCATACCAGAAAAACAGAAAACAATTGGAATCAGGAGCACTGATTTACACAGGACCTTTCTTCTGAAATAGCTCTGGGTGCTTTTTTAGGTTCATACAACCACACTAAGAAGAAAAAGAGTTAATGGATTTTGTTCTCCTTTCTCAGATTCACAGTGACAAGGAATTATCCCACTGGCCACTAGTAATAAATAATTTCAGGGTAACCCAGAGGACATAACAGGACATACAAATGTCAGCATCCTCTCAGCCAACTTCACTTTGGCTGAGGAATCAACACAGAAAGCCGCTGAGGATTCACTGATATACAGGCACTGTTGCCAGAAGTGTGGCATGTCCAGAGAAGGAGCAATATATGCAGTTCATTAACAAACAGATGATACTCTCTTAGGCATTCCATGAAGAAGGTCACAGGAGCAGTATCATTTATAACACAAAGAAGTTTATGCCATTATTATTTTATGTACGTGCCTGAAATAAAAGAAGTGACTACAGCAAAGATTCATTTCTAATTGTCTGTAAACATGGAGGAATGCCAGCCAATTGATTCTTAGAGTGTCATGTGTTACTTAAAAAGAATTTAGATTAAAACAGAAGTTACAGGCAAGTGTTACAAATAGCATATATTCCAGTGAAGTATCTCCTAATAAAAAAAGCATGCCAAAGGACTCCATGAGGCTTGATGAAAGCCTCATCTTATTAGCCAAACTTCTGGAGGAAATATTTAGATGTGTCAGTGAACAAAAGCACAGCAAACTCAAGTGTTGACAAGAACTGTCTCAAAGAAGAGCATTCTGCCTTCCACCTTCCAAGATGAGCATTTTGTCTGCTTTACCTAGTGCCATCCATACAGAATATGGAATAATTCCAAATCTTGAGAGCTACTGCCCAAAAGACAAGTAGAAATTTTAATTGTAGATTGGAATTAAGTGCTAGGTTAATTCTTCTGAGACCTCATGTTCAAAATGTACATTAGAGCATCCATTGGGGATCCGCACATTTAATAAAACCACCTATTCACACACAGAAGACTTGCAAATACAAGGCATACAGCAACAAGTATTGAACTCAGCTAGCTCATTAAAAGACTCTACCCATTTGCCATGTGTAGTATTAGAATATAGTTTTATTTAGTAGGCAATATTTTATACATTGACCAGTTTTGGCTGGACTTTCAATATGAATTCCAGTAATAGTAATTTCAAAATGGAAATACCTAGCAGTACAATGAGCAGGTAAGCAGGATGCTGAAGATGTATGAACATCTTTAAACTGTAACTGTTTAGAACGTGCCAAGTTTTATTGGCCGTTTACAGTACTATGTACCTTTGTCAAGTATTTTATGGCATCATTTCTTTCTCCCAAATGACTTCTTTCAATTAAGTGCTATCGGACTGTCTTTTTTTTTTTTGGCTCCCACTGCTTCTACAGTAATATTTTTTTATAGTGAAATATTTCCAGTACAAAAACTGACTGATAATTACTGTCACTCCAACAGCATGAGTATATATAACTGTACCAGATCAAAACACATTTGCTTTGTAGAAGCAAGGATGAAAATCCATTCATGTTGTTCCACTTGCTCATATAACTTGAATTGATGAAAATATCAGCATAAGTGTTTCAAGTTCATCAAGCACTTTAATGCACTCTCCTGCCTTCTTTCAAAGAATTAAGGTAGTTTCTGACTCTTAAATTAACATTCAAAAATAGAGGGCCCTCAATTTTATTAAGAAAAGATTCTGTTCTTAGTCATCTGGAAAAGCCCCGAAAACTGCCATCTCATTCATCTTTTGCATTCTTCACAGTTTGTCTTCTATAGTCTTAGGACTAAAAAGGACATTTTTATTGCTCTAGGGACATACACAAACTGTCTACGCTAGAATTCCTTGTGTACCTAGCTACTAAATAGTTGAAACTACATCGGAGTTTCACCTAAATAGTAGCTTTTCAAGAGAAAACCTGGTCGTTGCCTTTTGGGGACAACCACGTTTGTGCTCTCTAGACTGTTATGATTTCCCCTAGAAGAACGAGCAACAGTTAAACCTCAGTACCTCTTTTCTGGGCAATCTTATGTGCCATCTGTTTCATATCATCAAAGCAAACACTAAAGTACCAACAAACATTTTTGTAGATATCACCCTGCTCAGTTCCTAATAAAGCATCCAGTTCTCGGCACGTTTACCCGAAAGCATCAGCCTCTTTTCTCTGTGCGTACATGTGCTTGCACAGATGCTGGGTTTGCCTCACAGACATCAACTCTCTGCATCAGAGGTCCCTTCTCAAAGTCAAGCTCCAGGCTGGTGGCCAGATGTACCAACTAAATCATACTTAATACGAATCACACACTGCCGACAGTTTTCCAACCACACAGAAAAATGAATGGTACTGCCCAGACATTTCCCTACAACGTATTGAAGGAACCATTTATGTTTCACATGTAAATATTTAAAAGCAAAATCAGGGCTGCACAGGGAAAGGAAGTAACTTGGGTGGAGAAATCTTCACGGTTTGGTGAGGAAGGGGCCATAATAGCTGATTTATTTTAATGTGCTTATATTATTATTGAAACAAAGTATCAGCTTCACTTATTCCTGTCCATGTCATATTTTTTGTTCACACAAATGTTGCACAAAAAGACATGATTTATAACCCTTATCAGTTAATCATTTTTAACTGAATTTGTAAAATCACAGAACTCAGAAACAATACTGATTTAAGGATTTGAGGGGGAAAAAAGTGTTTACTCAAGCACCATGCAAAAGATTTTGCTGATAGTGTCAGCTGGTTTGGCACAGCAAAGACCACGAGCTTTAATATCCTCTACCAAATGGACTTTGTGATAATACAATTCTTCTCTCTACAATTATTAGAAGAGGAAATGAGTGTTCCTTTTTTTGAGCTAGGTTTCTGAATAAAAAAATGTTCATAGTACTAGTGTCTCTCCTAGTCAGAAAACATGGCTTTATATTTAGTAGGACCAGCACTCAGTACAAAAGTGATTCCTTATATGAATATTAACTAAAAGCCTGAACTACAGAAACTGACTGTAAGGCGAATCATTTCAGCAACCTGAACCAAGTTTTCTTCAAATTCTCATCACTGTTAGTATTAGCAATGAGGCATATCAGTGTGATCAAAAACAGGCTAGAGGTGTAGGTGTATATTTATCTAGCTTGCTAAGTACCCATCCAAATGAAAGGGGAAATAGGTCTGATAAGCTTTTATTCAGTTTAGTTAAATGAGACAATCTTGCATGATATTTTTAGCATATTCTCCACCTTCCCTTCCTATCTTCAGGGAGAGTGTTTAACCTCTGCTGAACTGCATTTCTTTTCCCATTTCCAATTAATTTTCCACATACCTTATAACATAATTTGTTCAGTTAGGGTAATGTTAATGGCACTTAATGCAATATCATCCCACTGTCCAAACAATTACTGCTAATTAGAAGACGGCCAGCTGGCCCCTGTTTTTCCATGCTACCTAACTGCCAGGTCACTCTTTAATTTGTTTTTTACTACTCTCCCTAAAGTACCAATTTTTCATATGGAGGGTAGTGCTCAGCAGTATGGTGCAGGCCGGTCTCCGGCATCTGGACACAAAGCCTGAGGTTATCCCTTGGACCTTTTCTTTAGTAATAAAGGCATAGCCATATTGGTTGAAAATCTCTTTAATTTAATCATGCAATAAGAATGGTTTTGATTGGAAGGGACTTAAAAGATCATCCGGTTCCAACCCCCCTCCATAAGTAGGAGTATCTACCACTGGATCGGGTTGCTCAAAGCCTTGTCCAACCTGGCCTTCAACACCTCCAGGAATGAGGCTTCTGTGACTTCTTTGGGCAGCTTGTGCCAGTGCCTCACCACCCTCACCGCAAAAAAAAGTGCTCAGAGATTTACAGCTGGAATCCATATAGAAACTGAAGCTGGCTCAGAGCATACAAAGCTGACTGCTATGCCCAATATCCCACTATAAATACTAACCCAGTGCTCCATAAGCTATACTATGTGATTGTGAGCTTGCAGGTAAACTTTAAGTTGTTGTTTTTGACTAACAGAGTCATAAATTACTTTAGGACCTCGTAGGCTCCGTGTTCACCAGCCCAGATAAATAAACTGCCAACAGTCTGTTCGACAGGCAGTCCTTTAAATCAAATTTATTTTCAAGTACAAAAAACATTAACCCTTGGCTGATCCAGGAAAGGGCAAAGCATGCTCCTCCTGGTAGTCCTTGTAAGTCTTATTCTACATGTTAGTAGTGACTTTTTTAAGCAAACATTGCAAAGGTAGCTGCTTCTGTAATCTTTATATATTATTGTAAAATTCCTCCATCCTTTACATCACTGTTCACCTCTCATGAAATAAAGGACTCTTCAACAACCATAAGTCTTGTGAGTTCATGACACAAGACACCAACTGCTTTTTTAGTCCAGGAGCTATAAATACAGCACTGCAGTCATTTTTATCACGGCAGTATTAGTCAGAATAAGCAGAGCAATCCCCGGCAGATGCTGCTTCAGAGTTTCAACTGCCCAGGTGACAACAGGGTGCTTTTTAAATGTTTCTTTATGCTCTTCTGGAATAAGCTCTTGGCTCATACAAGAGTAACTTTCATCTCCAAATTCACCTCCTTTGAAGATACGTGCGTGAAAAATTATTTGGTAGAGTCTGCATTTTCAAGAATTAAAATGTTGAAAATATGCACATGATACGTCTGCATAGGCAGCCTACCTTTGCCTGCTCTGAAGTGTCCTGCTACCCAATAAACACACTTGTGGTGGCTATGATGACTACAAACCTACACTTGAGTCCACAGTAATAGTTGGCTAATTCTTGCTCTGTTAGAGAAAGAGTAAATTTATTCCCTCAAAGTTAGACTTTAAAGTTCGGTCTTGACACACCCAGCTGAGTATGTAGTTGGGAGTTGGCAGAAGTTCTCTATGACAGCATGTTGAAGGGCCATTGCCACTGCATAGGTTGTGCTCAAGTAGAGGTGTTATCACAACACCAAGATGTTTTCCTTTGCTTCCATGAAAGAAACGTGACACGTTTTGCCATAGACCCCCAAACCAGTTAGCTTGCTGTTCAACAAGACTGAACCATAATAAGTAATGTTTTCATAATGATGTCAGTGATGCTGAAACAGTTCAAAATGGTGTAGGGACAGATGAAAAAAGGAAAGGGGAGCAACAGTCTTGAAGCGTCAGAGAATTGTTCTTCAAGCTCAGCAAATACTTCAAGAAGAAAACAGCCTTAACTCATTACTGCTTTTGAGAATTATGAACTTTCAAGAAGGTCAAATAGTAATTTCTCCAGCCAATACAGATGATGGAGCAGGCCAGTCTGTAGGCTTCCAGGACCGCAGGACTCGGGTAATCTGACAGCAGAGCTCTGACATGCCAAAGGTGGTTATACATCCCTCATCCTTCAGCCACCCTCCAGTTCTCTGTCAGTCTGGTGAGCCAGATTTTATGTCAAATTGATGTCATACCTAACCCTGTAAATCACTACAAAATCAGATATACTGTCTGAATGTGGGACCCAGTTCAGCTGGGCTATGTGTTTTGTCACAAGCATTACTGAAGAAACTTACATCAGCACTTGAATACCCAAGTGAAAATAAAAAGGATTTGGCAGTAACTTTCTGCAGACACTTCTGAGTAACTTCTTACACAGGCTGAAATCACTAACTCAAAAAAACAATATTTGCCCCAGATAGTGGCCAAAAAAATATTGTGACTACAGTCAGTCATGCTTGATTAGCCTTGAACAATAGTTTCAAGACTATCTTAATTCTTCTGCTGTCTTTATGAATCATGTGTAACATATTGCACAGGATTTCCTAGTGGGACAAAGAGCTATTTTAATGATCCACTCATCCAGTAGAACATGGAAACCTCAAAATAAACACTCTTGAAGGCTTCTGGATCTCTTCAGCCTCAGTACTACTGAAAGCTTCTCTTTTGCTAGGGGAACCCACCTTGCTCAGCTGCAACCCTCCGTCCTAACAGGCTATCTATCAAAGCAAGATTTGATGTGGGTATTTCTTCTTTCCAACTAGAATTCCTGTGCAGCAGGAGCAGTTAATTGGCAAACATAGTATTTTCTAGCTGGTTTTACTGCTCCCTTTGCCTTCCCCAAATATTCTATCAGACCCACAGCCCTGATATATCCCCATCAAGTTATGATCAGCCCAAAATTTTCTCTACCATGTTTAGGTCACTCTCTAAATCAGACAAATAAACTACCACAGCTATTTATAATGGCCATAAGCAAGAAAAAAAAAACAACAAGAAAACCCTAGTGAAATCCTTAACTAGTTCTGTGAATCCAACCACATTGACTTTTTTCTTCTGAAGGAGTCTGAGCTTTTTTCAGCCATATGGAAGTGTTCCTTTTCTGTAAATATTATGAAAATATGATTACAAGAACAGCAATCAACAGGAGCAGAGTGGCATGCTTAGAAACATGTTTTAACTATTCCAAGGATGCATGTAGAACTTATGTAGTGTCTCAGTTGTTTGGGAAATCTCTATGTCTCACTGTGAGATAAAAAATACACAGCGCAGTTACACTTAAATATTCAAAATGCTCTTTACACTTGACATACGTTTAATAAGAGATAATAATCTCACCAAATAAATTTAAAAAAAAACCTAAATACATAATAAAAACTAAAAAGAAGTCTCATTTACAAATGTAAGCACAAACGTAAAGATATTATGGTCTTAAACTAGTTGAACACCAAATCAATGTAAGATAAAAAAATGAATGTGAGATTTTTTTATTCTCCTTATCTGTCCAAATTCTGAAATCTGTTTGTCCTAATTCTAAGACCACTTTTTCACCTTTCCCCTTCAAATTTTACGATATCTGAAGCCATGGAAAGAAAACACGTATTGGCATATACTATGACTGAATTTAACCTTGAGAAAAAATGTCAAAGAAGACCTCCTTTGAAAAAAAGAATGGAAAATTTGCACATAATATGTTTGTTTAAAAACCATTATTTCTATAGTAAAAAGTGTTAGGAACACAGGAATTAGCTCCTGACAGCTAGCCACTATGCACCAAGCATTCAGCTGCTAATAGTCAGAGATAAAAATCAGAACACCTAAATCAAATATTCAACATACTTAAAGAGAGATTAGCAAATATAAGGAATAAATGGCAGCACTCCAAAAAAGACAAGCTGTCAAATAGCAATCACAGCTAGGTTAAAAAGTATAAATGAAAAAGAAACTCCTGGAGCAAACCTAGTGGCAGGAAATGGAAGCATAGGGACAGAAAACAAAAAAATGAAAAAACACTTCCCTTCAATGTGCTGCGTCTGAGCAGCAAATTAATTTTGCTTTAATTCTACCATCCCAAGACAGTCTTTCACCTTCAAAGGGTCTGAGGATTTCTGCTAACTCCTTAGGATACACAAATTGCCTTGAGGAAAGTGGAGAGGTAGTAAGGCTTTTCTAGAAGAAATGATCACTGCAATTAATATTTTTTCCCATGATAGATCTGGACTTAATGTGGGAACCCAAAGGAATCTCCCACCCATAGTCCTACCAGATGCTGCGGGTAGTCTTAGAGAAAAGCTCACAAAGCAGATCAGAAGAGAACTGTTATGGATGGAGGAAGCTCTGGAGACAGCACACCCCAGGCCCCATATCGAGTAACCATGCTGAAGGCATCCTAATAAAGATTAAGATTTACAGGCGTTACTCTGACAAGCAGGCCATTTTTCAGCTGACTTAAAAGAATACCTAGCAATGTCCCTAATTAGTCCAATAAAGAGGAGATACGCCTCAGTCCTGTTTCACATCAGCCTAATGATGGATTGTGCCCAAAAGAGAGTTAACATGGGTCCTATCAATATTTCTGTGGTTTCTACTTAAATAAGAAGTAGCTTTTTTAGAACCAAAGCATTGTGTTCCTACTCTTGTTCTTCTTTATTGCTCTTGGTGGCTTTTGAATAATTGTTCTCTTTGAGAAAAAAAAAAATTATCTGTCATAAGAGGTACTGCATTCTGTAATTGAGAACACACACCCCAACAGAGAAAAGCAAAGGAAGCAAAGCAACTCTATTGTGTAAAAAAAATTGTTGTAGTTCATAATACTATAAAATGTGGTCTTTCTCCCACCCTGGAGTCAAGTAGGAAATAACAATGAATTAAAATTTTTTCTGAGATGTGACATCTGTTTTGTATCTATAATCCATGAAACTCTTCCAAATGCCCTTGAATGAGTCCTCACACTTCTACAAATTTGAGTCCTTCAAAAATCCTCTGTTTCATAATCTATATGCAATCTTCTTACAATGGACTGATGTCTGTAAAAATGTCCATTCTTCTTGGGCTTGGGGCAGGAGGATGTAAACAAAGGTTGGGGGAGAGGGGAAGTTGCAAAATGGAAAGAGAAGAAAATTATCGTGGGGTTACACCTTCTGAATTTTTTTTTAATTTAGAAAAAAAAAGGTTTGGAAGCTGTGTGATGACTTTTAATGAATTTATATGACTCTCCCAAGAGTTTCAGCCATTGTCCTAGTATTTCATGCACAAATTTCCTTCAATGCTAGAAGATACTCACCAAAAAAAATAACCAGTCACACTGACTCATACTATCTGAAGCAAGTAGCACTGGATTTACTAAGGGTGGATCTTGACTACTCTTTCTCCTAGTTTTGCAGCCTCATTCTGGCATTGTACCTCAAGAACTGATTCCATGGGAAGTAAATGCAAACTACTCCCTCATTTGAATTGTGAAATTTCACACCAAATTGTCAAAAGAAAGGCAGCATGATATGATAAAACATTTCAAGATCAGAATAAAGCTAATTATTTATCTGAGAACTCTATATGCCCTCAAGCAGGTTACTTTCTCCTCTCTGAATATTGTTAAAAATATGCTACCATAAAAAGAGAGAAATGTGTTGCCAATGCTCCTGTTTATTTGAATTAGATATAAATGATCTTTCAGCTGTTGACTTGTATTAGTGATTCCATGAGTGTCCTCACAAATATATTGCTAACTACAGGTTTTTCAGATGTGGTACACTGTCCAGGTTGGGGGAAGAGTTGACTTATACACTAGTCCACTTCCTACAGTTCTGTAATCAGAGTTTGGGTAATAAAGCACAGAATATCTTCCGGGAAGAAAGAAAGCTACTAAATAAAATAACGGAAATTGCAAGACTTTTTTGAATTATGGCATTTGCTTAGTAATAATGTAAAAAAATTTCCCCATATTCTAAATCTCTTCCTTTACCTACTGACCAAATAAACTGCCTAACATGCAGATCTTTGGAGTCTAGGAGCAGGAATACATGTATAAAGCATCAGAACACTGGCTTGAACCTCAGGCTTCATTTTTACTTCATTTTTAACTTCATTTTTCAGCCTTTCCATGGAAGAAACGACTAACAGATACGGGCCAGTGGATGCCTCAGATCTGTCCCTCCCAATACCTGAGGCACAGTCCAGAAAAAAATTTGTAGATATTGGCAGTGTAGCATGGAAACAGCTTTCTCTAAAGTTGCATTTCTCACTAAGAGAAAACCTCTCCAGATATGTTGTGAGAGGGATGGCAACTTTTGCCTTTATGGAAGATGCCTCTAATGAGAGCCAATTTTGTCTTCCACAACAAGAAAAGTGAACCTCATGTCTTTGCATTGCAGTTTTAGATATTCATTCAGTCTCACCATTCTGGCTATCAAATAATAGTAGTTAAAACATTTGTCGAAATAGCCAGATGAAAATTTAGAATTCGACCCTAAATCCTCAACGCTGTCACAAGGAGTAAGAAATAGTTATACTATTAACTGTGGAGGCATTGCTTACATTTTCCTTCAGTACTACTTCATAACCAGTATAAAATCGTAGCCAGCACTTTGGAAAACTTTTTGTTTCTTTCATGAGAACATGCTGGTCAGTTTTCTTTAAATGTGTAGCAATTTCAAAAGCTGAATTTGTAGGACTGCTCCTTAAGCATTATTTCTCTGCACAAACTTTGCTGTGATAGCTGATTGTTCAGGGACTGTACAACAAGAATGTTATGTAGCTTACTTCACCGTAGGTTTTTTGCCAAATGGGAAAGACCACATGCCAAGAAATCCATGACAAGGCCTCAGTGTCAGCATGAATTATGTCTCACATTGCAATCTTGTGTCTCGATGGATGATATTTGAAGTAATCACAATTTTCACTAGCATTTTTAGACTCAGTGTGGGTTGAAACCTCACAGTATTCGTGACTTTCAAAGCAAGCCTTGAAACATGGGTAATGTATGCATTTTGGCATCACACCCTGCCCATTCTTTTCAGATACATACCTACTTGTCTGGCTAGTTTTTTGTCTCCACCCGAAAAAATCTACTATTGCTAAGATCATAGAAATTACATGTGAGAAAGAGTACATTTCAACTTTCCTGATCAGAAAATAACAAATTTTCTGGGCCTGACAAAAAAAAATCACTTTGAATCATTAAAAAGCAGTCTTATGAAAGTGTGCACGGAAAATCTTTTTGGAGCATTTTTTTCGTGATTTTCTTCAATAAAATAGAACGTTTTCATGATCAAATCTCTCTATGTAAAACTACGCTAAATCGAAAGGTTTTTTTACAATTCTGTGATTTTCACCCTTTAAATTAACAAAATGGATAGCCTAGCTATTTGAAAGCTGCCTTTCTTTACTAAAAAGATAATCAGTTCAAATTAATCTGATTAATACACTCTAAAGAGCCTTCAGCTCGATTCTTTATAATGACTGCAATAACTTTCAGGTTAAATACACCTTATAAGCCACTCAGTTGTCAGTGGTAGAGATCCAAGAGGGAAACAAAACTACCTCTGTAAGGTTTATTGATTTAGGCTCTACACCATTCTAATTAATGCTCCATGTCTTTGAGTTCAGAGGTGATCTTCACTTCTGTCTTCCAGAGCATGGGGTGAATTTGCTTGCCTTTGCCTACAAACCACCATGTAAATCAAATTTGGAGTGTCTTCTGCAGAGTTCTGTAGTGCTCTAGGAGGCTGCATTTGTGCACTACTGATCTCTCAAGGGATGGGGGTTCTCAATGTGTGAAATGAAATATAGGAAAAGGGAAACATCCAATTAAGTTTACTTTTATACAACACGATCCAGTCAAAGATGACCCTGCTGCTGCAAGGGTGTTGGACTAGATGACTGTAAAGGTGCCTTCCAACCCAAAGTATTCTCTGATTCTATCATCTCCTGTTTTAATGCCATTTCAGCTGTCCGGTTCTTCCATACAGACCCTTGAGCAGTGCATCAGAGTTGCTGATATTTACCTCCCAGTACCTCAACATAACCTGTTTTCCTGCCTTGTCTGATAATTTTTAATCTAGAAAAGCCCAGTTCCTGTGAAAGGCACTCTGTCCACATCAGGGTTATGGAGCCTTTGACTGCCTGGCAGCCTCTTGTTCACACGTCAGTGGCTAAGGCTGCCATTCAACCAGCAGCCTATGTAATGCTCCAAGGCTCTGTGGTTCCCACTCACTTCCTTTTCTTGCAGGAGGGAGTGCCAGATATAACGTTTCAGCTATCAAAATGGAATTTTCAGCTCAAAGATTTACAAAATCCAAGTGCTTCAGGACTACCTGCTTTCTTTTCTCCCTCTTTGCAAATAATTGCTATCTATCTGATTCTTTTTCCCAAAATAAGTCATAGCCCATGTCACATTCACTGGTAAAGTGACATTCTTTTCAGCCACTTCATTTTATTTAAGTCAATATACTATTTAATCAGCCTGCTCAGTTTGAATCGAAAAAAAACCTACAAGGCAACCTGAAAATTGGGAGAGACCCTGTGCAAATTCAGATATTTTGTGATTTCTAATGCAATCCTCCTGCTCTTGGTCCAAGAAATCTCTGTCCTTCCCCAGCAAACCCAGTAACAACTGTGATCCTTGGCCATGGGCAGCTGCAAGGAGTGCTGCAAAGACAAGACATGATTTCATCTCGCTTTTCACCCCACTGGCCAGAAGAAGTGGGCAGGCTTACAGAGAAGTGATTGTTTTCCTGCAAAAATGGGCTCCTTTTATCATCTCCTGTGCTGTGACTTCATGCTGGACACAGTGGATTTAGGGAAATGACTACGGTCCTGGTATCTTTTCCAAGAAGGAAAGGAATACAAATAGTGTTTTATGTATCCTTTCCACCACATCTATCTCTATGCTAAAGCAAATTTTCAGTAATTCTTGGAATATTGGGAAAGTTCCAGATGACAAAAAGGGAAAATTATGCCGTGGAAATATGTTAAAGGGACTAATGAGACCCGAGTCCACAATAAGTCTGTCAGCAGAGTTGTAGTCCAGAGTAAAATGAAACAGGAAAAGAGAACTTGATTAATACAGGATTAAAGGAGGATAGTGTAATTAATACTAATCATCCTGGTTTTATGGAAAATAGACTTTATCAGAGACAAGTTTCTGGGTTTTTTTTGATGAAGTAACAAATCTGATTCGGGAAAGTAATGGTTATAATGTAATATACTTAGTTTTCTGTAAGGCATTTGACTTAGTGCCACATAATATTCTGATCGGGAAACTCAAAAGATGCAAAATCAATATAGCACACACAACATTAAATTAATTAAGAGCTGGGTAACTGATAGGTTTCAAAATGTAATTGTAAACAGGGACTCACTATTATATGGAAGTGTTGCTAATGGAGTCCTGCACAAAATGTATTTTGGACCTTTCAGGAACCTTGTGGGGGAAAAAAGAGAAAACAAATTAAAAAATCATTGCTGATTGAATTTGCAGATGTCACAGAGATTGGTGGACTGAGAAATAATGAAGAGGAAAGGTTAGAGACACAGAGTGACCTGAATCTCCTAGTAAACTAGATGGAAGCAAAATATATGTGTTGTAGTACAGCATGAGGGTAATGTTATAAAACCAAAGACAGTAAGCTTTATAGATTTATGCTGTTTTTACAGAACTTCTTTCCAAGTGTTAAATTTTATATTTTTTTTCATTGGACACTCTGAGCCACATCCTACTCCTACATAAGTAAGAAGCATGAGTTGTAGAGGCATCAGCTAACAGTAATATTTTTTTGCGTGACTTAATGCTGTTTTAACATACCTCTATCTTTATGTAAGTTTGTTTAACTTCTATCTGCCTTGGGAACAGAGAGGGAAAGAATACCTTGTCATGAAGATTCCTTGTCTAGAAAGAATTATCTACCATGCAATTAAATTTATCTTAGAATCATAGAATGCTTTGGATGGGAAAAGACCTTTACAGGTTATCTAGTCCAATTCCCTGTAGAAGCAGGGACATCTTTAACCTGGTCAGGTTGATCAGAGCCCCATTCAACCTGACCTTGAATGTTTCCGGTGATGGGGCCTCCACTACCTCCCTGGGCAACCTGTTCCAGTAATTCCCCACCCTCATTGTATAAAATTTCTTCCTTATATCAAGTCTAAATCTACCCTCTCTTAGTTTAAAACCATTACTCCTTGTCCTGACACAACAGGCCTTCCTAAAACGTCTGTTCCCATCTCTCTTGTAGGCTCCCTTTAAGTACTGGAAGGTTTATATAATGTCTCTCTGCAGACTTCTCCAGGCTGAACAATCCCAACTCTCTAAGCCTGTTGATGGACCTGTCAACTCTGAAACTACGTAGTAGAAAAAAAAAATGCTATAAGACGATGCATTTATTAGCTATCTGTGAGTGGACCAAAACTAAAAAAGGATTCAGTTAAAAAGTATAAAAAATCTCATTAGTTGTGCAACAGAGTGAAAATAAGGTGCTAAGTACTAAAACATTCAAAGATTATTGAAAATAAATATTCTGGAAACTGGTGAAAAAGCTGAATAAGGTTCAACTTCAAGGAAAAAATAAGGAGTCAAGATATGTGAGCTAATAAGAAAGCCATGATGCTTCCCAGTCCCATTACACGCGTGGCAAATGTAGACCATTAGCAACAGAAAATGACTTTGAGATGGTACGATTACTTTTTCATTTTGTTGACTCCATCAAACACATGGCACTAATTGTTGGAGGTGATCAGAAATTCCCTATGGGCCACCTCCAGAGAGGTATTTTTTTTCTCTAGTCTCTTGTAGGGCTTGAGGGGGGGGGGGGAGCGCTGCCTAGGTGTACCTGACAGTTTGCTCCCCAAGTTTGCAGCGTCCTTCCTGGCCAGCGGAGGGACAGCCAAGGTGCTGAGAGCTTAAATAGTCACAGCGCTGAAACTCTTGACCTTGTTTAAACCCCCTGTCAGAATATAATTTAGAAATTATCTGGACAGGTTTTGTCTTTTTCTTCTTCCTTCCCTCCCAAAGAGAAATATTCTGTGGTTCAGTTTCACAGAGAAGCAGGAAATTAGAGTTGACACAACAAACTTAAACAAACCCAAATTTTACAGTTCCAGTGCCACTTCAGAGTGAACGTTTGACTTTTTGCAGTATAATAAAATATATTCCATTGCTTAGTTTCTAATTTCATCCAAGCCTCTTGTCCTTATTCATGTGACTAATGCTGCTGTGGTCACATAATATTAGTGAATGCACTCACAGTATAACTAAAATGTTAGCAATAAAGGAGCACAGGATCTGCCTTCCTGAGTCAGAATAGAGTTTTATCTGAGTAGACTGAAAGGTTAAGTCTTAATCACCATAATCTCATCCCTTTTTCATCCTTAATAAGCACAGCTAAATGCTACAGTAAGGATAGTAGGATTCCACATTGATATAGCAGATCTTTTATTTTTAAAGAGTAGGGTTATTTTTTTTTACACTGGAAGTTACTTATCCTCTGCAGTAGAGGCCTTTTTAAAAAAACATCGTATGACCTGCCACCAGAGGTAGTCCAAGTACCTTTTCCAAGATGATTATTAGAATGGAGAACACATTTTCAACTCCTACCTAGCCTGCCATTCTCATGTACCAGCAGAATGTGGGGACAAAGTGGGAAACAGGAAGATAAAGATCTTGGCATCTGACTATATTCAAGCTGAGATTTGCTGGAAACTCACAAGGCATAGATATATATTTGGTTTCTAGGAGGCATACATTAACTCTGTGTTTCACAGCTAGAGTCTGTGTGGATATTTCAGCAGTTTCCAGGGTTTCTCAGTCAAACCCTTTACTAAAGGAATTGGCCAAGCCTTACAATTTCAGGCTGCCTGCGAACTCGGGAAAACAACGTTGTATGAGTTTATATTTGTTTTGTATTTTTAAAAGCTGTTTGCAAGTGTTAGAAGCAAAAGCCTGATAGTTTTTAAAAGGGACAAAGAGATTCAGTTACTGCAGATTTAATCTTGTAAATCATAGAATCATAGAATGATTTGGGTTGGAAGGGACCTTATAAATCATCCAGTTCCAATCCCCCTGCTGTGGGCAGGGACACCTTCTACTCGATCATGTTTCTCAAAACCCCATCCGTCCTGGCCTTAAACACCTTCAGGGATGAGGCATCCACCACTTCTCCAGGCAACTTGTTCAGTGCCTCATTACTCTCATAGCAAAAAGTTTCTTCTTAGTATCTCATCTAAAGCTAGCCTCTTTCAGCCTAAAACTGCCTCCCCCGTGTCCTATTGTTGCACTTCCTGACAAGGAGGTAAATTCTGATAAATGAAGAATATACAGGCATTTGGCTAGGATGTAGCTGAATGGTAGTGCTAATACATCCTGGAAAAATACCTTCCCATTCCTAAACATCGGTTACTTCTGCATTCTGCAAATCGGAAAGAGCATTCAATTCTGAATTGGACAAATTGATTAACAGTCTGAAGCATTGAAAAATAAACGTTCAAACAGATCTGCTGGGTTTGTCTGCCAAGCTTTCTTTGCCAAATTTGGAAAAAAGTATTCTGCTTTGAGATCATCTATTGCTGTTTTGATTAACAGATACTTCCATATATAACACGATACTAACCTCTTCTTACCTCAAACTGACCATGTTCCTTGTAAATACACAATTGAAATTGTTAATGAAATTTCCAGCAGTGTCATTACAGATGTTTTATTTGCCTGAGGGTATAGTTTAAACTTGCTTTGCTGCTGAAGAAAATATTCATGTAACTACACCCTTACTTGCTGCAGAATATTTTAAAGAACCTAGAAAAACAACGTATTTTAAAGCCAGATTCCAGAAACTCTCAGACTCTCGAAGCCAAGTTAATAACAAGGATCTTATATTTCTCTTCTCCGTATAAGAAGAAAACAGCAATAAAGCCTAAAAGAGCATAAATGTTGAATACGCATGAAGGAAATGGTGACTCTGACTATCCCAATGGACAAAATCAAATTACACACCCTCTGTTGAAAGTTCAGATGGTCTACTGGGAACTCAAACTTTGCATACGTAGCACTTGCAAGCCTGAAGCCTAAGCTACATCTAGAATCCCCCCAATCCCTGTGGCATATTTCTGAAGAGCACATCCTCTGTCTTGCAAATCTCCTGAGAATAAAAACTCAAAATGGAATTGCACATCCCAGGGCAAAGTACCAACTTCTCAGATTCCTCACCATTGCCAGAACCAGGAGCCTTCCATCCTTGCGTGTTAGCCCTTTAGTAGACATGTATGTATGTATACAGAAGCTTAGCAAGGAATTGACACAGAGCTCCTTTTGCTTAAAGGACAGATTATAAATTTTTACTGAAGGTTATTAATCTGCAGAAGGGTAGGATCCCACACACCCAGTGTGGAGCACCTCACACAGACGTGATCTCTCTCTGGAATTCTTCACAAGCAGCTGCCTCCCTCAGCTACTAGAAAGGGCTCTAAAGCATCTCCATTAAGGCTGTTTCAATAGATACCAGAAAGTTAAGCAGCTAAATTAGATGGGCTGAATAAACCCCTAATCTCTGAAAACTGTTCCCTTTTTTAATCTCTTTTTTCCCTCCAGGTCTGTTGGTATTAGGTTTCTCTTCCACTTCACTGAACTCCTGGAGCAGATATCTCTTCTTCAGTTTGAGCTGCTAAAAATGTTTGGTTATCCTTTTTTTTAACCTTGTGGTTCTTCTGCCAGATGACATGTTTTGTAGGCTGATCTGGAACAAAACAGACTCTAGATAGGTGACTTTGGTGCCTAAGTGGCCCGCTGCCTATTGTACCAAGTCTGAGTAACAGAAGCTAGCTCATTGCTTTAAGAAATTACGCTTCAGTGAGCCAGGAATCACATCCATTCCTCTGTTGTCTGAGTCTCCATGATGTGAAGAATCAGAGCAGCATTGCAAGCAAGTACAGCAGAAAGGATTAAACCCCACCTAATCAAAACAGAGCTGGCAGGTTTCTAAGAACACAGACACAACATTCACAAGTTCATCCCCCCCTCTCCACAGCTTCCTTTGAAAAAAGTGCCTCACAGGCAAAACTCACTTTATTCAGACATGGAAAATATAGGTCACAGGGCTCCTCCCTTCTCTTTTTTCCTTTGCACACTCTGTAGATATTTTATTTGCTTAAAATCATAGAATCGTAGAATCAGTGATGTTGGAAAAGTCCCCTAAGATCATCAAGTCCAACCTTCAGCCCAACACCACCAAGCCAAATAAACCATGCTCCAACATGCCACTACTACAAGTTTTTTAACACCTCCAGGGATGACGACTCCACACTTTCCCAGGTAGCTTGTTCCAATGCTTGACCATTCTTCCAGTAAAGAAAATTTTCCCTAATATCCTATCTAAAACTCCCCTAGTGCAGCTTGAGGCCATTTCCTCTCTTCCCATCACTTGTTACTTGGGAGAAGAGACCAACAGCCATCTCACTACAACCTCCCTTGGGGTAGCTTTAGAAAGTGATAAAGTTGCCCCTCAGCCTCCTCTTCTCCAGGCTGAACAACTCCTATTCCCTCTGCCACTCCTCATAAGACTTGTTCTCCAGACCCTTCATCAACTTTGTCGACCTTCTTTGGACACACTCCAGCAGCTCAATGTCCTTGTACTGAGGGACTAGTGAAGGACTAGCAACATCTGTAAAAGCTAACGGTGCTCTCATCTTTGTTTAGTGTCTGAGTGCTGATACAGCTCTACTGAAGCTCCATCCCCCCTGTCAATGTCCCAGCAGCAGAAGAAAATGTTGATAAAAGTTGATATGCCTTCAAAATAGTCCTTCACAACGTCTTCACAGCTTCTGCAGACTTGCACAAATGCATCTGGAAAGGTATAGAGGAATGGAAAACACCTGCAACTATCTATTGAAAAGTCTAAGCCACCAGCTCTCATGGTTGTGTGTGTGCATAGCCCACCACTCACTGAACCTTCACATCTTTAACGATATAGTTCTTTCAGGGTAAAGAGGACTGTGTGTGTATCAAGGTACATAGGAATAAAAATAAATAAATAAAGGAGCTACCAATAGAGCGGATATATAGAGCATTGTGAAAAGAATTGGTGAAGCAGTGTAATAAATGTACACGCAAAATCTTGTTGATCTACTTTGACAGGGGAATCTCACATAGAAAGTGATTAACATGGATCAGTTTCATTTACTTGTTTCCAAACACAGCTGGCTATTTTTATTTACACTTTTTTTACACAATGCAGAAGGTTTCTAACTCCAAGTCTTTCCAAAGTTATTTCTGTAGTCTGGTTAGAAACTTCTAAAAATAGAGTATTTCTAATATGAAACCATTGGCTGTATTTTAATAACTGTTACAGTCTTCTGGTGTGGTCTGAGTAAATTATGTACTGTGATGACTTAAAAATGAAAAATAAGAAAGAAGAGAAACAGGAAACTAATTGACCGAAGTGTGACACAGGCAGGGGTCCCAGCTTGAAATTCTTGAGGACTGTTTCTCTACTCAGTGGAATGCTCCACAGTTTCGTTTATCGTGTCTTTCTGCAACATCAGCTGGTTTTCTACACAATGCTAATCTGTGCCAGTTAAGAAAAAGTTTGGCCTTAGCTGCTTAGATCATTAAAAAAAATTCCTTGCTTCTGTTTACCACAGCCAACGTTTCAGGAATATAAATAACACAGCTTGTCTTGCAACCAGAAATGCAAACCAGAATGTCTCTAACAGCTAATGGGTCAAAGCTGGGATTGTGCTATTATAATGGTATTGTTCAAAGAAACTGGAAGTTTGAACCAAATCAAGTACCATTTGCAAGGATTCTCTTCAAGATAATTACTATATTAAAAAAAGAAACCCTGAGATTGCTGTAATAGAGTACAGATTTTCCTCTCACAGTAACAAACCATTTATGACTTTCACAGACTGCATCACTGTTTCTAATGAGAGCAGAAAAATTTCTGTAATAAGATAGGTTTCCCAAGAGATTTGCATCATGAGATGAGCAACCTTTCCTGATTACAAACAAGTAAGTAAATAAATAAATTCTTTAAAAAAATTAGTATTTTTCCCATCAGAATTGTTTTCAGGCCAACATTTGAAAAATGTTGAATTTTAGGCAAAATTCCAAGCCCATGTTGTTTACATAAGCATAAATACTTATAATGACCCTTGCAAAATACAGGATCAAAATGAACAAGATAAAGATTGTGTATTAATTAGTTGCTTGTATTTGTTTTATCATCACTGACACAAGAAAAGAATCAGAGTTATATTTGAAAAAAAAAACCACAAAAAAAACCCAAAAGAGAAATCTAAAGTCTTACAGATTATTAGAGGATAAATAATGTTCTGCTTCTAACAAGCTGCTATGATTTTGTGATTCAAATTATGAATTTGAATTATTGGACTGAAGATGTGAAATTATCCTCATGGTACTTTAGTTAAAACCAAACCTCTCTCAGTTCTGTTTTAATTGCTTGTTAAATATCAGTCTTTCAGATGATGCCGGAAAACAAAGCACCTACAAGTGATTATCCTAGGAAGTCTCTGGGATGTTCCAAATCAGGTTTTTTAGTATTTGGACTACTATAATGCTGAAGAACATTGATCCAAGTTAGAGAGGATGATTATATGATCTCTTAGACAGAGCAGAAAGAAAGTTACATCTGTGTAGCAATACAGATACAGTAAGAATAAGAAGGGTTTATGAATTTAAGTACATGCCTACTTAAATCGCTGTATCAGGCCAATACATCAAAATGCTTTCAGTACAAAGTGAAATGAGTAATTACTTCTTCAAATAATATCTTAAGCCTCTTTTCCTCAAATACATTAGTATTGGGTTCTATTTTATTCTTTTTTTCCCTCCGGATATTGCAGGAAAGTACTGCAAACAATGTAAAGGTCAATCTCAGACACAGAAATAAATTGAAAAGGCAGAAATTTATATTAGTTTCATAATGCATAACACCGCTTCGTTAAACACTCCCAGATCATATGTTCATGAATAATACGTTCACCATATTCACTAGTGATCTCAAAAAGGGGTGGAAAGCAGGGTGACAGAATTTCTGCATGCTGATCCTGTCTAACACACACTGCAGATGGTGGTATACCCACACATGCTGTCAGGTTTGTCTTCTCATATTTTCCAGGGTGCTTTCTTTTTGTAACCACATCCTGAGAAATTTATCTGTAGAGCCGAAGGCCAACTAAAATCTCTGTCCAACTGTAACACTTAGGATCTACTGAGGTTGGAGCAGTGAAAGACCAAAGGATGCTCTGCCAAATTGGAAGGAGCTCTGCAGGCAAAGGGTTGGGAAAGGAAAGTGGAGGCAAGCCAAGGAAGGACAAGAGAATAGGCTGCATAGATATTACAGACACATATTCATGACCATGACTCATCGTACGCTTAAAGAAAATAAGTAGAACCAACACTAGAGCTGAAACAGTAATGCACTGAAAAGGCAGACAAGGGATCCTACTTTGACTTCTCTTTGCAGTAGCACGCACTGACAGTGTCTAAGCTGCATCTGGAATCTACATGCATCTCCTCTACCTTGGGAACACTTCAGCTCTGATGAAGGTGACATGAATTCCATCTTTAGATCATGATTCTTTGCTTTTGCCCAGAATGAGAAGGCATAAAGCTGTAAGCTGGAGTTTTTCCACGCTCCCTACTACAGCCTGATCTCAATTCTAAACCTGACAGCATGTCTCTAGTCACATATATCCTTTGAGAAACACTGTATTTCATGGTGAAACTAGTGTAGGCTGGTAGGTGAGCAAGATTTTCAGCAAACCAGGCAATGCTCCTTACTGCTACAAATATTCTTTAAACAGTGCAAGTGTATTACATGTACATTTAGGCTTAAAGTATAGCGATCAAAGGTTTGTGTTTAGTATTTGTGAAGATCTCAGTACTGTTCGATTTGGATTGAATCTCTTTTATCTGATAATAGGATCTTGACAATACTTGCCTTTAACTAATGTTAAACTGAGTGAATGCCTCTGAGACTGTCCCATTCTACAATGCTAAGGCTGTGCAGAGCGCGTTTCAACAGTCAGATCCTTTACTATAATTGACTGAGGATGAATGAGTGTTCTGAAGATATTCCTACCCCTTCAGGGGTTTTCGGTAAATCTTTTATTCAAGTTAGGTGGAATAGCAGATTGTTCTTTGAACCAGCATAGCACACAGTTTGATTTTTTTTCCCAGATCTACTCTGAGAACAATACTAACTAGACTGTAGAATTAAACCTAGATCCAATCATTTAATTCCACAGACTTACCTAAAAAGACAAGATGAGATATATATGTAGAAAACAAACACCTTCCAGATTAATATATAGCAGCTGTCCTCTCAGCGTGATGGAGGCAAGCACCCATTCACTTGTAGTCAGAGTCACATTAATTCAACTGATTTCCACTTAAAGAAATATATTCCTTATGCCCCTTTTGGTTCCTACTTTTGATAATGACCTTTCCCAGATGCAGTATCTTGGGCTGATTGCACTAAAGAAAAGAAACCTGCTTGCAAACGTTTTCATGAGAAATAATTGTGTCTGAACACCAGCAGCTGCTGCGACTTCTAAGAGATGTAAATGAGTACACATTCTCAGGCTTATCTTTATATATTTTTCAGTTAAGCTTTATGTCACTATGCATATCCCACTCACAAGGTAACACTCTATTAGCCACATTTCAAAAGAAGAAGAGTAGTAGAGTTTTGAAACTTCTGCAGCAAATATTTAGCTCATTGGGAGAAATGTTTGCTACATAGTATTGTAGCATTTAAAATGTGTTGAGCTCAGAGGGCAAGGAAAAGATAGTGTATTATCTGGAGGATATTGCCTGCAACTGCAAAAAAAAAGAGAAATTACAGAAGTTCTGACTTTGCATGCCACATACAAGACTACAAAAAGAATCCTGTTTTCAAGAATCCTGTTCTACAATTTCTGACTTTTGATGCATTTATGTTATAGATCTGGTTCATTCCACAGCTAGGTGGATGTAGTAATCCCATGGCTTGGATATTCCTGTATGCCAATGGTTTCCTTATCCTAGGACAACAGAAAGAGAATAAAGAACACACTTCACAAATAGTTATGTCATTGAAGATCCATATAAGTAAATGTGTTTTCATTAACCTCATTGGACAATGGATCAGACCCATAAGAATGGTTAATCCCAGAATGAAAGTTGATCAGTTAATCACATTTAAGACTTTTTAGGAACTGTTCTTTCTTTCCCCACTGTTTTCGAGGTCAGACTTTTTCCATTTATAATTTATTCACACTAAGTCAGCACTATTTTTAGTTATCCCTTGAGAAGACCACTAGCGAGCATAGATGTTCCATGGGAAGTTAAGAGGGCACCAGCCTTCCTCGGTGCCACGTGGTTGTCTGTGCAGGATCCTGTCTCTTTGATATGCACGTCATCCTGTAGCTCTGAAGCTGTCCCATAGAGGCTGATGGTGCACTCACCCTTCTCTGACAGGGCACACTTTTTGATCTGAAGCAGCTCCAGGTTGTTTATCTTATATCTTTCCTCATGTAAATACTGGAGGCATTTCAGGTTATGTACAAACATCATGGTCCCAAACATCTCACAAATCAACTTTCTGCACACTCTTTCAAAAACAGCAGAACAATTCTTCTTGAGTCTACAAAGTAGACTTGAGTTATTAGGTAAATGTTGATGATTCTTTCCAGAAAACACTTGGCGCAAGCTCCAACTTAGCTATCTTATTAAGGCATACAGGTTTAAAGAGCCACTCAAGAGTCAATGGAGTATTACCTTCAGATTCAAAAAGCTGAAGTGTTTTCTGATTGAAATATTGACTGGATTAATCTAGGATATATTAGCATTTTCCAAGTACATTTCTTTCATTTCCAAGGAAATAAACTTAGGTTAAAATTTTAACCTTGAATATTGAAGAAGTACATTCAAAATCTTTTGTCCACTATCTGTGAGCCCATCCACAAACAGAAAATACTGTAGAGCATTTAAATCACTTAAACAGTATCATTGATGAACAGAAATCTTAGTCAGCTCTTTTCTCTGCATACAGTCTACCGCATATTCACTGTAAATATCTTTACAGAAAAAAATCATTATCAAGCACATATTTTCAGGTCTCTGTTTTCTAACAGAGAAAGGACTCTGCTGAGAAAAAACAGCAAATTGAACATTCCATGTAAAATATGTTTTAAAAGAAAGCTAAACATTTTCATGTTCTCACCTTTGTTTTAAATCAGGAAACAAAGAAAAGTATTTTTCAAAATTTAGCTAAAATCTAAACATTAATTTTATTAATTGCTGTAAAAAACCTGACACTAGTAAGTTCTTTTTCACTAACTTGGTTACTATCGTGATCATTTGAATGGTTAACTTTCAAGAATTCTTTTCTTTTTGATTTGAGTCTAACAGCTCACAGGATTACAAATCACTGAAAGATAAGTAAGGTTAACAACATCAATGTATTTCAGTAACTGTCAAAATTTTCTGCTTAATTCTATGTCCCTAGAGAGATTATTATCTTCAGTAATCAAGCTAACAAAGCATATTTAGACACAGTGATCCTGAGCTTGATCTCAAAAAGGCAATGAGAAATTAACTGCAGCTCCCCTGGGATAACTGGATTCAGTAATGGTATTCTGGTGTTAAGGAGATCTTTCATCACCTCCATGCTGGTCCTTCACAATGACACTTATACCTTGGCTTAGCAAGATAAAGATACTCATACCTTGATTTAGCAAGATGAAGGCTCTGTTAGAAGCAGGAAAGGTTGCAGTATCCACCTAGTGCTGGAAACGCCTCATGCATACGCAAGCGGACAATTAAGATGTAAAAACTAGGCAAAAAGAAGTCCTGCAATGTGGAAGTATCCATATTTTTTGCTCTTCTCAGTTAAAAAGAAGTAGATCCAGATGTGTTTCCCAGACAGAAAGAGGGAAGATTTTGGTGGTTTTTGGTTTTTTTTTCCTGTAGCAAGAGAGAGGCACCTTTCATTTCAGGTCTTACTGCTTCCTGTCTGCTCTCTTTGGATTTATGCACCACTGAACAAAATACCAGTTTTCCATTGTGACTTGACAGTGGCTACCCTATACCACGAGTTTAAAAATTCATGAATCTGTAATATAAGAAAAATAACTTTTCCCTTGTGTATACCTTGAGCACTGCACTAAAAAGCCCGATGGAATTAAATGGGTGGTTTGGTTTTGTTTTAAATCATTGAAGGGACGTCTATATTAAGGAACAATTAAAGTTGTTTCTTACAAAACCAGCAGTGAAACCCACATAAGAGTCACTGGTGTAAAAGAATGATCCACTTTCAAGTTGTTCAGTTCTCCTCAGGGGTAACTGCCCAGACAGAGGAAACCAGAGCTGTGTTTATCTGAGGGTTTTTTGCCCTCTTAACTAAGGATATAATCTCTCTTTTATTCTTTACCTCCAAAGCTCTTTATTACTGTTTTCCTCCTTGAGTGTGGCAAAGATAAGGTTTTGGTCATACTGTTTAAGAAAAGACAACACTGATTGTTATTATACAGCAGTGCTTGTGCACAGCTGTCTGCTTGTGAATCCTGAACCACAGCTCCTTCCTACTGCACGGGTTCAGCCTGCCACATTAGCTGGCTAACCTAGAAGGTAAGAGATGCACCTGGCCTCTCTCACATTCTGCCTCTGGCAACGCACCCTGTTTTCCAAGCAATGAAAAAAGAAACATAGATATGCCTAAAGCACAATGCTGATTGCAGGGTTGACTGAGTCTTTGGCTGTGCAAGAAACTGAACTGGCAAGGAAGTAAATTCAGATATCATTAAGTCTTCTTGATTGTGGTTAGATTTCTATAATTCTGGTCTCTTGGCCAGACAAGTGAAGAATGTAGCCACCACAGTCCATTGTGTGTTTCTTATGCTAACAAAAAACAGCTAGGGAACAATCTTGGCTTTCTTATAGAATCACAGAATAGTTTGCGTTGTAAGAGATTTTTAAAGGTCCCCTTGTCCAACTCCCCTGAAATAAGCAGAGACACCTCCAACTAAGTCAAGTTGCTCAGAGCCCCATCCAACTTGATCTTGAATGCTTCCAGGGATGAGGCATCTACTACCTGTCTAGGTAACTTGTGCCAGTCTTCCACGACCCCCATCATAAATCTGGTTTTCCTTATATCAATTCTGAATCTCCTCTCTTTCAGTTTAAAATTGTTACTCCTTGTCCTATTGCAACAGACCTTACTAAAACGTTTGTCCCCAACTTTCTTAAAAGCCCCCTTTAATTTTTGAAAAGTCACAATAAGGTCTGTACAGTGTCTTCTCTCCTCCTGGCTGAACAACCCCAACTCTTTCAATCTCTCTTCACAGGATAGTGTTCCACCCCATCTAATCATTGTTGTGGCCTCTTCTGGACATGCCTCAATGGGTCTATGTCTTTTTTGTGACAAGAGTTCCAGAGCTGGATACAGTACTGCAGGTGGGGATCTCACAAGGGTGGAATAAAGGAGTAGAATCACCCCCCTTGACCTTCTGGCCATGCTGCTTTTGATGCAGCCTAGGATACAACTGGCTTTCTGGGCTATGAGTGCACAATGCTAGCTCATATCCAGCTTTTCATCCACCAGCATCCCCAAATCCATCTCCACAGAGCTGCTCTCAGTCTCTTCATCCCCTAGCTTTTATTGATATTGGGTATTGCCCCAACTTGCGTGCAGGACCTTGTACTCGACCTTGTTGTACTTCACGAGGTTCACATGGGCCCACTTCTCCAGCTTGTCTAGGTCCTGCTGGATGGCATCTGTCCCTCAGGTGTGTCAACCACCAAACTCAGCTTGGTGTAGTCTGCAAACTCTCTGAGAGTGCATTCAATCCCACGATGTCATTGATGGAGATATTAAACTGCTCTTGTCTCGGTACAGACCCCTGAGAGACACCACTTATCAAGGATCTTCATTTGGATTTTGAGCTGCTGACCACTACCTTCTGGATGCAACCATCCAAACAATTCCTCATCCACTGAACAGTCCATCCATCAAATCCACACCTCTCCAATTTAGAGAGAAGGATGTTTTGAGAGACAATGTCAAAAGCTTAAAAGAAGTCTAGATAGACAACATCAGTAGCAATTCCCTTGTCCACTGTTGTAATCAATCCATCATAGAAGGCCACTAGGATCCGCTCAAGGAGTGGTTCTGGTACCCTGAAGTCCAAGCACTGTTCCTAGGATCAAGACACACTCCATGTCCCAGTTCCCTCTTGCCAATCCCCTTGAGACTAATTCTCTTTTTCCCCTGAAAATCAATCCCTGAACTGCTCATTTTTGGCTTTCTGAGGAAGGTATGGTCTCTGACTACACATGAAAACTTGGCCTAGTTTTGCAGAACATCCATTGTACCTCAGGCTGTGTTTACAATAGAATTAACTCAGGTTATCCATGCTCAGGTAAACCCAGCTCAATAAGAGTTACAACTCTGTGAAACAACACTCAAGCTGGAAAGAAGCCATTGTGATATTGTATTGTATTGTATTGTATTGTATTGTATTGTATTGTATTGTATTGCATTGTATTGTATTGAGAGGTGGCACTAGAGCTGATGAACTGTGCTAACAAGGTACGGATTTTACCTCCTGAAGAGCCAGGAAAGTAGCATTAGCAAAGTATGCAGCTTCCTGGGACACCTTCACTGCCTCAATCTGTCAGCCAGGCTTTAGATCTCACCCTAGTATGTGAAGGTCCTTTATAAAACCTCTGAAGATGACAAGGATGCCAAAAAAAGACATATCTTTCCTTCTTTTCCTACAGCTCTCAAGCACCTCTTCGTCCCAGTCATCTACCCCCAAGACAGCCAGGTGGATCAGTTACTTAAGGGTGACCTCCAATCTGCAGCCAAGACTTGTGGCCCAAATATGTCACAAAATAGCACCCACAGCTCCTTCAGCTTTTATCAAAAAAACCCCACAACTTCTAAGATATTGAAAAATACACTCAGCTCATTGACATACACCATCACCTTTCTCTCACAGCAGAGTGTTTTCGTCCCTTTGGGCATCCAAAGCCCTGTGTGTTTTGAAGGATGTCGCTGTTCTCCCTAAGGTCCCAGGCCACCCACACGTTTCTGAAGACTGTCAATGCCACTGAGAAACATTGGGTGGATGATTTTTTTTTTTGTGGGTTATTGAAACAGAATTTTACGAACCCAAACTTTTCAGCATGGAGGTAGAAAACAGCACTCTCTCCTTCTAACACATTAAATTCTGTCTCTCTCTGCTGTATACAGCTTATATCAATTTAACAACAGGCCAAACTCTTGTTGTTCATACATGGCACATCAAACTTAAAGAGGACACCAAGCTGAATTTACTAGAAAAAAAAGTAGGTAAGAATTTTCTTATGAGTTGCAAGGCAGAAAAGCTGTCATCTGGGTAAAGGTATAGTCCGTTTGGGACTGTGTGTTAGCCAAGGTTCCACGAATACCAACAACCAAAAGGACAGTACTTCCATGGTCAGTGTAATATAATACATGTGAATATTTATGAGAATGAAAAAAATGTAGTCCTTTACAACAGAAACCAGAAGTATAACACTACCTTCAATGTTATGCTACATAATCCTGGCCATGTTTAGATAAAACTTGCTATGTTTGATTGGCTTTTTAATCTCTGGGTCTCTGACTTGTCTAAAATGCACAATATTAATTAAGGACACTTTGCCAACAGCTCCATATTTTGGGGACCGATTACACTAGGCTTGCAAGACTACATCGTGAAGGCTAATTCTAGCCTGGGAAGCCAGAATATCATTTATTCTGCTACCCTGACACAGAGATGGTCCCAATGGCTCCACTGCCCCAAGCAAACAAGAGAAGACAGGATACTGATAAAATCTATTATTTCCTTCACCTTGGCTAGTCCTGCCCTGGGTACACAAGGTCACCTGAAGATCTGGCAATGTCCATACCCTCTTATGCATCTGGGATCTCAGGGACTCATTTTCTGCTGGCGGTTCAGCAACGTCTTCACCATTTTCTGCTTTTGGCTGAACCTTGAGCTCCTACAGCCTCTTCTGACATTCAAAGTGAATTAATTTACCAAGGTCACACAGGCAGCATGTGACAGACAAGAAAGCAATACTCTTCACATCCCTAACAGCAGATCTCTTAACACTCATCACTCAAATTTTTTAAGACGAGTTAAAGCCCTGTACTTCAAGCTCAGTGTTGTTTGTTTATTAGGTAGCAAGCAGGGGAGAGTTAAAGCCCACGGAGCCTCACATAGACCCAGTGGGAGACATCAAGTAGTTCAGTTGGGCTGTGTCACTGTAACAGTACCCTTTTCACTGTTTTACTTCATGTTGTATAAAATACGGTGCATGTGGTAGATTAAAAGAAATACAATACTTATCATAAAAATGCATCTGTGGCTCTAAAGAAGCTTACAATTGCCACAAGAAATGAGCAAAAAGAGTGCTGACAGAGAAAGAAAAATATTTTGAAGATTTAAAAATCTAAACAAATGCTTATTCTTTTTTAACGCATATTTAATTCGAGTGCCTAATAAACACAGATGAAAAAAAAGTCTATGTCAAAAAACCAACACCTTTTCCCTTTGGGGAATCCCTCGTGAAACCTTTTGCAACTACTGAGACAGGAAAAGATGAAAGAGAGAAAAAAAAAAATAGAAAGAAATACAGCAGTCTAAAATTAACAGATCAAGTAGGAAGACTATTACAGTCTCTCCAGTCACGTAGCACATCCACAGAGTTTCAGGATATATTACAGACCATAAAAAAGCAAAATAGATACCAAGGTTGAGATATAATGCCTTAATATAGATGTCTTTTGTGGTTCTAACTATGATGTGGTATCTCCCTTTGTTTTCAGCTGCCAGCCCTGGAGGGCACAGTGTCCTGTAGATCCTGAGTCATGTCCACCTACCTACTTACGCAGGTGCCTCAGACACACCATGGTGTCTCAGATGGCAATAGATGCCTATGTTTAGGTGATTACTGTGTCTCTCACAATGACATCTAGATGTTATAATTACAGAAAAGTAATAGAATTAGTCCCAGATTTGGACTTTACAGATACCTAAACTTAGACGCATCATGCAATTTGAAATCCTGTTGGTTATCTGAAACATGACATGAGAATCCAGGAGAACTGCAGCTATCTGAGTAGGCAGGACTCCCTTAAATGTCGTCCCTTAAAAGTGTTATTAGATACCAAATTAACTGAATTCCATCTTTTTAACCTGAAGGAAAGTTGCTAATGCATTCTTTATCTGTGCAAAATTATGGAAGGAAAGTGTGGATTTTGCCACACAATCAAAAAAAAAAATATTCTGCTGCTGCTTATAAGGCTTTTTCTCAGAGCTTCTACCTGTTTTTGTTTTTTTATTTTTATAGATTTTGTCTGTCAGACAAAATCAGAATCATGTAGTAACATTTTCTTCTACATCTTTGTGGAAAATAAATAAAAGAGAAAACATCAGCACAGAAAGCAGAATAGAATAGCTTGGTTTTAAGTGTACCGTTTGGGGAATAACAGAAAACTAAATAACAGAATAAGGAAAAATCATTCCCTTTTTAAAAGAAAAACAAGGTATGGGAAAATATTTGTTCAGAATCACAATACAACAGTCAGTATAAAACAGCAAAGCAAAGGTATTGTCCTTTTAGGAAAGTGGAAAGGAAATTACTTGTCTATATAATTAATTTGTATTATGTCTATCATCACAGCTATTAGGTGTTCTAATTACAGAAAAGTAATGATGCAAAAGCTGCTAAGCAAATGTTAAACAAAAATAGTACATATTCTGTAAGCCTTAAAGGGCTGTTAGACTTGAGTACTAGAAGACAGAAAGACGAATAAATTTCTCAGAGGGGAAGAAAATTCTGGGGAGGAGGATTCTTGCTCTAAACCACAGTGTTCAACATTGGGATGCAATCCTTAATATGAGGCCTAGTGGGTCCTGAAATCTATGCTGCTATTTATATTTCTTAATAGCACCATTGAAATCAAAATAGTTTTCTGAGGACTCTAACTAGTATCTATTATTATCTCTGTTATATTTGGCCTTGAATATTGTCATGAGTGGTTAGGACGCAGAATGTGCCAAGTTCTGATTACTCCCATGCCCAGGGTAAAAGAGTAGTTTGATAAGGGCATAAACCAGGTTTTTTTCTTTCTTTTTTTTCCCTTGTTGTTTCTTTTGCTTGGCTGGAAGGTACCAAGAGAAGACACCAGCCAGGCAATGGAGGAAGGAGTAAAATGGGATTTCTAAAACTACCAAATGATCCATAGAGCACTCAAAAGCACGCAGATGTTTTCTGCATTAAACTAAGCCTCTATAAAAACAATAGGGCAACATTTCAAAATTCTTATGCAAATTTCACTCATTCAGCTCTTTCTTTGAGGCCTGGGGACAATGGAAAAAAACCCAACAAACTGATAGAACATGCACATCCCAATATGGTACTTATCAAAAAAAGTGTTTGGCCTTCATCCACAAAGATTTTGCAAGGCTGACTTATACTTAGTCCCCAGTAAATCTCTTTAAGCCTGGAGAAGTCAAAAAAGGCATTTGGTCTCTGATACTATAAAACAGGTGAGGTATCTTAGCTTTTCCTAGATCTGAGCATGTCTACGCCACATTTACAGAGCTCCAATACTTCCTTCTTCCTTCTCGTCTCTTTGTGACAGTCTTCACAAAGCCTTGATACCGCTCTGGCTGCTGTATGCAGAGTATGCCTCCTTTGTTTTACCAGGTAAATCCTAGAGGTTTCAAGTGCCTTTATTGTTTCAATTTGAGAATCTGTAACCAGAGATGATATGACCAATGGTATTTCAGAACCTACATGTGGTTTACTTCATACCTATAAAAAAAAACCCTAGACATAAGAGGTGAAAGAGGAATATTAATGTAACAAACAATCCTACTTTCATGGTTAAACACCACTTCAATACAGTTACAATATAAGAATTTACTTTGAAAGCCAGGGATGGTACAGTGTTATCTTTGCATTATTCTGACTAAGAACCTTTGAATTTAGCCTTGTCTTATACCTCAGTTGGTTTTTTCTTCCTCAAAAGCTACCACAACTTGCAAACACCAGATGTGGGAAATTTAACAAGCACCATACTCTCCACCTGGGACGGGTAGTCCCTGTTATACATACAAATTGGAGGATGAAAGACTGGGAGAAGCCCTGCACAAAGACATCTGGAGGTCTGGGTTGATGACAAGTCAGCCAGAACGACTGACCATGTCCTAGAGTGTATTAAGCATGGCATTGATAGCTGATAGTGGAAGGTGATTGTCCCATTCTACTCCACGCTTGTATGGCCCCATTTTGAGTAATGTGCATAGTTTTAGGCACCGTAGTATAATAAGGATATGAAGCTACCGGAGAGTGTCCAGAGGAGAGCCACAAAGTTGGTGAAGGGTTTAGAGGAGAAGCCATATGACAAGCAGCTAAAGTTACTTAGTATGTTCAGCCTGGAGAAGAGGACACTGAGGGAAGAACTAATCGTGGTTACCTCTTCCTCACAAGGGGAGGAGGAGAAGGAGCAGGAGCTGATCTCTTCTCTCTGGTGACCAATGACAGGACCCAAGGGAATGGCAGGAAGATGTATCAGGAGAGGTTTAGGTTGGATATTAGCAAAGGTTTCTTCACTCAGAGGGTGGTGGAGCTCTGGAAGAGGCTTCCAGGGAAGTAACTACAGTGCCAAGCCTGACAATATTTAAGAAGCATATAGACAACACCCTCAGACACATGTTGTGAATGTTGGAGTTGTCCTGTGCAGGGACAAGAATTGGACTCAATGAAACTTTCGAGTCCCTTTCAACTCAGGACTTTCTATGATTCCATGATTCTATAAACTAATCTCTAACTTACTGATCTCTATTAAAGTATTCAATTCACTTTGTTTGTTTTTCTGTGTCTGTTTCTAGGGTTTGTGTGTTGGTTTCATGTTGGGTTTTGGTGATCACTACATTTTCTGAAAAGTTAGACCCACCAGATGCATCCACCTTGTTATAGAAGAGCCACCACACATGTGACTCAGACAAACCAATCTTCTGGTGTAAGACACTTTAGGTAGCTCTGAGCCAGCCCAGCTATCTTGGTTTTCAGGTAGAAGAATTCAGCTTTGTTTAATGCGTTAACACAATCTTATCTTAACTTTTGCAGCGGGGTGACATGACAGGCGGCATTTCTTTGCTCTCTTTCTAGAAGGCCTGATACTGTTAACAGAGGTTGAAGGCAAGGTGCCTGCAAGGAAAAACCATGCCATGGGAACATGTGCACATGGTTTCCTTGGGATACATACCACATGTTCATGTGTTTACTGCAGCGGTTAGATACAGAAATAACTTGCACCGTGTCATATCTAAATGTGGCCAAGGAAATTCTCCTTGGCAGTCCTGCACTTCCTGTAAAAGGGCCTGTTAAGAGTTTCTCATGGAAATCATGGACACCACTCATACAGGAATCTGATGCGAGAACTCCTATGGGAATACTGATCGATATAATGACAAATCCACTCTGCTTTTTCTCAACAGACACACACACAGATTTTTTGAACACCACCAGTCTTGCTTGGCAAAACCACATAAAATAAAAGCCACTGTAAAATTATACAGCCAGCTAAAAAAAATCAATTCCACATCCCCTGCTTAAGACACTGTCAGATCCGTATCTTAACAAGACACAAATGTCAGTTGTATTTTGGTTTCCCAAATTACTGGATCTTAAAAATACTGTGAATATAGAATCCATTCATGTCACGGATAAAACCCAGAGTGAATTATCATTTTCAAACTCCACATGTAAAACACATGTTTTTTGAGGAAAAGGAGGAAAATATTTTTGTAGTAGTCCTTTCTTTTCTACCAGGAGAAGAAATAATTTACTGCTTTGTTTATAAAGCTCAACCATTAATGAGAAATAAAGTACATGGGCTATTTTTCTGTTAAAGAATAATTTTACTCCCTCTTTCTTTTCCCCATTAGACAAGTTATTTTTTGATCTATGTAGAGTTCAACAAATGGAAATTCTTACTCTTATGCTGGCTTGGGCTACTTCAATCCATTTGGTTTTCTAAAACTGTGCTTCCAGAGACAAATGTGCAGAACTTGTTTTGATTCAGAAGTCTGAAGTGGGGAGAAAAGTAGCTTTTAAAAAGGTAGTGCTTTTCAGCAACTCCATCCAGACACAAAAACTGACTTATTTTTTAGAGTAATAAAGGCAGCAGGAAATTAGTTGCCAGCTGGCCTCTTTCCTCTTTCTGGACTACACAGCTAACTCCAGCCCACAGATTTTTTTTCCCCATTGAAATCATGCTTCAGTGCATGCCTCACAGTTAAACAGATGTGTATTTGCAGCAGAAGCTGGCATATCTGTCCTACCTTGATTTTTCTAGAACAGATTTTTAAAAACAGTAGAAAGGTGCAGCAAAACAGACTTCTACAGCTGTGCTACAGTACAAATTTAACAACATTGTCATTTGTCTTGGTTGTTACTAAAGCTGTTGAAATTACATTAGCACAGGTAGAATCATAGAATCATTAAGGTTGGAAAAGACCTTCAAGATCATCCAGTCCAACCATCAGCCCAACACCTCCATGTCTACTAAGTCATGTCCTGAATTACTCCACCTACACTTTTTTAAACACCTTCAGGGATAGTGACTCCACCACTTCTCTAGGCAGCCTGTTCCAATGCTTCACCACTCTTTCAGTAAAGAAATTTTTCCTAACATCCAGTCGTTACTCTAGGTCAGGTTATAATCCTGTCGCAATTCTGCTGTGTATCTACAGTCTTATCCATAAAATGATATGGCTATAAGATGTGTTGAGATGCTCAGTCCCATGACAGGTCTCTTAATGTATGTCTATCTGTTAGTGGCTTTGCTAATAGACAGGTTTAATATACGTGCTGCACTTTGGGGCATTGACTGGCTAATTCTTCAGCAGAATATAGCTGAGATATCCAAGTTTGTTAATTAACAAATAGGGAGTTTAATATTGCATCAAACTTAATTACACATCTGGCATGTTATCTAGGTAATGTCCAATTATACTTTCTCTGTTTTCAAATCTGTCGTGGTGCTTTTCATAGGGAAGATCTGAACATAAACAGGGATGCCAGATGTCTCCAGCCATTGCTACCGTGGAACGTGTCAAGTCCTGAATTTGAACTGATAAAGGAGGAACAGAATTTAGGTTCTACTGTCTACTGTGCAAGTGCTGAACAAGGAGTTGGGTGATGGGCTCAGATGTATAAAACTATATCTAAGACTATTAATAATTTACCCTGTGTTGAATGAACAGGCCTGGTGTCTTGAATCCTAGTTCTGAAAGAAACATGATGCATGCATACCTTGCTTAAGCTTCAAAAGACTCAGTTTTCTTCCTGAGCAAAAAAGATAAATTCTACCTAAAAGCGCTACAACTAAAAGTACTTTAATGTGAACTTTAATGTGAGTCTGTGAATTCCGGGGGATTAGTTGCTCCTAGTGGAAATCTCACATTTCCTGAATCTGATATTCCTTTTTCTGAGCTTGTATGTGCAATTTGTTAGTCTTTTGGGGCTATTCACACATTCACACAAATTACTTGTATGTAAATTTGTTTAGCAGTTATTGAAATTTGACTTGGTTGGGTTTCAGTCTTGAGAATTCAAAAGCAAACGCATTTATTTGGGGAAAGGAGAGAGAATTCTTTATTAACAATTTGCTCAGCATTTCGTGAAAGGTCAGAGAGGCAAAAGTCCATCCTGACGCTGTGAGTGATTCACTGAGTGTGATCCCATCAAGACTAAGTATGATGATCAAAAAGTGAGGAGAAGAGCATACAGTAAATATATTTATGCTATTTCTTTCCAGACTTATTGGAATATTCTATTCAATTAAAGAAAATTTCAAAGGTAAATTTAAATAATGCCTGAATTCCTAAGTGTCATGAGCTGCTACTAATGATGGATTAGAAGGTTTGTTAAAAATCACTGAAAAATAGTCCATATAAAAGTTTACCTGGAAACAGGCCTACCATGATTTATGTTTATTCAGGTAAGGTAAAAGTCCCATCAGTGCTTTGTGTAGAAGTCGTATCACGTGTACCTTTTGGTGCTTCTTAATTCCACCACAGGTTATTGTAAGTAGCCACATAGAGGGTCACAGAAACCACCAGCTAGAGATTTATCTAGCCATGCTTGACAGACTGAAACCTCTATGTGTGAGCAAGACCTTGTATCACAGAAGCTGGTTCATTGAAGCTAATAAACCACTCATATGAAAGGTGGCTTACAGGCATGTGCTTCTTATTTTTGCTGTTTTACCGGAACAGCATTGGATTTCACATGAGATTGCCATAAGGAAAGACTGTGAAAACTGTCCTCCATGTCTTTGTTGAACAAGAAAAAAGAAGTAAGGAGTATAAACACCAGTGCAACTCCAGAATGAAATGGGCAGACTGTGAGTATAACAGAGCACCGGAATGAGACTGTCAAACATGCCTAGACAGGCTGGAGAATCTTAGTCACAGGAACATTGTAAGAACAGGTTATGCAAAATTCAGTCAGGATGTCAACAGAGTAGTAACTAATCCAGTAATTTATCCTGCTTTAGGGCAGGAGGATGAGGAGGGACTTTACAGAGTGCCTCAGTGGTATTTATTTTTCTGTGATTGTAGGAAGTAATCTGTAGCTGACATCATCAGATTCTTCTTGCGTGCAGAAGTCCAGTGCACATATAAAATACACCCTGCTGATTAGAGGTATTATTGTTATTAAGCCATTGCCTTTCATCTGTTAATTACTAAACCCAGCCCAACTGTGGAGCATTAATAATTCTTATGGGTGGTAAATTCCATGGCTACAGTTGCCATGGCTTCTAAAGGAAAGAAGTCTAAAGGAGGTATTTTGTGGAAAAGAAGCAACTCCCACAAAATAAGAAATTACTAGCATCTCTAGAGGCGAAAATGAATGTGTTGTTCAGGATTAAATACAGAGCATTACTCTCACTTCCAGGAATACGGTGAAGTTCCATTCTTCATATTCCTTCTCTCTTTGATAAAAAGGGTGCAGTTTTATTTTATCTCATGGAGTCACTGATGAGACCATAGTATTCTCTGCAACTGCACTGCTTTATTATCTGCGTATCTGACTCCTAGAGAGAGTTTCTAGAGGTGAAAAGCTATGATCTGTAGGAAAGTATAGTATTATACGAAGTGAGTAGCTGCAAGTAAACCTTTCTTTGAAAGTATTCATAGAAGCCCTGTGAATGCTGCAGAGGAATCTCAAGAGACACTCTCAAACACTCTGGAAAAATCATGAAGGCCTTTTTTTTTGTCCTATTGCAAAGTGACAGAGCTATGAAACTGAGCTAGTAGAACAGATGTCCTGCTAGAAGAGGGAAAACCAGCAATGATTCCAGATGACCTGATGCATTGCTGACTTTTCAAGCCCCATTTGTCCAAAAATAAGATCTCCTCTGTTATAGGAAAAGAATGCACATCGAGGACGCTGTCTGCTTCTCCTTTCCATCCCCAAGTAGATAACATGCTAGGAAACACCGAAGCAAAGCAGAAGAATATTCTGCTTGGAGTGGAAGGGAAGGCAGAACTTGGAAATACTAGTTTCTCTGCAATGTTATTTTCTGCTTATTTTGGCTAATGCTTCATCCAGGGAAATCTGATCTCAGTGTCTTAAACAAAGATTTACTGGCTGATAGAAGAATCCAAGGGTGTGTGAAAAGCCTGACAAAAACTGCAAGAATTTATATATGGCTGCAAATATTACATCCATATGGGAAAGTTCATTTGCCTTGAAATTATTTTTCAGACACTGCAGAGACTGTTATTGATATAATAGTCTACTGGAATACAGAAAAAAAAACATAAAAGCAGAAAAGCTAATTATGATAATAAGAGCAAAACATGTATAATCCCATTAAAAAAAATTAGTTACTTCTCTTCCTCTGTCACGATTTTTCCCTAACCACAATTCTCTGTTCATTAGCAGATAATTACCTTTACTGCCAAGCAGACTATAAACTCACTAAACAGATTTTAGAGTTACATTTTTGGTCAAAAATGTTATCACTATTGAGGTGGTCTTACAGTCTTACACCCAGTAAGTCAGTACACATGCAAGCGTACCTGTGTACATTTGATAATGGTTCAAAATGCGTTTATTCCTAATGGGCAGATTTAACAAGGATGATGTTACTGATGAGCTTCTTCATTCCAGATCGTTACGATCAACACACTGAAAGCCATGCCAGCAAAAGCTCCCTTACTTCACCCTCCTCTGCCTCTCCCACTTCTCATAGACAAGAAGCTTCTGAGTAATGTGCATTATTTCCCACATAAGATTAAAAAATGGCACTACAACAATACAGCACTAAGCTGTATTGTAACCTAATAGTACACATGCTAATTAAACTTCACACCACCTATGCAGGTAGGCAGTTAATTACCATCATCTTTATTTTATTAGATGAGCAAATGTGAAACACAGGAAGTCAGAGCATGCAGCAGACTAGAGCTGAAGGTCCTCTCTTGCTCATCTCCATCATTATTCCTCTATTTTGAACTATGGTTCTGCATCACAATTGTCAGCTGCCCTGGTAGCTAGGGTGGTTTTGCACCTCTGCATGGGAAACTCTGCCTCAGTCCTTGGGCTTCTGTATTTTAGTCCACTGGTGAGAACCACCACTGGAATAAGGAAGCCCTAGATGAGCAGCAGGACATGCCCAGTCTTCTTTGCTGGACATGTTCAGAACAAGCGTGCAGATAACAGGTAACAGGCAATGCAGTGCAAATTTAGTCAACTAAGTACCCAAGTACTTAGTACTTGGATTCAGCATGCCTGAGATCTGAGTTGCCACACAAATTATATCCTCCTGTGAATAGCCTGGCTCCTAGTTAAAATATATACTGACTCTAATTTCTCCTCTCTATTATATCTCCCCTGCTACTTGTGGAATGTGTTGTTTTCATGTTGGCATCTGAATTTGCACATAGTTATAGTCAATAATCACAGTAATATGTAGTAATTCCATTACCATAAACTTTATAAACCCACATTATTCCCACATGTTCCTGGAAGGCCATTGCTGTAAACTTAGGATATGTGTCCTGCTTGAAGGATTAAAGGATTTGAAATGTTAGAAAATTATGCGTGGCACACTATGTAAAAGAGTGTAGAAATAATTGCAAAGCTATTCTATTCCGTCTTGTACAAGAAAGCATGACAGGAAAAAAAAAGTTCCCAGAAAAACAAAGTAATGGGAGAGTAATATAATCTGGGTTTGTCCCTTTCATGAGTTCTTTTTAGTGGGCCAGACCACGAGGCCATTGATTCTTGTGCAGAAACGATGATTTAAAAAAATTGGTGAGGGGCTATTAAACAAGGACCTAAATAAAAGGAAGATTCAATCACCCACTCCTATGGCGAAAAGCCAATGTAAAATATATGTTTCTCCTTTACAAATTTCCACTGGATTGGGAGTCCAGGATGAAGCTGAATAGCTGCCACAAGAATGACTTATTATTTGCTTCAGCATGCAAACTGTAAAGTTGAGAAAGCAAAATGAAAACCTGGATGGAAAACAAAAAGTATGACAGAATGAATAAAACTGTGTTGAGGTTGAGTAAAAAAATGGAAAATTTCATCCAGCTGGATGTGAGAGTTTTCTTTTCATTTCCAGATACTGCAGAGTTTTAAGGAAAAAAAAACCACCAACAACAACAACAAAAAATAACATTTATGCAAAACGTGGGCTGTGGAGCCATTCACAAACCCACAAAAATTATGTAGCAGCATTTGTTGCTTCTCTTCAGAGTAAGCTGATTAAAGCATTTGTTTCGGTCCAACTCCCCCTTACTGCAAGACTTGGAAGAAAATGTTGAGCTCAGGTTTCCATCCTCTAGACTCCCAACCTAGAGTCTCTTTCTTTCCCAGAGAATGTTTATTTATAACGATTTGATTTCAAAGTGGAACAGGTCCAGAAGAGGAAAAGAATAACTACAGATGCAATACTTGATTGCTCAATGGGAAAAGTCTCCTTAGAAAAAGACTGTAGATATCTAGACTCTCTTTCAATATCTGAGAGGGATGGGTTTTGAGGTCTTCAGCTTGTTGGGCTAGGGCCCTAATCATCAGGATTATGAGAGATGGAATTCCTTCAGCAGATGCTTTTTTTGAATCCAGCTTAAAGAAAACTGAAGCACTGTCTTTTAGAGAATGCTGAAACTAATCTTTTTGACATTGCCAAAGCTTTTTTTTTCTTTGCTTTCTTTTCTTTAGTCAGAGCTCTTCTTTCAGTTTGACCTGAATTTGCCAGTTTTCAATTTGAATTTTGAATGTTTTCAAGTCATAAATTGCCTGCTAGAAAAAGAAAGTGGACAAGCTGCAGTCAGCACTGGTGTCAGAGTACTACTGCCTCCCAATCCAAAGACTCCCTGCTCATTTACTCTCCATACCAGTCTCCTCCTAGTCTGCTAGAGTCACAGATTTGTATCATCTTTCACCAGCAGCCACTATCAGAAACTTAATTTCATCTTCATCTCACAGTGAGGGGTTAAGGAAAATTAATTTAGTCCAAAGGTGTTAACCTCTTGACAAATTTCCCATGAAGGAAATTCAGCATAAGCTTGCAGGCAGAGTCTTGAGCCCCTTGTGTACAAATGCTCTTGACTCTCAATATGAAGCCACTTCGTGAGGTGAGCAAAGAAGATTGCTCTGCTGCCACAGTCCTTCAGGCTCTGTAATATGGGAAGAAATCTCCATGAGGCTGAGGCAACGCTCAGAGTCAGCGTCTGCTGCCAGAGAAAGGGCAGCACAACACCCAGCCCATCAGAGAGGTCCTGCAGAAAAGCCCCAACCCTATGAACAAAAATGATCTGCTGGTTATTCTTCATGCTCAGACAAGCAATACTGGCAAAACTAAAACCAACTGCAGTTAATGCACTAGACCAGTCTCCCAAAAGGAGCAGTGTGCTACAGGAATGAGGAGATATGGAGCCCACTTGTGTTTGAGGAGGTGTCTGAAAATGTGTTTTGTCGTTATAGCTTGTGATGTGGTTTCAGCAATGCAGGCAGTCTCATCACTTCCATATTCCTGGAAAATGCTATGGAGACCAAAGTAACATTGGTGATCCTAGGGAGGTGGAGGTTGAAATCAAGGGCAATGGTTTTTCAAGTAAAGCATGCTGTATGTGAGATTTGTCTTCACTGTAGCCATGTAAATGTCTTCTTAATCTAAAATTCAGTCACATGGGGAAAGGTGCATCTACAAAGAATGGTTTATCTTAGCTGCCCAGGGTGCCCATTTTAGTATGGGATGAGATACCTCTTCAGAGGAACCTCACTATTAGCTAAAGGTAGGAGCAAAAGGTTTAGATTTAGGAAAGAATCATAGAATCATAGAATAGTTAGGGTTGAAAGGGACCTTAGAGACCATCTAGTTCCAACCCCTGCTGCCGTGGGCAGGGACATCCCAATAAATCAGACTGCCCAACGCACCATAGCCCCTCTCCAGCTTTCCTGTAGGCCCCCTTCAGTTACTGGAAGGTTGCTATAAGATCTTCTCTGAGCCTCCTCTTCTCCAGGCTGAACATCTCCAACTCTCTCAGCCTGTCCTCATAGGGAAGGTGCTCCAGCCCTCCGATCATCTTTGTAGCCCTCCTCTGGACCCATTCCAACAACTCCATCTTCTTCTTACATTGAGGATTCCAGAACTGTACACAGTATTCCAGATGAGGTCTCACAAGAGAGGAATAGAGGGGCAGAATCACTTCCCTCGAGCTGGTGGCCATGCTTCTTTTGATGCAGCCCAGGATGTTGTTGGCCTTCTGGGCTGCGAGCGTACATTGCCGGCTCATGTCGAGCTTCTCAACAGCTAGCACCCCCAAGTCTTTCTCTGCAGGGCTGCTCTCCACCACATCCTCCCCCACTGTGTACTGAAAACGGGGATTGCCCTGACCCTGGTGCAGGAGAAATTGTAGATGGCTAAACAAAACTGACATGGATTCCACACACAAAGTCATCTTTTAGTAAAACCATTTCCAAGTGGTGGCTGGGAAATAACTTAATCCAAAAAATGTTCATTTCCATTATATGTGAGAGACTGTATCATAAAAAGTTTTTATTTTGATTTGATATTTTTAATAAGTGCTATTATCTAATAATAAACTTATTATTCCTAGAAGGAAATTTCATCATCTGCATGCAGTGTGACTTGGCCAGCATGAAAGTTGAACATAAATAATTTTCGATTCAATTATTAAAGTTGAAGGGGAAAAGGACTGAGAAAATCACTTTGGAATGTTGAGATTTAATGTTTTAGTTGTCGCAAAATCTGATCTTTCAAGTGCTGAAAATGTGAAATACGAGGCTATTTTCAGTACATTTGTTTACATGTCACATTTCAAGCTCTCAAAAACATTTTTAGGGAGTGTCAAGTATTGCCAGTATGTATTTTCAGGCAAATTCCAGATAGACAGACAATTTAGGTTGGAGTCATCTGCTGTAATTCGGACACCTACCATTTGGGCATTTGAATCCAATGCATTTACACTATGTTGCTTTTATGACTGTGAGTGGATCCCATCTCCCAAGGGCAATTTATCTTATGCTAAGACAAGTATTTCTAATAGGTCAGAAGAATGGCTTTCCACCTATTTTCCTCCATTCGGTATCAATCAAGCCCAAGGTAATTGCCTCAGATTTAGGTGCATAACTTTTAAATATCCAAAATTAAGGAAGACAATCCTATTCTAAATATCCCAGAAAGACTCAGCTTTCTCAGGGATATGGTATCCCTGTCCCCATTAGCTACTCCCATACTCGAACATAAAATGTTCTTTCTGTCGTTTTTGGTCCAAAGGGCTTCCCACCCAAGGTCAGAAAGTGAGGCTGGAGCAGAAATGCAAACCGAGTCCTGGACAATGTTTACTTCAATGTGCTGCCTCCTGTTCCCATGCCTCTGTTTACAACCAAAACCAAGATCAAGTCCAATTTATGAAGCTATTTGTATGCAAATTGGAGGATAGTTTTCAGATGTATTCAGCTCCACATAGGAGGCAAGCAGCATTTAAAAATGTGGCTTTTTCCTGGGGTGACAGTGAGGCTTTCAGTTTCCATTTTGCTCATCCTGTGTTTGTTGGCAGACTTATTGCTGGCATTGATTTATGAGGTTTTAAAAGTCTAGTGTGTCACACACTTCATTGCATCCAACAGGGACTCTGTCTAAGTTTCTGCTCCCTCTCCCTTCTCGCAGAGCCTGCCGGCTGCCTTTCTCTCTCTATTTCAGAGCAGCCTCTCACACACTGCAATGGCAGGTGATTCACCTTCCCCTTCCCTCAACGTGGCCAACTCATGTGCCAGACCTTCCATCAATGCATTATAGGGGCTTTCTGTCAATGTTTTCTACAGTGTCAAAGTCTCCTTTCCTTTTCTTCACGTTTCCCAGACATTATAAATCCTCCAGTTCCTTACCTGAGCCTTGCATCTCAGCCTCTCCATTCTCCTCACTGGATCCAGATTTCTTGTCTGTCTCCTCTCTCCTGGGCCTCAATTGCCTACTTCAAACTGGACACACATCTCATTCCTTTGTCTGGCACCCCAGCATCTTCCATCACTACCTCATAGGCCTACTTACTTTATCTTCCTGTCCATTAACATTTCTTCATTTCCAGGTGTCCCAGCTGCTACTTGTAATAGTGTCTATGCTGTCTTGATCTTGGGTTTTTTTTCTGATCAATCTTGACTCTTTCTATGTGCATTTCTATTTCTAGTATCATTATTTCCTGTTCTACACATTTCTGCTCTTTCCTACCTCTCCACACATATCTCCCTCATGAGATAATTATTCTCTTACTCCTTCTTGATGTTTCCTCTCTTGTATTCATCTGTGCTGATTTGTACATTGCTACTAACAAACCCATTTCTACCAATGTCCAAGTTATAAATAATTTTCCTAGGTAGGGATACATTCACCATTTAGCCAGTTTATTAGCAAGTGGGGCTTTATCCATGCATTAAATTTTAGAAGACTGAGACATAAGCAGGAGAAAGTGGACATTTTTCTTCCAAAAACATGTGAGAAAATTTTTTATCTTTATCACACTAGGAGAAATGTAGAGTAATTTCAATGAAGTCAGAGGTGCTACACTAGCACAAAATAAAAATATAACGATAGTTGTACAGCTCCCAGATAACTTGTCTCAGCACTCTGTAGCTCTAAAACTACATACATAAATTAAATTAGTTTGTGTCAGGGAATGTTTCAGGGCAAAAGAACTCAATCATCTCCCACTACTGTTGGAGCAGCAGCTGGAACGATGTCAATACAAAATAGCACTCTCCCAAAACAGTTCCCTGGTGAGCACAAGCCAGCGACCATGCTCAGTTTGAGTGCTGACACCTGGTTTGTAAGCTAAAAAGTTTAATTGCATGGTCAAAAGCCATTCTATGCCAGCTGGCTTCTGTGTCAGAAAACTGTCACAAACACACTTGAGTGCCTTGCCTATATGTTCTTGATGGTGTATACCTACAGTCAGACCACTGTTTTGTGTTAAAGTCCTCTCTCCACTGAACTATCTTTGTTAGTTCACTAAGACTCCATTACGGAGCAAATAAATAGTGGTCTTGGTAAGCACATCTCAATGCATGATAACCCACCCTGAGGTCTAGGTCTCCTGAGTATGAGCTAGCCCATACTTCTTCAGTGATGAAGACAGAATAGGTACTGGTGAAGGGACAGCTGTCCAGCTGAGGAGGGTCAGGGACTGGTTCTAGCTGACCACCCAGAGGAAATTAAGGGACTCTGGAACAGCAGCTATTAGGTCTCTCAGTCCTGTACTCTTCTACCACAGTCATATTGCCTCCTTTCACATGGCTTTCAAGTTCTTCTCACCCTTGACACGCCCCATCTTTTTTTCCCTGTAACAAGTCTCCGTTGAGGAAATCAGAGGGAATGCCATTACAGGTCTCTACTGGCCAAAAACATTGACTGCCAGGATTTTGCCACTCATACTAGCATCCTACCTGATGCAGGTAAATAAAACCAAAAAATCTATCTCTCAAAGGCCTAATTTTTTAACATCACTTACTGTAGGCTATTATTTACTCATTGTATTTAATACAGTTCAATGTTGTCTTTGACAACATAATGACTGAAAATGATCAAATTATATGTGGTTTTCTTTTGCACTACAGACTTTCCTGTTCCGGTAGACTGAAGGACTGATCTTGCACCTGTCAATAACTGTTTACAGAGTCTCATTAAAGTATTTCCTCCAAGAAACAGTTTATTATGGTAGTTAACAAGCACTCACTTAGTAAACTGCTTCAAGACAAAGCTAAGGACAAGTTAATGGTAAAATAAATAAGTCATTATGTTAAATGATCAGTTTCCACTGTACTCTATTATTGCTTTATTAACCCCTACTTAAAGATTTATCATGGTAGTATTTTATTGTGCTTATAGGACACATGGTTGTAATACCATAGGGTGTAGTTTAGCTTATGATTCTGTTTTATTTTTAATTTCATGCTTGCTGTGGACAAAGATGAAAAAGTTGGAAGTGCAACAGAAAGTTGGAAGTGGACAGAGAAGGTCAATTTTGCTGAATGGAAGCAGGAGAGTAGGCACTGGGGGAGAGATGGAACTGGAGGGATGCTTCTTGGTTGCATCAGAGTTGTAATGCAAAAGCAGAACTAATGAGGCTATAGGCAAAGACACACAGACCCTTCTAGAGTTTTGACAGCCAAAGAAGTTATTAACACCAGCCACACATCCTCTATTTTCCAGGCTATTTCCTTTTCCCATACAAAGGTTACTGTTCCCTGCTATTTGGCTGGAGATCTACTTTCATTATTATTTCCTTAACTGTTTCCATCAAATTGATGCCAGATTCCAAAAGAATTACCGTGCCAGTTCTTCTGGAAGGGAATTGGCTTGTTTTGGCTAACATTAGAAAGATATCGCTTGCACCTATACTGAAAAACATGAGACAGAACTTAAACTGAAGCAAGTGCAGCAAAGAAGAGATTAAGGCTGTAAAGCCAGGAGTCATCACTGGGGAAAAGTGGGAATATCCTAAGTCATTTGCAAAAGGAGAGAAAACATTTGTATATGCCTGGGGCTTGTGATATTGGGGGGAGATCCCAGGCCATTTGAGAGGGAAAAGGAAAGGATGGGAAAGAGAAGAAAGTCAGAATTGAGAGAAAATCTACAGCAGCAATTGGTTCTTAGTGAAGCAAACCTTCAGACTCAGTGTGTGGTAAGCTTGCTTGGCTGGTTCATCAAGTACTAAGTCTAGATCAACCATCATTACATTATGCATATCACCAAGTACTCACTGTTTCATGCTTTGCCCAAGAGTGGAAGGATTAAGGTATAAAACCTTGTCTTTCTTGGCCCTAACAACAGGCCTGAAAACACTAAACTCTTCATCTGACCTTACTGCACTCAGATGAGTATGCATTTAAGGTATTCTTTTGTTGCCACTTTACAGCTAATTAGCTTTCAAGAAGACAAGATTCTGTTCTTGCTAACACAAGAAGACTGACTAGTAAGTAAATGTGGCTGAACTTGGATGCTGTGTCTGTACCAGTGAACTGAACATCTCCATGCAGTATCTCAGGGTACTTGAGCTCAGTCATCTACACCACTAAATTGTTGGAGGAATCTCTGGTGTGGCTTTGGCCCACACAAGCTAAAATACTCCCAGACATAATTCAGGATGTACCAAGGATAACCATTGTACACAAATGCAGCCTTTTAGTTCCTTTTTAGGAACACTTTCTCTGTCATCTGGCCACTGTGTTTGAGAGCAGTAAAGACCATGCCTAATTTAGTGGCATAGATCATAGAATCATAGAATAGTTTAGGTCAGAAGGGACCTTAAAGATCATCTAGCTCCAATTCTCTTGCCTTGTGCAGGGATGCCTCCAAGTGGATCAGTCTGCTCAAAGCTTCATCCAGCCTGACCCTGAACACCTGCAGGGATGGGGCATAGATGTGGCCAGAGCCTTTGAATCCTCCCACTCAAAAACAAAAAAAGTGAAACCCTAAAGAAAACCTCATGAGTTCATGGATGACTCTAAAGTTGTGGACTTGGAGAAGCAGTTGGTATACTGGAAGGCAGGGCTGCCATTTGGAGGAACCTCAGCAAATTGAAAAGTGGTCCAGAAGGAACCTCATGAAATTCAACACGGGGAAATGCAAAGCTCTACATTGGCAGGAATAACCCCATGCACCAGTACAATCTTATGGACCCACCAGCTGGAACACAGTTAGCAGAGAAGGACACAGGAATCTTTTTGGACATCTTTTTGTCCAAGGGTCACTAATGAGCTCTTGTGGCAAAGAAGGCCAGCATCATCTTGGGCTACACTAGTTGGAGCTTCGTCAGCGTGTCTCAGGGGATAATGCTGGAAAGATCAAGGAGACACTGTAAGCAGCAAAATAGACATGGCCTAAAGGCCTATAAAAAGGCATGAATCCTCCTTGCCTTCTCAGCAGGCATTTTTGGTTAAAGATCAATCTTGAGAAAAAAAAAAAAAGATGGAGGGTATAGGCAGTGAGAAGAAATACAATACTATTTTCCATCTGGTGAAATTACATGGGACAGTTTATCAAGAAAAACAGCTCCATATTTGTTTTGTTGCACTCATTAAAATGAACTTCCTTTCAAGATCTGTTGGAAAAGACCAGTTAGAAAATGATGGAAACCTGGTACACCCAATGCAGCCACAAGCCAAAAGGGCTGACGCTTGCTTCTTAACTTCTGTGTACAGCAGTAAATAATGAGCAACTTAATCACGTTATGTAAAGGGATGAAGAATCAAGTCCTTAACGTTCAGGTGGGAGGCAGCAAAAGTGGTATTCTGGACATCAATATACTAATATAGTGTTTCTACAGGACCATGTATAAATGCAAATTTTTATTTACAGGGTTCTGTGACGTTCTTCTACTTTTGTGCTAGTCAGGATCCATATTTGCAGTGGTCAAAGCCATAATTGAAACACCTACAGACGTGCTCAACCTTGTTTTAAACCTGAGCAGTCTGGTAGCAAAATCTACCCGGCAACTAACAAATACATACAGCCTGAAGTATCTTCTGCTTTGCTGGTAGCCCTACCCAAATGAGACATTGAAAGTTAGCTTGAGATATATCTACATGATCAGCAATCACAGCAAGGAGTACAGTGAAATACAGCTCCACTCAGCTCCATGCATAAGAGATTAGCCTTTAAAAGACAACATTGGTTGCAACAGATGTCATCTCCACATGCAGTCCACCTCTGGATTTTACTAATCTAAAGAGTTCAGAGCTTCAGATCACAGCCAGAGTGAAAATATAGAGAAATTTCAAATCAAGTTATCACAGCAAGACTTTTGGCTTTATTAACATTTCATGGCACTCAGGAAGAGAGATGTAGATGTTGTTTAAGTAAAGAAATTGAAAAGAAACAAAAAGAACTTTCTCTCTTTATCAGTACAGAATCCTTTAGTCTTTACAACTTTTTATCTGGAATCTTTTAGTCCTGTCCAGAGGGAAGGGAAACAGAGAGAAAAAGAATGGCCAAAATATTAGGATATTTTATGTAAAACATCAATCTTACAGAAGCAGTGGTGTATTCAGCAATGAGCTCTGGATACTTTTAAAAACTGTAATATAATTATTAATGGAGACGCCCTGTATTCAATTTGCAATCAGCTAGTTTCAACTGTGTAGTAGAAGGGATAAGTATATGACAGGAACTTGCCTAAATTGTGCAGGTTTTTTTTTTTCTATTCCTCAGTGATCCATCTCCCTCATAATCTTTAAGGTGAGTCATCCTCAATTAACCAAAGATTAGAGAGGACTGCTGAGGAGAGGGACATGTCTGCTGTGAAGTGCCTATCTGTGGGCACTACAGACATAGAGAAAACTGTGTTTGGGTGGCTAAGTTTGTAAGACCTTTGCACTGCAAAGGCACACATACCCCATCACCTCCTGGAGATGCTTGGGTCTTTGCACTGTTAAGTGGCTGCAGAAGCTGTGTGGAGGTGCCCTTCAGTTTAATTTGGGTTTTTTTCCATTTTGAGGTAGACAAAGGTTGACCTCGGAGAACCTCTGTAGAGAACTGCTATCCTACAAACACGGGACTTGGCTATGAGGAGAACGGAACAAATCTAGAACAGGCCACTCTGAAGAGTAGCATAGAATGAGCTAAGTAAGGCAGTGGAAATGGTGGCAAGCACATGAAGTTTGAGCCTGCAGGCTTGCAGAAGCTTGCAATAATATAATACGTAACAAACCCAAAAATGATTGGGAAGGTCTCATGAAACAATTTTTACCAGTTGTATGACCTAGATTTACTGAGCCCTTTGACCCTACTTACCCTTGGTGGCATGGAAAAGGAAAGAAAAACATATTTTTCAAATTATTTCCATCAGCATGCAGGCACACACCTGATTATTCACAAGCACAAAGGTTATAGTTCCCTGACTTATGGTCCTCACTCCAGCCTGCCGGCAGCAATGCCCTATGATGTCGCTCCTGGCAACAAAAAATTTATAAAGTGAAACATCGATCTGCCATGCTACTGCTCAGACTCTTAAGCAGAGCAAGATCACTAGCAGTTTGGTTACTTGCTCAGCATTGTTGCCCAAAGACGGAGTTGGGGGTTGCATTAATGTTTATCACATTGGCTATAAATATTACAATATAACCTGCCCACGACACTTGGAGTTGCGCTGTGATATATAGATCTGCTCAGGTGGACAAAACACATGGCAGTAATTCTGCCTGTAAAAAAAAACAGAGTTAAGAAAAGTAAAGAAAACAGAGTCTGGAAACTATACCTCAAATGTATAGTTGAATACATACTATGTAAGTGCCCATGTGAGAAACCATGGAGTCTGGTAACAAATGCAATTTATTACTCATATCTGACAGTTTTTCTTGAATTCTGGTCACTTATCCATCTTCCCTGGGATTACCGCTAAATGTTTCAAACTCTACTCAGCTTTCAGCAAATGGTTTAAGAACATGTTTTCCAGCTCCCCCTTCAAATATGTGCCTTACTCCATAAAATTACATGTTCTTGAGGTCTAGGATGAGTAATATTTAGTTCTGGAACAGTTGCAGGTAAAAAATCCAACACAGTGTAACTCATTCAGACCATAAATGTTTTCAACTAGAAAACTAGTAGTCACAATCAAGTCTCTTTTTTTTTCCTCCTCCTGGTGCTATATTTTAAATATAACCTAAAGAACCAAAAAAAAAAAAAAATTGGGTTCAGTTCTGTACAGGAAAACTAATATTCTTTTAATTATTAGACAGTCTTTGAAGCTTGTTTAATTGGATACCTGGCACTAAGCAAGTCTGCTTAGATATGAAGCCTGCAATGCAACATCTGGCAGTGATCAAAAAGTGCAGAGCGCAGAAACACATCATTATGCCACTGTGTAACTTCATAGTTGTGATAATCACCTATGAGTGGACGCACTGTGTAAGACTTCCCAGTTGTCAGGGGAAGGCTCTCCAGAAATCCTTGCTGCAATCAGGAGCTCCCCAGCAACTGTGGATCTGGATGATGACAATAAGACAATTGGTGATGTATCTTTCTTAATTACTATACTTATTCTCTAGTAGTAATGATTAGATGCTTTGCCTTTAAAGCTGCTATTTTTAACCTGTTAGTCACTACTAATCATTTGTTACTTTTGTTGTTTTAATAAGTAAAACTTGATTTCACATAGTATTCAAGAGTTTGGGCCTTTTATACTGGTTGCACTCTGCAGTAAAACAATATTAGAAAAAAATTCTTTACTGAAAGAGAGGTCAAGAATTGGAATAGGTTGCCCAGGGAAGTGGTGGAGTCACCATCCCTGCACATGCTGAAAAAATGTGTAGACCCATAGCAGTTCGGGACATGGTTTAGTAGGCATGAGGGTGTTGGGATGATCTTAGATGTCTTTTCCAACCTTAATGATTCTATGGTTCTATGATAGTGCAAGCATAATTCAGATACCTCCTACAGCTTTGGTCATTTCATTTCCAGATCAGTCTAACAGAGCTGTGAAAGGTAGTGAGAAGCACAACAGGGATCACTGGAAAGATAGAGTAGATCCCACATTAAGGGCCACCCCCCGAGACTATGATTCTTCCTGAAGAGAAGCATGTTTAGGAGGATATGACAAAAGTCTGCAAAACCATAAGTACTATGGAGCAGATTAAATGGGTTGTGATTCCTATTATTTCTCATAATATAAGAAATAAAGTGTTCCCAGTGGACTTACGCAAAGCAATTTTAAAGGCAAGCAGAAGGAAGTCCTTCTTTATAGGGCATAGAGTAGTATCATGACCTTCACTGTCAGCCTGTGGCGAGAGTCACACTGAAGAAGAAGGGTTTATAGAGTGGTTGGCTAAGTGAACAGTGGATATGTGGCACCTCAGTATTGTCATCTGCATGCAACCTTCACCTCCAAAACCCCAAACCAGCTGATTTCCATAAGCTGAGGTGTATAGCAAATTCAAGGTCACTCTGTCCACATCCTTCTCTTGTCACCTTTTTCCTCAGCACCCACCATTAAAGACAGCAGGAGACATTTCTAGACTGACCCAAATGTCAGTGTTTACACCTCAGAATGTATATGCTCTTGCACACTGGTATGACTATTTTGCTGTAAGATGTCTGAATACAGATGAAAGAGTAACCCCGCAACCACTCTGGAAGGCAGAGGCCTCTTAAGCTCTTGGTCTTTTCTGCAAAGCCCCTGGGGACAGTTTGGCTGTATAAGGCATTTAAGAGAGCACTGGAGATTTATATTTGTGCACCTGCATCCCTCTCAGTGAACATGAGATACAGATGCACAGAGTATACATACGCAGCACTCCTTTGGGATGAGCTGGAGAGCAGATTCCAGCTTGGCCAGACAAAAAAAAAATTATGTTTTATCTCTCCACCCTATAAAAACATATGAAACAGGGCAGGTGCAGGAGGGGAGGGAGAAGGGAGTGAGGTTTCACTCCAAATTGTAAGTCGTTCCCAAATCCAGACGGCAACCTTTGCAGCAATACTGCGCAAGAACTTGCCAGAAAACACACTGAGCTATGTATTTGGGAACAACTAATTTTGCTGGCGAGGCTGCTGGGAGGGCTCCCACCTCCTCTACTCAGAAGATGAAGTTGTTCCATGCTTTGCCCTCCTCCTCCCTCTCAGAGTAACTTCATGGGGCCCACGTGTGTTGTAAATTTGACCTAGCAGGCAGGCTGGCGAGGACAGCTAACCAGACAGAGGTGGGTACAAACAGCGCTGGGCAACGGTTCCTATTGCTACTCATTTTTCCAAAAGTCAGTGGAGGCAACTTAAAACAAAGCTGACACAATGGTGGTATAGCGATTATCCTGTTTTCTGCCAGCATTGTTGGAAACACAGCTCATAAAACACTGAATCATCTAAAAGTCTTCAAGGATTCAGCAAGAGACAGGAAAATTAATCTTTTCTTTATTGCCATCTATTTTTGCTATAATGATGAAAGCATCCTCCTTTGGTTCTTCTGAAAGTTAAAGACTTTTATTCAAAGAGGAACTGACTCTGCAATCCAGTCATGTTGAGTAACATTTCAAGGGGATTTCATCATGACAGCCTGCACAAAAATATATTGTTTTCCTACAAATCAGGCCAGCAGAAGAGTTTTCAGCTTTTGTCACTGCTCTTGTAATTTTCAAGCTGGCAATCAGGAGCAATACGAAGTGTCAAGTAAAATATTTGTATCCCTTATTCAACAGACTTCTAGAAACTATTATGCAGGCTATTCCAGCTTAGGGGAGCCATTTCTTAGGGGAGGAAAAGGGTTACAATAATACATTGCAGTTCCACCAAAAAAAAAGCAAATGCAGGGCACTCTGCTGTTACACTGCAGTGGAAGCAGAAAGCCGAGGGGTTGCACAGCACAAAGATGCCAAAATTATTCTTTTCAAAATCCATCTTATGCCACTCACACCTTCACACCTCTCCCTCCCCCCCAAAAAAAACACAAAAAAATAAATGTAGTTTCATAAAGAACTTCCCTTGTCGTGTCAGGTGGAGATGCAATCTGATGTTCTCTGATTGTCCATTTAAGATATGTTGTCACAAGTAAGAAAGCACTCTCCTTAGCTCTTTTTAAAGACTAAATAACATTGCATCCTAAAGGCAAAATTAACCTTTACACTAGCGCAAATGTGGGGTTTTTTCTTGTAAAAAACACTAAACTTTTTCCTGTAGTGCTCCAAAGAGGCTTCTCGGGGGCCACCACTTGCAGAAGGAATAAGGAAGAATTCAGCTGGTTGTAACTAGGGTGGTGGCAGTGGCAGTGCCACAGCTCGGGTTGCAAAGGGACTGATTGCAGGGTTCAGAGACAGAAAGGGTCATGACTACAGCGATGGACAGCACTGCTGCGCTGCTCCTGAGGAGGCCAAATTTCTGTCTGCTCACCTCAGCCCCATGGGGAAAGAAATAAAAAGTTCAAAGTACAGCATAGAAAGAAGAGCATTTTTTTCAGACAACATATTTCCTTATCCACTCTGGAGCACCTAGCTCTATATTCTTTAATGTCATTGGTGTTTGTCTCTATAAAACTCCTCATCGTGAGCCTTTTAATGCAAGATAGACTTTTCTACAAAATCAGTAGTAGTCACTGTTCACCTCATAAATACATGAAGCAACTGATATTTTATGATGCTATCCATGCCTCATCAAGCATTAATTTATTCCTTGTAAACAGGTCTTCTTTATTTAGTTAGGACAATAACAGTGCCAGTCGCCAGGCTTACCATTAAACCCCAGTTCTCTGACTTGTAATGGGCTGTAACAGATGTTTTCTCCTTAAAGAATATCCTTCATTCCATTTTCTGTACTAAACACACCAAAAATCCTACATTATTGATCTGCACAAGCTTTCCCTCATTGCCTTTCAAATTACCACCCAGAAAGCACTTTGCTGCGGACACATGAATAGCTGTTGGGAGGTGAGTGATTTATATCCTGGCACAAAAATGACTGAGAATCAAGTCAATGATTTAAAATGTAGCTGGAGGGAGGGGAGCGAAAGAACCCTCATAAATTACAAACATATCATCATAAAGCTCCCCAAACACCTTCCACTTTAACAGTCTGCATCAGTGCCATTTCAAGAGCTGGATGTGCCACCTCTGCCCAGGGCAGCCATCAGTTCAGTAGGTCCCACGCCCCCATGCTAAGGGTGAGCTGCTGCCAAAGCTAGGCTTGAAGAAGAACAGGTCCTGGGGTGGTTTCTATGGCCACCAATTCTTCATGTAAAAGAGACTGCAAGGTGGGTATTGGCCTCTTCTCCCGAGTAAAAAGTGATAAGGCAAGAGGAAAGGGTCAAGTTGCACCAGGGAAGGTTTAGACTGGGTATTAGGAAAAATTTTTTTTACTGAAAGAGTGGTGAACCATTGGAACAAGCTGTCCAGGAAAGTGGTGGAGTCACCATCTCTAGATTTGTTCAAAAACATGCAGACGTGACACTTCAGGACATGGTTTAGCAGGCATAGTGGTGTTGGGCTAAAGCTTAGATTTCATGGCCTTAGAGGTCTTTTCCAACTTTAATGAGTCTATGATTCTATGAAATGCCACCTTATCTTCATTAAAGCTTCAGGGGGCCTTCAGGAAACACTTGCCATGCATCAGTCATATGGAAATGCATGACTAATTGCCAGAGCGGAGAATGGACCATGAGCTCTCTGCAACCATCTCTTCTTTTTTACTTTATTTTACATGTTATGAAGACCAGAAGAAAGCAAGCTAACTGCAGTTCAGCTAATTTAGTTTCATTCAGTTCTTTCAAGAATAACTACATCATATGTTCTAGAAACTACAGCGTTTAACTCAGCCAGGAGTCTAATAAACATGTGTTCCCTTCTAACAGCCTTCCAACACAATGGATAAATCAGCTAGCAACTTTAGGTCTGGCACAAGCTCTGACCTGTTTGCGTGGAACCTTGTGCAGCTTGGCTAGAGCACAGTTTACTTAAAATTTGCTTTCTAGAAAGCTGGTGTGGAATTGAAAGCACAAGATTATAAAACCTTGTCTCTAATGCACATAAGCTGTCAAATAATCAGCATACACCACCTCATCTGTAGATAACTGTGCTGTACATCACCCTGTGAGTGAGACAAAGATACAATGTGCTGTCAGGCAGGGGAGAGGTCCCTTTCTGTGCTTTTATTAGGTTTCATTGGATAAAGCTTCTACTGCAATTGAGAAGCTGGAACTCAAATAAAAATGACTGCTATCACAAAACAAGCAAATAGATATTTCTTCTAATTTTATTAGTGGGATTCAGCTCATCAGAGTAAGCCTGCAATGAATATAATCAAGGATACACAGAGAACAGCTGTTGATAAACTGCACTGCAATTTTAATTGATGTTTCCTTACAAAATTGGGGTTTTACCTTCAGTATTTTAGTTGAGGGGTATATGCATTTACTAACAGCAACATTACATTTTATATCTAGACAGCCTTGAGGACACCAGGTGAGATACTTCTCATTCACGTGTTTTTATGATTCAGAAAAAATATCTCTGTTTACTCCATTAGTGCCTTCAGCCAAGATGCTAACTTATTTTCAGTGGTTACTCAGTTCATTTTCTGATTCCTACTTTGACTGTACAGACCCAAATAGCAATATTTATTCTACTCTGGGTGATTTACAGGTAAAATTTTAATTGGCCTCATTTGTCAGACCCAGTTTTCTCTGAATATATGTCATGTTGATTTTACTGCTGATTCTTGTTAGATGAATTTACATTCAACGTAGAAACTATAGGCTCTTAGTCACATTTTCTTGCTACTCAGATGAGTTATACACTACACAGGATAACTGCATCCTATGTAACATGCAGCATTACATATTATGATACTTAATTACATGTTGTGATATGCAATTATACCATAACATGCTAAATATGCACCATTGTGAGACTTCTGAAAAAGCCAGTGCTATTTGATAAAGTGTTCTCAGTTATTGCGTAAGAGGCAGGACCTGGAGGGTCACAGCTGTAGCTGAAAATCCAGTCAGGTGCAGCTTAGTCCTAGTCACTTACTAGATATTCCTGAACACCACAGCCGAGCCATCTCTGCCTCGTGTTGCTCATCTCACTGTGCCATCTTTCCCACTCACTATACTCTTAATCTAAAGAATATTCTTATTCATCTTCCCTATCCTCTCTCACATAAACCAGCTTCTTTTCTTCACATTAACCACAGCATCTCCAGCTTGGCACATTGCTGATTAAGTTGAGAATTATCTGTCCAATTTTCATGGAGGAAACAAACCAGCAAAATTTGTTTCTGAATTCATATGTGGCGGTAGCTGAGAATGACCTTGTCCTGAGTCAGTTCCAGTTCAAGCTAAATGAAACTTCTAATAAAAAGGCTCAGGTTCAGGGTCTGTCCTGGTGCCTGAAGCAGTTAATAAGGGTTTTCAGCATGGTATTGACTACCCTCCTCGGCCCCAAAACCCATTTCTACAGAGGAAGACAGTTATGTGTCTTGATTTTGCAGCATGGGGTGAGGTTTTTTATGACCATGAAATGTCAGCTGCTAATGTGTCCAGAATCCTATAGGACCTTTGCACTGGTGATTTTGTACCATTGTGAGTTTAGACAGATTATTATCCCATCCTTTATTCAGGTGAACCCTTAGACTGATTTGTTAAACTATATAACAATGAAATTTGTTTTTATAGAGCAAAGAAAAGAGAAGGTAGAAACCACAGATTATTATCCCATCCTTTATTCAGGTGAACCCTTAGACTGATTTGTTAAATTATATAACGATGAAATTTGTTTTTATCGAGGAAAGAAAAGAGAAGTTAGAAACCACAGTGGCTACTTTCTGCAAAAACAACATTTGGAAACTCTCAGAATAAACCATATATCCAGTGAATGCAATTCAGGAAATCAGTCTTACCAAAGAGTGCTTTATGGTGTTAGGCACTGAAATTATGGCTTTGTTTATGTCAATGATTGTTTTGCCATTAACTTCAACTGGACTGGGATTTCATCTCCTTGGTCTTGCTACCAGAAACAGAGTTTTCCTGGAGAAGTATGGAAAACAAGAGTAATGATTTCATAATACAAGACCAGAGCCTCTTGCTTTCCATTAAAGTAGCAAAGAATGAGAATTTCCATCTTGTTGCCCTGCTGAGAAATACAGGAAGGATTGTGCTTCGTGATGTGGACCAGCTGTAAGAGCAATGTCATTTGTGGCCCTGGCTGTCTTTTGCCAACACAGCCAGAAGGCTGTTTATCTTTCCATTTTTTTTCAGTGATCTAACTGGGCACCAATCCAAAAAAATAAGCTGTGCACCATTGTCTTCTACCCAAATGAATTCTGGAAGATACTATAAACATTAGCAAGATAGTAACTATTAGTCCTGTTAGGGCAAAATGTAGACTTATAGAATCATAGAATCATAGAATCATAGAATCATAGAATCATAGAATGGAGAATCATAGAATGGATTGAGTCGGAAGGGATCTTACTCATCAACCAGTTCCAACCCACCTGCCATGGGCAGGGACACCTTCCAGATTGCTCAAAGTCTCATCCAGCCTGGCCTTCAACACCTCCAGGGATGGGGCATCCATGACTTCTCTGGGTAACCTTTCTCAGTGCCTCACCACCCTCATAGGAAAAAAATTTCTTCCTGAAATATCTAACCTAAATCTCCTCTCTTTCAGCTCAAAACTGTTATCTCTCATCCTATCACTAAACTCCCTGATAAAGTGTCCCTTCCAATCTTTCTTGGGGAATGCTTAGAAATCATCACAGGCAGAAATGAGAAAAACCTGGAAACTCATACTTACAGTTCTGTGCTCAGTCCTCCAAACCAAACTTCCCCTTGGTAAACAAATTGGCTCCAAGTATTGGTGTTTACAACCCAGATTCATTTAGAAGATTTACAAATCTGAAAAGGGAAATTGATGTGGTAGAATGTTCAGCCGGTAAGCTTTACTACAACAAAATCTTTGTTATTTACTTTTGTTTCCAATTTTAAGAAAGAAAGGAGAAAGGAATAGTCATCATAAACTGGGCAAGAACATAAGAGGGTAACATCCGGGGCAAGTCACCTGTGTCTGGGAGAGAAAAACCCTGGGCCAAAGGAGGAGCCAGCCTTGCAGGAGAGCAGTCTAAAGGAAGCTGCAATGGGACGAGAGGGAGAGCAGAACTCAGTCTAGAAAAGACTGTCTTGAGAGCTCAGCATAGGAACAAAATCAAACGCGCTATATGTGCTCTATAAAAATGTCTGGCATAAGGGCATCTCAACTATGTGATGAAAGAGCACAGAAAGTACAAAAAAATAAAACAGGGTGCTATTTTGTTAGGTGTGGTTTTCCTTTAAAAATTAATGCATCTCAAAACCAGTATTTCTTACAGTTTCTCCCAGTCGTTAGCACCGGATGCCAGGAATGCAAATGAGCAGCTGCCCTTCCCAGCCTCTATTTTGGATTTTACATAGTTGAGAGAATCTTTAGACCTTAGAGCATATTTATGCTTTGATTTCTTCTGCTAAAACAGTCTGCAGCCTGGGTAAACACTGAAGAGGGCATCGAGCCAAGTGGTTTGTCTACATAGGCAGCTTTTTGTTTCTCCAGCCTTCATTCAGATTTACAGCTGAGCAGTTATAAGCAGTGGATGCACTCTGGAGAATCACTTTCAACCCACACAAACAAAGCTGAAACCCGTGAAGTTTCCTTCTCATGTCTAGATTCAACAAATTCAATGGTCGCTATGTACCTCAGAGAAGACCCAGGTAACCTGTTGAATAGCCTGTCAAAAGCACTCACCACCACCTTAGTACCACGAGGTCCAGGTCTGATCTCAGACCAGTTTATGCTAATACAAGGTTTTTAGAACTATCAAAGTTTCTTCCAATTTGTATCAATATATAGCAGGTTGCATCAGACTGACCTAGGAACAAGGTGTTGCTACGGAATCAAAAGCTCATGTCTCTACCTTATGGTTTGAAAGAAGTTCACTTAGCATCAAAATACTTAAAATTTGCCTTTCTCTTAAGCCTGATAGTATCTATTTGCAGGACTAATGAAACATAAATTAATGGTTAAGCTAACAGCTAATCCAGTGGCTAGAATGTGTGATGGAGGGTGATGAATCACTGGGTCGGGGCCCATCTCCATCATATAAATAGTTTTTTACACCGTACCTCACTTGTCACATTGGCTTGAGCTCACACTGTACCCCACATCTTACTCATACTTCCTACCCATGTGATAACACTCTGCCACTCGGGTTGGGAATGAGCTGAGAGAAGTCATAAATACTGAAGTACACCTAACTATGTAAGCCACATTATACAAATAGCTTTTACTTGTCCTGCAGACAATTACATAATGAAGAGTAATTAAATGTAAACAATTGGTATTTCCTAAATTTGAGGTTCTTCATTTTAGTAATTTAAATCATTTTAGTGAAATGTCACTGTTTGATTTTATGCTCAACAGTTCTATATTCACAGAGCTTTCCTTCATGCAGCACTTCTGTAGCTCACTGAAGTCCACAGGAGGGCTGAGTAATTGTCCTTTCCGGTGAGATAAATATACTATTTTAGCTTTTTTGAGACTGCAAATGGAAATCAACTGCTGGTCAAAAACTGAATATTGCCCAGCCTGCATCCTGAGTTAATATATGTCTATATTTAGATGGAAGAATGAAATGTATTTGCAGTAAACCCGCACTTTTTGTTTTGCTGTGAAGTTAAGAGAAAGAGCCAGTGGTGCGTTCCTGGATGGGATGTAGCTGAGACAAGTAAACCTATAAATATCTACCACCTCTTCCTGAGTGACGCATAGCACTAGTCAGTCTGTAAATACTGAAGACAAATGTGTTGACACTATCTAAAGAGAGATGAAGCAGTGAAGGGTAGCACAAAATTAGTCTTTAGGTTCTCAAGTTATAAATAAGTACGTGTGGCTAAATATATACCTCTCTTGTTTCACTTTTGGGACAGTAGGCTTACTATTGTTACACACAAGTTTGCATATAACAGAGAAGACAGACAATAGGTGAATTTACATGTCATTTAATAAATTAATATATATTATCTATATGTGCACATTATGTAAATAAAAATGTGGTCTTAAAACATTTTTTGATCCAAACCACTTTAAATAAATAAAAAAAGCTCTGCATTTAAATGCTTTACACAGAAAAATTTGTTTCATATGATTGTATTCAATTCATGCAGGCATAGCTGGTTATCTTTTTAGTTTACACAGTATGTAGAATGAGGGAAGGAAAAAAGGCAAATTTAATTTAACTCAAATATTATTTGTACAATAGATTTTCAGGTGAAGTAAACTAATCCTTAGCATCAGCATTATAGTGACTTGACTTTCCTAAGGCTTTGTTTCCTTGAGTATCAAAAGACTACAGTGTTATTTTGTTCCTGTGGGCCTGAGTAACGCTAAAGTCGCAAACGGTCCTACCAAGTAAAATGATTGTGGCAAATACGTCAAATCTGGAATACATCTCCATGAGACATAGCACTGGAGTGATAGTAGTCTATCATGTCAGACTTAAGCTTGAATGCATATTAAGTCAGTAAACTAGATTTTTTATTCATTGAATCCTTCCTAGCAAGTTATGCCTTTTGACATACAAATAACCTTATGTCATCCTCTTCTACACTGCAATTGATCTTCAGATAAGGAGATATCCAATGCTTACCATAGTTTCATAGAATCATAGAATAGTTAGGGTTGGAAGGGACCTTAAACGTCATCTAGTTCCAACCCCCCTGCCATGGGCAGGGACATCCCGCTAAATCAGACTGCCCAAGGCCCCATCCAACCTGGCCTTGAACACCTCCAGGGATGGAGCATCCACACCTTCCCAGGGCAACCTGTTCCAGTGTCTCACCACTGTCAAGGTGAAGAGATTCTTCCTAATGTCTAGTCTGAATCTGTTTCATTTTTTAGTTTACACTCTTTAGCACATCTTTCTAGTGACCATTTTTTTGCCAATTTTCCTTTGAGGAGTTGTGGTTTGGTCACGGTGATTGACTTTTTTTGTCTCAGTATATCTGAGACAGTATATCTGCCATTTATTTAAAGCAAAGGTCCAAGACTAGCCTCAAGTTCCAATTTCCCTTCAAATCCTGTGCTGACATGAAAAAACTCAGACTTAGACTACAGCTTTCGGCTAGCTCAGACACAGAGCTACTTGCAGTGGCAATGGGCTGAACACAACATCACTCATCAGCCAGCCACAAGCAGGCAACAAGACCAAATACTCCTGAGTCTCCTTCCAGAAGAGTGCCTGTGTTGTCTGACACAGAGGCACCAGGAGCCAGGGAAAATGTCAGGCTTTAACTCACTTTCTGGCCCTGGCTTTTCAGGAAGAAGCACAGGTACCAGCAGCCTCAGTCTCTCCTTTGCCCTACCACACTAATAAATTTAACAGTATAGCTATACTGCTGTAATGCACCATCAACATAGAGAAAGTACTGGCTGTGATCCCAGAGCACTACAGATGGCTTAGTACTGCATGTGGGAGCATATAGCAGAGTGTCTTACACCATGGGACATGTCAGTCCCGGACTGCAGCTGAGGTTGTATTTCATTTTGGACAGAACAAGCTGGTATCTGGCTGCTCTGGTCCATGCAGACACAGCCCAGGACTACCACACCATCCTTCTCCGGTGGGGCTGCAAAGGAAGCAGCTGCTTCCATTCCTTGTTCAGCCGCTGACAGAGAAGCAGAGAAGCCTTTGAAAATACTAGTTAGTGCCAGAACTGCTAAAACCTGCTATTAAAATTCTTGCCAAAGATTTTTTTTTTTTTTAAATGCTTGGGGATGCATATTTAATGGAAGGGAGGGGAATAAATAGGACACAAAAAAAGAAAAAGAAGATGGGTCATTTTCTCCCTTCCAAGAACCAGTGAAAGCAGTTCAGAATTGTATCATTTAAACTAAACTGTTTTAAATCAACATAAACTAGGGTCAGCTCTTCTATGAACGCTCTTAGGTCTTTTTTTTTTTTACTAGACAAATTAAGGCAGACAGATACAAAACCAACTAGAACATGAAGTGATGAAGTGAGCAAGAATTGCTTAATGCATCTTCTGCTGTTCTGTTTTTTATTTTATTTTTGCTTCGATGAAGTTAGGCTCCATTTTGCAAAGATGTTGTAGTAAAGGAGGCACAAAAATAGTAAATCTACTGACTCTGTAGAAACAGGGGTTTAATTCTGGTAAGAGCTGCCTTTTTTTTTTTTTTTTTGTCTTTCTGTAGGGAATATATCAGAGAGAAAAAGAGTCAAACCTGCTTTTTGTCAAAAAATCCATTCATTGTCTTCCAAAACATAGCACCTGGTAGAATTGTCTAGCTGAGACAATACCAAGGTAGGACACAAGAGAGACCTCTTCTATTCATCTGCTGTACACCAGTGAAAAAAAGTCATAATGTCCTCATTCTTTAGTTTCCCCAATAATCTGATCTGTAAAATGCTTGAAAATGAGTTAATGAAATACCTCTATTGCGTCTTTACTGTGAGAATCTGCAGATGACAACCAAACTGGATAAATATCACCAGCGGAAAAAATTTGCCTGTCATACATTTCAAGAAAATAAGATCAGTGCTCATAAGCAAATTAAGAAAAAAAAGGTACAATTTATCTTTCAAATCTCAGGCTGAGATTGTAATTTTGGCAGCTGGGAAACCCAAACAAATATATTTGTCTTGAAAACTAATGAGACAAAACCATAGATCACTCTAGTGCTATTTATACTATTGCTTCTTGCAGTAAAAGCATATTTTGGGCCAAAGGACTTAATGAATTACATCTGCTTCATGATGTTATAACAGGCAGGAAAATCCCTAATATTATATGAATACGTAGAGTGCTATCACACATCTTAGTTCAGGAAGCTAAAAAATAGTATTCTAATTCTCCACCATGTCCTTTGGTTTGCCTGTATTTATATTTTAGCATCAGCTCTTATTTCTCAGTTCCGTAAAGGTAATGGGAAACATATTTTTAACTGGACCTTAAGAAAACTTCTGCACTTTCATCCAGTGGACTCCATCCAGCTGACACAGTGCTCAACTTTAGATTTCTTCTTCCCATCCATCCTCTCACTCCTTCAAGGATTCATTCCTTCTTCTCTCCATGGAGCATTTAAGGTGCAAACCTGCAGCTTGCCAGCGCAGACCTGGTGGGTCAGAGCTGGTGCAGGGCCAGGACACAGCCTCCCCACACATCTAGTCTGGGCTTCTGTTAGAGAGTGTGGGGCTCCCAGCAGGGATGCACAACCCATCTCCTGGGGACCTGAAAGCTTGGGAGGTCCGGGCAACGGGAGGAAGAGTGTGAAGAACATGTATTAGGGAGCTCTTCCTATTTCTCTCTTTACCAGCAGAAATGTTTCTGCCCCCTTATTTCTACCTCTCTTAAAGCACCCACTCACAATGAGCTGAAACTCTTGACCACCCTGATGAGCGAAAGCAGACAAAGGGGGCTGGGAGTGTTCATTAGAGCTTGGCGTTGTTCAGCTTGAAGACCTTGGAAGTTGATAACAAAGGAGCCAGCTAGCAGAAGTTTACTGATAAGTGGGCATTGGAATGGAGAAAGCTGGCTGCATTTGGCTCAGGAGTTTGAAAACAGCCGGAGGAGACTGTGTCTGAGCAAAGTTCAAGAAGAAAAATATTCATCCCGAGGAAGACTTCCTACTTCACCCCTAAGACCCCAGCCAACGACAATCAGGAGGCACTACGCAGGCGCAAGACTGGAGTGAACTTTCCAGAACTAATTATAACACAAAGGGAGAAAGGTTATGAATATGTAGTAGGTGTTATATATAACTATGCATGTCTTTACACTACAAGTAGCTGCTTGTTAAGCTATACGGTGTGCAAGCTAGGAGAACCCCCTTGCACCCCAGCGCTGGAAATAAACATACCTGCTTTATAACTCATTTTGGGTTATAGGGTTTGATTCCACAAATCAACCCCAGCTTCCCCAGTGCACATATTTGCTCATGTCTCTCCAAGCAATCTTCTTGGCTCCATGCCCACATCAACCCAATGGATAGAGGTTTATACCTCTACTATACTGCTGGTGCTGAGCGGTGGTGAGGTTTTGACGTAGACAAAGCTGTGGGAACTTTTGTCAACTCATTTGAGCCCTAACGATGGTTTCAATAAGCAAGTTGAAAGCTCTGGTGCCCCTCTGAGCTCAGAGCTTCTCCAGCAGCTGAGCTGACTGCAGTTTCATGGGCTGTGCACACCAGCATTGCTGAGGGACACACCCTGTCCTCTTCCATTCTCCTTTCCATGCCCCAACTCCCTAATTCCCACAGATGTGCTGGTTCCCCTGTGCCTCAGACAAAGATCTGTGTGGCCAAACAATGAATCAGAGGAGGGAACTGACTCAGACTAAAGTGAAAGTGTGATTTTGAGAAACAGCTGAGCTGACCCAAGCAGCTGCTGCATGGCTAATACTGACCTTCCCTATCCAAGGCATGGAGTCCATCCTCCTCCATTAGGCCACCACGTCTCCAGGCAAAGGAACCTAAATTATGAGGAAACTATTCCTTTTGTTGTTTTAGTAGCTAGTTTGCTGCCAGCTTAACTTCTTAAACCAGCATACCACAAGATCAGCCAAGCTTCCTGTGCTGGTGCAAGAGAAGAGCAGGATGCGAAGGTGGGAAAAAGCAAGACCACTCCCTGCAGCAGCAGTTAGTGGTATAGCCAGCTGAGTTGATCCACACACCAATAATTGCACCCTGTGTCCAACCACCACACACTTTCCTTAGCCTTACTCTGGAGCACCCTCCCCCTCACCTACACCACACTGACCCAGTGGAAAGGACAGGCGCAGTGCAAGAGTGAGGAGGTGAGGATGGGAGAGAGCGACTTCTTCTCCCAGGAGTTCTCCTCGTTACACCAGCAGATGTGCTTGTAAAACAATGGTCTCAGAAATCTTTGTGCAGTACTACTGAGTATTTCTGATAAAGAATTTTTCTCCGATTTCTTTTTTTTTTTTTGAAAGGGTCAGATTGCTCAGTACTGGACTGTTCTCTGTGATTTTTCCTTTTAAGGGAACCTCTCTGCTCCCCTGTTTTTCATCTTTACATCCTGATTAGGGCTAGGAAAGCCTTACAGATTCTCTTTAAGACACGAAAATTGTTTCCCATCCATCTCTGGCTATTCCAGCATTAGCAACAGCTAACATGTCTTGTACCACGACCCACTGTGCCAAGGTGGGCTATGCTGGAAGTAGACACCAGTGAAGGGGGAAGAAGGAGCATGAGCTACAGTTTGGATGCACCAAAGATTGTGGAAGGTTGCCTACAACCTCCACCGCATCTCAGAGAACACAAGCATTTTGGGAGCCACTATGGGGGGACTAGGTTAGGCTTTTGGTGCTACGATCTTTAAGATCATTCTATACCCAAATCATTCTATGATTCATGTATTGCAATAATACATTTCTAGCTATCTCTAGACAAATATTTTTAGTGGGAGCCACTTGCCACTGAGGGAAAGTCCTTGAGTCAGAACTTAAAAGATAGGTATATAATCCGTGTTTAAGAAAGATGAAGTGCTGCAGGGAAACATTGGTCTCTAGTTGGCACTTCCTAGCTGCAGCAAGTCGTCTTTGTAGTTAGGCAGCTGGCAATAGATCATCTACTGCTGCAATAACATGACTCTGAAGTACAATCTCTGATGCCGGTTTGGAGTTAATAGTAGAAAATCTTTGCTTAGTTTTCATTGCAGTCTCTATATGTCTTAAACATGGCTGAGAACTACCTTCACAGGTATGGGTTTCCTGGCAAGACAGCAGTACTCGCTGTCCCTTATGATTATGAAGATGGGGCCATTTATATGAAAGTTCATCACCATCAAAAGCGGTAGAGAAATATTTCCATTTAGTCGGGGCTGGTTGTTTGAGAAATCAGTGGGATATTTTAAATCATACTTGAGGTTCCCTGCTGCTTATAATTAGACTGTAAATTAATTGGGAAAACACATAGCTAGTATGATAGATCAGATGAGGTAACAGGTATCTTTTTATCTCTGACTTAAATTATTTTACAATTCCTTGCCTAGGCATCACATTCAAGGTGATGGAGTGAAAGAAAATGTTACTTGTAGTAGCTGAAGACTGGGAAGTTGAAGTAAATAAAAGATTTACCAGAGTGCTTGTCAGGGGCACAGATTCAGGCAATAGAAAAATCTTAATGCACTATTATATAAAGGAGCAAAGGCTATAAATAAAAGTTAATCAGGTTTTCACTTTTATGGCTCTACACATCTACCTATTCACTAGACCCAGGACTGCATTATTTAAAGATAAGCTCTGGACAAAACCATAATGCTCCAAGTGCTTTTCAATTGCCTCGCATTACCTGATTGATATTAAAAAAAGAAAATACACAAGCTCCCCAAAATCCCCCAAACCAAAAACCAACCCAAACGAAAGACAGAAAAAAAGCTTGTTGAAGACGAAGTGTAGCCTTAGACTAGCCCATCAAGTGTTGAATTATTATTATTGGCAGGCCAGAATAATTTCTTTTTATAGGAAAGTCATGTGCCATAGGCTAGATTTATGTTAAAAGTGCTAATAAATGGTAATAGCGTAAGCCACATGGGCATATGTGTGGACATCTCTCCCAATCAGACTCAGAACTGCTTTGCCATACTGTTTGCAAGGAAATCATGGAAAGGAAGCCATACATGCCTGAAACACTTCTGGCTAGCTTTCAGAGTTTATTCATTGAATCCCAGCTTATGGTACAGCACACTGTCAGAACTTGATGTGCTGCATCTGCGGGCAGAGAAGAGAATCGGCAATCCAGCAATACCTTGAACCACAAGAAAGTTGATACTAACCCACAGGAAATGAATTTTCAGACACAGAAAGGTAAAAGCCTGTGTTGCTTGTTAACATTCTCTTTGCAAGCTACACTTTGCTTGCCTCTTACCACAAACATCTGAGTCAGTAAAAACTAGGATTTGTGAGTGGGAAATATTTCCTCATTTTACCCATTCCTGTTCCTGAGCACTGCAGGTCAGAAACAATAAGTGCAGTATTTAGAAAACCCAAATAAAATAGTGTTTCAAACTTGGTAAAATTAATTTATTTTCTTTGTCCTTCTGGGTGATGTGAAGTATTGAAAAGGAAGGCAGAGCAGCAAGCCTTGCAAGACACAAGATAAATATTCATTATGCAACAGGAAATAAAATTCCCTAAATAAGAAGATACAAATCTTCCCTCCATCTACTCCGAGTATCCCCTGGTGTTTTAGCTATTCCTGAGTTAGACCTTCTCACCCATTTTCACAGCTCAGTGTAAAAACTTGGTGAAAAGGAGATCCTCCCCTTGGGCTGAAGCTGGATTTTTTGTCCTCACCAAGCTGCCACTGCAGTCTTTTCCTTCCCGTGCTGCCTGTGGTGCAAGCAGGCCATGGAACAGCCACACCCAGATATCCATCAAAATCTCTTCTTAGGAAAACCCGACAACTGCATAAAATTAGGACATGCAGATGGAAATAGCTGCCACAGCCACATTCAGAGAAAATCAGCTCATAGACATTCAGGAGAGGAATCACTAGCTCCCTCGGTTTGCCCAGGTTCCATAAGGTGGTTTTTTATACAGCACGGAGCGCAGGCATTGCAACTAACCCACACAGACAGCTGCATTAGAGTGAGATGGATCGTCCTCTGAGGATTCCTACTCCTGAAGGATCTAGCGGGGACTAAGTTAGGCTTTTGGTGCTATGATCTTTAAGATCATTCTATACCCAAATCATTCTATGATTCATGTATTGCAATAAAAACACAGCTTGCTCTGTTTAGCAGAAAACATGAGCGATTCACCAGCAAGAGCTGTGTAGAAACGTAAGTTTGAAAATTATTCAGTGAGCTGACCTTGGACTTAACTTCAAGTGACTCAAATAGAGATCTACCGGCCATTCTCTGCACAGTCCCTGCCTTACTTCAGGGAAAAGACCAGGGTTTCCTATCCAGACACCTGTTGCCTGCAACAGACCTATCCTTAGCAAGTACTTGCATTTTGATGTTTTGCCTTTGAAACGCACCATTTTTGCATTTCCAGATTATTTTCCCCAGTTTTCAGGTTTCAGGAGATGCAGGAGTCCAGCCTACTGACACATCTTTCTCCTGTCTCTTCTGCCACTTCAGTGACACAAGTAAGCACACTGTGCTACACTCCCAGTGCACCTGGCATGTCATTCTTCACTAGTTTGAAGTCTACCATAGACCATCCCTACCATGCACCAAGTATTTGACAGTGCTCAGTAGTGCTAGTAAGTCTTGAAAAACTGCCCCTTAATGAATTGCAAGTGTGTCTTGGGAAGTAGAGGGCTATTTCTTTGCTTATGACAAAGGATGTTCTAAAGCTGGACACATAATAGGTTCCCAATTCCTTCTTCTGCTTATTTTTTATGTGTTCTATGTAGCTTGTGGTATTAAAGCTGTTACGATGAAAGGAAAAATTTTTGGTTTGTTTCATTTCAATGAGGAATGTCTCAGAGTACTGAATAACTCAGGTAATGTGGCTTTTGGAAATGCACTGCCACAGCAAGACACTTGGAGATACGGGGGTTTCTTCATTTCTTTTCCCTCCCACCCGCTTTCTCATTGTTTGTAATTTCTCTGGCAGAGGAGCTAAAAAATCAAATCTTACTGCCGTAGGGAAGACACTGTACATCTGTTCCCAAGTTCAGAAATTATTGAGATCATATTTTTTGTGGATCTCCAAAGACATTCCCTTGTTCTAACAAAGACTAATGCCTGTCCTGTCTTGTTCCTGCTGTACATAGTTATGTTACTGCTGTTTTATAGTTTCCTTATTCCTTTGGAAAATTATTGCACTTCATTTTGATCATCAAATTGGTACAACACACAACACCGTGTAGCTGCCTAATTATGCACGGGAGCGTTCAGTTTATCAAAGCTATACCTTTCATGTGCAAGCCTCTAGTAAGGCAATGACTCCTGCGTAGCTGACTACATATATATATGCATTCCTGTATAACTTGGCAGCTACCTGCATCAGTGTCACAATACTCACATCATAGCATGCAACAGTGTACCACCATGAAAAGCAATGAAAAAAAACCCAGGAAAATACTGCTACCATTTCATGCTGACATTTTCTAATGTAAAATTCATAGCAGCCACATTTCCCAACAAAGCACAGGACCTACCTTCTCAGAACCAGTGTCAGCATGAAGACCAGAAGTGAGGAAAGAGCCTTTGAGTGCACTGTGTAATGACTGGAAGTGCACTCAAAGGCTCTTTCCTCACTTCTGGTCTGCAATGGCACTGGGATAGAGGGGAAATTTTCCCCTTCATGAAGCTCAAGAGAAATTAATTTTCTAGTGTAATGACCCAGCACCCTGCGTTCAGACCAAAGTGACAGGCCAGGTTGGACAGGGCCTTGGGCAGCCTGATCTAGTGGGACATGTCCCTTCCCCATCACAAGAGGGTTGGAGTGAATGATCTTTAAGATCCCTTCCAACCCAAACTATGCTACGATTCTATGACAGGTCCCCATTTAAAAAATCACCCCAGATGATACTTCTGGTGGTTTCAGCATACAGGCAGTGATTGAATACTCCCTTAACTCCAAATGTTGGCTCTATGGATATGGCAAAACAGTGTATAGAGATGATACTGCCAGAGTCTGTTCTGTAGGTACCATGGGAAGAGATTGAGTCATTCTGTACAATTGCTTTACACATCTTTCAGCATTATCCAGTCAAAATATAGAATCATAGCATCATAGAAAGGTTTGAGTTGGAAGGGTCCTGAAAGTCCATCCAGTTCCAACACCCCTGCTGTGGGCAGGGACACTTTCCACTGGATCAGGTTGCTGAAAGCCTCAGCCTGGCCTTGAACACTTCCAGGAATGGGGTACTCACAGCTTCTCTGGGCAACATGTGCCAATGCTTTACCACCCTCACAGGAAAGAATGTCTTCCTAATATCTAATCTAAACCTCGTTTCTTTCAGCTAAAAGCCATTACCTCTCTTCCTGTCCCTGCACTCCCTGATAAAAAGCCCCTCTCCATCTCTCCTGTATGGCCCCTTTAAGTACTGGAAGGCTGCTAGAGGCTCTCTGCAGAGCCTTCTCTTCTCCAGGTTGATCAACCCCAAATCTCTCAGCCTGTCCTTCTATGAGAGGTTCTCCAGCCCTCTGAACATCTTCATGGCCTCCTCTGGATTCACTCCAACAGACTCATGTCCTTCCTGTTCTGAGGACTCCAGAACTGAACCCAGAATTCCAGGTAAGGTCTCACAAGAGCGGAGTAGAGGAGCAGAATCACCTTCCTCAACCTGCTGGTTATACTTTTTGTGATGCAGACCAGGACATGGTTGGCTTTCTGGGCTGCATGCACACATCGCTGGCTCACTTTGACCTTCTTATCCACCAGCACCCCCAAGTCTTTCTCTTCAGGCTAGAAGACATAGAGAAACACCAACATTACTTCAGTATTTTGATTGTCACATACCTTTTGTAGATTGCAGTATTACTTGTCTGCTGGCAGTGTCTCCCTTGATTTCTGTATTAGATATGTCTGTTCTCTTGAACAAGGTATGTTATGCTTCCTAACTATGCTTCTGCAATGAAGACCTAAACCATTTGCTTCTTTGGCTCATTAACCTGCCCTTGCTGTTGAGAAAGGGCATTACTGCTTTGAAGTCAAACGTCCACTTCAGCTATCCACACTTCATATTAAATTTTCTTGCAGATTAAGAATTATGTAAAATGCTTAAATCACTGAAGAACTGTCTTGTGTGTTCTGGCCTGTGGATAGTAAGATATAATACTGTAAATGACAGATGGGCAGAACAAAAAGCTAGAATATGGCAAAGACAGGCAGGATAATAACATAGTAATGAGCAATGCAGCGGGACAAGAGGCTGTGGAGCGATTTCTAAACGAAGTTACAGTGACGAAAGCTTTACTGAAACCAGTTGTCATTTTCCTACAGACAGGTGTCCAAGGACCAGAGTAAGGACATTTCGTGAACAGTGATATGTTTATCTTAGTGAATTACGGTGTAAGATAATCAGTTTTCCCATGACTGTTATCTGCTTTTCCATGTGCAATGGCAGGTAGCCCATTAACACACAAAAGAAACTCCAGATATAAAGCGGGCTCCAACGTTCAGCAGATCTTATCTGTGGAACTCCCCTCCTTCTCAAAGCCAGGCCCCTTCCCACCTTGACAAGCTATATTAGGATAGTGCACGCCAAGGACTCACATTTTATCTTTAAATGCCCTTAATTTTATATGTTATCCTGAATTCCTTGCTTTCTAATGGCTGCAATACATTTTTCTTAAAAAAGTAATTAGACTAGCTATGCATTCATTCCCCTTTTGGTAGGATTTTCTCTTCCATAGAGACATCGCATTTAATAACTTGAATTCTGTTCAGTTATGTCAATATAAATATGTTACTGTTTAAAAATACATAGTTTCCCACTCTTAACTTCCAGTTGAACCTACTTCTACGTTATAATTGTTTTAATTATAGCATTGGTGTCCTTAGCTTCAGGAAATTAGCATATTCGATGGATTATCTCCCTCTTTCTTCATCTTTGTATAGAACTCTCTCCTATTAAATACAGCAAATCATGATTCAGTACTAACCTCATCACTTAGACCATGAAAGCAGATTGGAAACAGGATTCCTGCTTCCTTTCACTCCCACAAACAAGAAAATCTGTCCAGTTGCTAGAATGGCTTTACAGTGATTCACAAGGAACTAATTGTTCACACAACTCTATCAATTAACAATATTAGAACAGAGATTATTTTTTCTTGTGACATTTATGCACATGTTACACTTACAAGGAGTATACGGGGGTTCCCATTAATGTACCTGACAATCACACCTTTGACTAGCTCAAGGTCTTTCAGTGAAAATCCACCAGTACCCATAATAACCTCTGTAGAAAATAATCATAAAAAAAAATACTCCAGGCAGTTGCTGCCTTTGGTATTTCACATATTAGCCGCACTAGTATTTTATATTGCAAAAATGTCCTTAGGCATAAAATACTGCCAATTGTAAATGCTTCCATTCAACAGAGCAGAGTGTGCCGAGTGTTTCTATAAGACTGCCCCCTTTAAGTCCCTGACTCTGAAAATGCTTGACTTCAGGGACACTTGAATGCGGCTATTACTCCCGCTCCTAAGGTTAAGCGCATTCATGCCCACTGGATCACTCCTTAACTCCTAAGCATCTTGAAGCAGGAACATTGCATAGAGATGAGGATACCTCTGGGAATAACTCTTCATTGTGCTTCCATGCACAATGTAAAAAGAATCAATGATGTATGTATTTCTTTTCATTTAATGAAAATAAATCCAGCCTGTGTCCTTAGCAAGACTAGTTTATCACCAGTACATCACAGCTAAATGAATCACGAGTCAGATAAGGCCAATCCTGTCTCCTCAGACCTCACTTCCATGTTGCACACTGGATTCTATCCACAAAAAATTCATCATTTAACAGCATGGCAACGGGACTTTTACTTAGTGGAGAACTTGACTGTTGGTTCAAATCTATATGTTTTATATATTTCAGGTAAATTCCTTCCTGTTTTTATAGGGATGTTTTTTACTGGCATGGGATTCAAACACAGTGTTCTGAATTAAATTACTGTGGCAGTGGACAATGAAATGAGTACAGTGTTTGGAAATATCAGGGCTGTAAAAAAAAAACATTACTCACATATCATTATTAAATATCATTGCAGAAGAGCATACGTAGAGTTCATTCATGCTGATTCAGCAAACTGAAGAATAACTGCAGTTTATTATTCTTCACATGGGCATTTACCATTTCTGAGCAACAGTATAACAGTGGCACGTGAGCAGCAGAGCAAGAAATACACAGGTTCAGGCAACTACAATATTTTTACTCTTTCAAGAAATACTCATATCTACCCAAATACACTGTTGAAACCGACAGCCAGGGTCTCAAAAATAAAGTTGTAGAATTGGGTTCTTTGTTCAAGAGAGGAAAAAAAGCCAACAACAACAACAAAACCCTCACACGCCATAACCTCCAGCACGGCACTGCACACATGCACATGCAGACACACACTCCTGCGCTGCCGATTTCATTGCCAATGCCATCTCTGCATCTGCCTCATGGCTGGAGAGCAGAACCAGAGGCTCCAAAGCACAACCCAGTCAAAGTTTGCATGCATACACACACAAACAGACAGAGAAATGTCAAAAGCGTGGCTCAGAAATAACCCTCTGAGCTCTTGGGACACAGCTAATTCGTCCTAAGGCTCAGTGTCATGAGAGTGACTCCATCAGCACTGCAGAAGAGGGGATGTCTCCGTCTCTGGAAAGCCTTGCCCAGCCCCCAAACTCCTCGGCTTCTTCATCACTGGAAACATCCTTGTTGCTGCCTACCCCATGCATGGGCCTCCTCCACTTCATCTTTCACCCCAGACAGTCCCCCGGGTTGTAGCGCTGCCAGTGCCCTCCCATCAGCAGATATCCATGGCAACCAGTCCTCAGCCCTGGAAGGAGGCAGTAGAGAAGACTGAAAGTCTCCCTTCTGCTCCTGCCTCCATCACTCCCGGCAAATGGGCAGGCGATCAGTTTCTCTGGTTCCCTCAGATTAGGATGTGCCTTTTTGCCTCCCTTTGTTCCCTTCTTTCGAGCCATCACTGGCACACTCGCTGCAGACACCCTTGCACTGCTGATATTGCTCACTTAACAAAGATACTCTCCACTGGCAGTCCTCTCGCACCCTGCTGAAATTAGCACTCAGGAGGCGAGGCTTGCAAATTACTGACAAACACAGAGGCTTTTGCCATGCAAGTCTTTTGTTCCATCACCCTCATAAACCAGGCAGCCACATAATAAATAGATTCTTGTAACACAATTAAATCATGGGATCAAATAACTGTAATCATTATAAAGCGGTTGTTGATGCCACAGATATTGAGACAAGATAACAGATTGCACATCACTTCCTCCCTGCTTGCCAGCGGAGTCCCAGCATCTGATTTGTTCGCTGTGACCCCGTGACATGGCAGTTGAGCCTTCAGTGGATTTGCATCAAAACTGTCAGCTGTGGACCATTCCGTCCACAGACAGCAAGCACGCATCAATGCATCCTTTGCACTGATTTCTGATAACTTGCAGTATCAGCAGCCCTGGACCAAGCAGGGCTGCCAAAGAATTTTGAACTCTGCTTGGGGGGTGTTTTCATCCTCATTTGTGAGCTAATATTTTTGGCTATCCATCTAAATCTGAGTTGCAGTAAACGGCTTTGCATTCCTTGAATTAAACACTTTTTCTTTCACTCCAGGGCACTTGTTGCCAGCAGGGTTTCATGGTAACATAGGATCAACACAGAGTCCTGCTTCACCAAGGCTGCAGCAGTTCAGAGGTTGATGCTAAATCTCTGTGCGGCATCCAGGTTGACTCTGACTGCTGTATTACCCTAAAGGAAGGCTGGGAGACAGACATCTTACCTTATTTTTTCCAGAGAGACATCAGTGCCAAATGCATCTGGATTTACATTCCCCAGAATTTGCCTTTCCTTTGTTTGGACAGTGAACACAAAACTCTGTACAGCTCTGTAGTCTTACAAAGGTTTAGTCACTAAATACACAGTCCACTAACATGCATCAGAATATACCTATGCAACAACTGTGGTAAATTTAAGTTTCAAGAATAAAGCTATTATAACTATTTTAAATATTAAGGGTTGTTTTTTTTCCCCTCAAATACAAAGAAAAGTAAGAACATCTGCAATCTAAAGAACCTCTTGTTGCTTCCTTTTTAACATCCAAATGCTGACAATGGTAGCAGGAGAGTTCATGTTAGCTGGGAAGGTTGAACTGCGTGGGTCATGGAAGTGCTTCAGGTGACTGATTGACATAACGAGCTAAGATGGCACCAACATCTTCTTCAGCTGCACCATGAAAAGAGCAACCTATAGCAACATCAGAAACCTCTGCTTTCCCCAGACAGATGCAGTGAAGGGGCCACATATGTAGCTTATTAATATGGAGAGATGAAATATACAGGCTTTCTGCCTCATCCTTCTAAAAAGGTTATTAACTGTCTTACTTACATCTAAGGGGAGAGATTGGACAGACCTGTCATATGTTGCTGACAGATTTTTCACACTAGCACTGCAAATTAGGGCTTTGGGGAGTTGGTGAAAAATAAAGATAGGTGCTATGGAACTGGGAGGAGGGAAATGTTGAATGCCATATTTGCATAGGTTTTAACAAAAATAGGATCAGAGCGAAATTCATCCCTGTTGCAGAGGGATAGTTTGAGTCCCATGAAACACCCCATTAAACCCTGATAGCTCCATAGCTAAGGCAGATCCTTCACACAGATAAAATAACCTCGTTAGGAAAAAAGCAGTCTGGATTGGATGTCCGCAGTGTCTCCAGCTGATTCCAAAATGATGCAATGCAGTGTCAGCATACGCTAATACCTTCTGTAAGTACTTAAGATGCAGCTGGAAGAGGGGATAGACATACCATAGCAATTTTCTTCTGCACAGGAACAGCCATTATTGGTCAGGAATACAAGGGCTCAGAAGCGATGAATTTCTGCACTAGAAGTCAAGTTACAAGAATCCTCCACTTCTCTGTGATTTGTTCACTGCACGTTCATATGTTCATAAAACCAACCTTTTCAGGTTTCATTTGTTCCTGTCAGCCGTTTCTACATGATACTCTATGTGTCACATCCTGTCAAAAGTCTACACACCTCAGAGATTGCCTTTGTGTATGATTGCTGCATAAAAAAAAAGGAGGAAGACGACCTTTGCCAGCCTCCCACCATGCCTGTCCCAGACTGTTCCCATACTACAGTGAGGCATGTGTTCCTTCAGTCAAAAGGTTCCTACTGAATTGAAATGCCTTATGATATTTCAAAATCTCCTTCATTTAGCCATATGACTTTTCTTCAGCTCTGCTTTGGCTTCCCGCTGCCTGCAGTGGTTCACTGCTTGCTCCCATCTGTGCCTCTGGTCTTAGCTCTAGTGCACTGGAACACTAGTCTCAACCCATAGAATCATAGAATGGTTTGGGTTGGATGGAACCTTAAAGTTCATACATTTCCAAACCCCCTGCCATGGGCAGAGACACTTTCCGTTAGATCAGGTTGCTCATAGCCTCATCCTACCTGGCCATCAGAGCACAATTATTGCCCTGAGTAAACTATAATAACTGCCTAGATATGACTCCCAAAGAGAACAAAAGCAGAAAAAAAAAAATAATCAGTTCTGATAAGAGTAGAATTCACATCAGGCATTGCCTGAAATTTGATGAGACTTTAAAAAGAGCATGACTCTTTCGAGGAATGGCTAAAAAAATGGAGCAAATAGTAAAAATCATTAACTGCCCATATTTAGAAGTTCAAAGTACAGAACTACCACAGGAGAGTTTATTTCCAGCCTAGCCCAAGCTTCACTTTCTCCATTGTTTAGGTGGTTCAGCAAAAACTTGTAATTTTATTCATCTATAAAGTACCACATAAATCCCTTGCCCCATACAAACAGTAAAATACTGACAGTCATTATAGCAGCAATGGACAGCCTGAGTGAAAGTTTGCTCTTTGGAGATTTCAAGACCCATCCTTACCCAGTTAACAAAAAAAAACATAATAATCCAAAGACATCTAAATAAATTACATTTAGGCACTAAAAGACTTTCCAAGGTTTAAGAGTTTCTCAAAGGTTTACTGGGCATCACTGGAAGGCTTTGCACACCAGGAGAAAGATAATAAAGCTTATTTATGCAATTAGCAATTTCACTTTATAATTATTTTTCTCCTATTGTTTTTGAAAATATTAGTGTTTTGTTAAGGAAGAGCTTCCCTAATTTGAACCTGGCTAATTCTGCTTGATCCTGCAGTGAAGTCATCATAATCCTGTTTTATGATACCACAGTCCGTTGCCATGAAAATAATTGCCATGTCATAAACTCAGCTTTGCTACTTTACTGGGAGATGGTGAAAGAGAAACCAGGCTGTGAGGTTAACAATACCTGGTGAAGCAAACAAATGCCTTTGAAAAGAAGCCACAAAGCCTTGGGGGAAAAGAAGATAAACCACCTGAAAGGTAACCAAATGTAGGCAATGACACAAGTCAAATTTGTCCCCACTGTGAAAACTCTCTTACACAAGACAAATCAGAGCATTTAGGTCACAGAACAGTCATGCCTGCATGAAGTGTGGAACATATGGAATTTTTGCCGTTAATTAGGGTGTGCCTATGGCAAGGCCACTGCAGTTGGATTTGCTTCAATTCAGAAATGCTCAGCTCAGCATAATGGTCTGGTTGGAATTCAGAAAAGAAAATCAAGGGGTTTTTTTCTTTCCTTTTCTTTTTTTCCCACAAGTGCCAGAACAGACAACATAGAAATCAAGAGGAACAACAATACAAGAAATGGAAGAGTACCCAGAGCCTCCAAGCTGGGGCAGTGATGCCCCAGGTGAGAGACCCAGGTCTGGGATGTCAGCTAGGGCACAGGTCCCATGTCTTTCCATTCTTCTTAGGGTCAGTTTTTGCCCTCCACAAAATGAGGATAGTGATGTCTGGTGTTCACTGATTTGACGTGAAGGGGATCTGGGCTCTGTTCTTGTCACTTCCGTCACTGTATGGCTGTATGATGCTGGGCCAGTTCCCTTGCTATACCCCAGTTTCCTCAGCTTAAACAGGGCTATCAATACCTACCTCCTCCATAAAGAGCTTCCCAGTCCACAAAAACCTGGATGTTGCTATAATGATTGTTAATCACATCACTAAGGTGGGATTAATTTTTCAAATTCAGATGTTTGATGGTACTATGCTGATGGTTGGACTTGATGATCTTAGAGGTCTTTTTTAATCTTAACAATTCTGTGATTCTAGGTTTATTTTCTGCATACTAATGAAATCTTGTAACCCCTAAACAAAGAAAGTCCAGCCATATAATTGTCGTGGTGACGCACTTTTCTCCAATGTGATGCTTCTTGTCACTTTGCTCTACTTCCCCCAGTCTAACTTTAGCAAAAAAAAGTCAAATTTGAGATTAATTAACAGTGATGTGGAGTTGTGTGGATCACAGTGCCATGTCCACACCAGATCTTATATAAGTATGAATGTGTCTTTCAGATGACTGTTCTTGTCACAGCCACCCATGATGTACCTTACGGACCTGACAGGGTAGGACAATATGATGCTTGGGAAAAAAATTCAAGTTTCATGAAGACCCTCAATGCTCATCATGAAATTAGGAGCTGAAAAAGGCTTCTTAAAAAGCCTTCTAAATTGTACTCTCTCATCTGAGCATGAAGGGGTCCAAATTAACGTTTTAAATGAGATGATTTGCTGTAGATCCAAGCAGGTAATCAATCACACTAATCTAGGTCTTTCCAGGGAAAGAGAGCGTGAATGAAACTGCAACATTTGGAAGAAAGAACAAAGACACAGATGCACTAGCCATGCTGCCTGTCAGCTCCAGAATAAAGAGAAAGAGATTTCAGAGAGTTTCCACTAGAAGGATATTCCCTTTTCATGAGCAAGCTTTATTTTAAGAAAGTTCACAACTTTCATTTCTGCGGTAAAACCTGAGAAATGGACCAAGCAAGACTAGACAGTTATATTTGAGACACCACTCTTCTGGTCTGTTTCCCTTTGACATTTTCTGTTACACATTTTCCATTACAGCACCTACCTGCTAGTTCGTTTGACAGCCTGTGCTGCCCTATGCATAGACCTGCTTATTATATCAGGTTTATTAGGAACTCAAATGTGAAAGAGAGCCCTTGTTTAGTTTCACAGTGGTGTTGTAAATGCTGCACAAAGGTACCTATAACTTCCTGAAGGACATATTGACCCACAGATGCTGTGGGACACCATGATTTTCCATCGGTGATTCAGCGATTGAGAACTCATGAGGTTTTTTTGTGGTTCTGTTGTGGTTTTTCTTCTGTAATGATTTAACAATGGAAATCTACATCACATGAGGTCTTCCAAATATAGTGCGCTCTGATGAGAAGAGATATATTTATCTCTCTTTGTGCTTCTCTAAGACCAACACAAATACAAAGAGTATGAGTTATTAAGAGTGATGTCCCAGCTGTATCAGCCTTTCTGTACTGCGGCTGGATACACGGAGTTGAATTTATGGACTAGATTTACATTACTGAACACAGGAACTCAGAAAACGAAGATTCCTTCACTGAACTGGGGAAAGAGATTGGATTAAGGGAAAAGTTATTTTGGCTTTTACTCAGTAAGGAAGGCTGTCCACAAGTCTGGTTTCTGTCCCAGGCCCACAGACACTTATCCCTGGGCTGCGACAGCAACTGCAAATGCCTTGGACATACAGAGCAGGTGGCAAATCCCTGATCTCTGTCAGGGCTGAGAGGACTTTATAGTTAAGGTGTTTTAGACTTCACCTGAATTCATCCTGCAGAGACAGAAGTGGCTACACAGCTTACAGGACTTAATCGGACCTGCTGCACCTGCATCAGAGCTGAATCCAGAGACACGAAATGCATACTTTGGATGCACGGCAGAGATGTCAATATAGTGACTTTCACAAAACTATGAAAGTATGTGTGTGGCAGAGGATGAAAATCCATGCAAGCAGCTGCCCATCACATAGCATGGGAGTATGCAATGTATTGGACAATAGTCACAGAGGCACAGGCCGGGTATTTTGTCCTCATTCTGTCTTTCTAGTCAGTCCCTAATAGGTGGCTGCTTCCCAGTTACAGTTCAGCCCAGCACAACTGGAAGAGTCAAGAATCACGTCCTAGCATATAAAGTAAAATACACTTTGCTGAGAAAAGGCATCTCATTAAAGACATCATTCCTCATATCCCATATCAAAGAAGAGCAATATCAAAAATGCCCCAGGTATGAAGGGCAGATATGAAAGGCAAACCTGAGAAGCCCTGTTAGGTTCCCTTGCCTATGGCAGAAAATGTCATCTCTGTCTCAAAGCAGGGGCCAGTACTGGTCCAACTGATGGATCAAAACAGAAAGATGTTCTTGCACACTGGATGGGTTAACTTTACCAGCATAATTAATCTTATTCACCTAATTGCTGAGAAACTACAACAATATTTGCTGCTAAAGACTAACTCTATCAGTGTAGTAATTTTCCCCTTGAAATACACAAGTAATTTAAGGATCAGAGACCTTTGCAAAGAGACAGGAATCTTCAGGTTTTACATATCAGATACATCTCATAGAATCATAGAATCATAGAATCACAGAATCATAGAACGGTTTGGGTAGGAAGGAACCTTAAAGATCATTAAATTGAACCCCCCTGCCATGGGCATGGACATTTTCCACTGAATCAAGTTGCTCACAGCCTCATCCAACCTCTATTTAGGTTCACTATCATGATGGTGCTTCAAAGGAGAGTTAAAATGTCATGTGCTTCAGTTTACACATCCGTGTGTGCCAAAGGTTCAGTGCTGTACCTGTTTGAAATGACTTGATTTTAGCCACAAAGGACCATGGTCTCCATGTGAGGGGATGGAGTCGGTACCATAGTCACTTCTTTTTCCCCTTTCGCTTCTATTAGCTCATATATTCTACGTATACACAAACATGGTGTCTTCTTAGACAACAGGCTTCAAAAAACAAGGGGGAAAGATGTGTTTTCCCAGTTCTAGACAGCTCAAAGGATTATACAGCTACAAAAATCTACCTACAAGGCCATTCACATGAGAAGACACACAAGATACGATGGGATGAAGAAAAACAAAAAAGTCAAGGCAGCTCAAGATACTAAGAGAAAAGAAGGTGTTCACAAAGGTAAAAATCCCCAAACATGATGCTTTTCAGGATCTTGACCAGTAACCACCAAAGCTGTGAGAAGACAAAAATCATTGAGCTGGAATATTGGTAACAGTTCTTCCACAGGGGAATAAAAGGTCATGATGACTTCCTTCCAAGATGTATTTTCCTAATTTTCTTGTCGGTACTAGGAAAGAATTCACTGAGAAAGCCTTGTGGAAGGCATGAAATCTTCTGCTTAATATTTACATCTTTACCGAGTGGTAATATGGAAAACAAGTCTTGGGAATGCAGAAGCAGACAGCTTAGGGAATACTCTGGCCTGGGTTGAGCCTTTGCAGAGGCAGACAGCCACCTACTGCCAAAAAACGAAATAGAAAGCAGCCACACAGGCTTTCCAGAAGCTGCATTACAGAAAACCATGCCTCACATGAAACAGCTTTGCTTGACACACCAGGTAATCCATACTAGCCAGCAGCAGAACAAACCTGTCTCAAGAAACATAATATTTTTTTCCTTCACTGACATGTTCATGCTGCATCTAGGGGAAAAAAATCAGAAGCAGATGATGGAGTGGAAGCCTTTTCCATATTGGTATGCTGCACGTTTTCAGTTTCCATTTGTGGAAAATCCCTTCTCCCTCTCCCTTCACCCCTCCTCCAACATGCACAGTCGAATTCACAATGAATCCCTACAGACTGAAACATTCAGAGCTCCGACAACGAAGGGCAACTAAAGGAGGCCAGCATTGCAAATTGGAGCGATGGGAGTACACTGCAGGTAGCTGAATAGCAGGTTATCCAAGCACTACGCCTACATCTTCCACCTGGAAGAGAAACAAAAGCTTCCCTTTGTGTTCTAGGGTTTTTTGCAGGAGTTAAACACAGCTCCCCTTTGTGGCTGACCCAGACTTTCACCAGGAACATGGGGCAGCCAGTAAACTCCCTAGGCTGTCCTCAGGGAATGGCCTATTTTAAGCCTGCTTGCAAACATCTCTATGTGTATGTGCTGTATTTTCACGGAAGAATAATTTAATCTTCATTGCCATCGTTAATTTTTGACAGAGAGCACCATACGACATCCTGTTTACGGCCCACTAAATCTCCATTATGAAGCCGTGCTTACAGAAAGGAGAACAATCTGAAGAGCCATGTTAACTTTTATGAGTACATTCTAGCCCTGAAATACAGAAATATGACAGAAAAAGTTACAAAAAAAAAATAGTAAAAACCTCCACAGCATTAACATTTGCTATTTTCAGGCTTCAGAAAAAGCAAATCTTGTTTAAATAACTTATAGCAATATTACTGACACCTTTAAAAATGCATGTGCAACATATTGGCATTTATCCTTATTGCAATATTTACCCTGTTGTCTCCAACTGCATTGAACAGCACAGGTTAATGCTGCTATTGAGAGCCAACAGAACTTACGTGGCATAAGCAGAGATTTAACTCTGATGTGTGAGAGTTTCCTAATACTTCTCATGCTCATATCCTTTCATTTAGAAACCTAAGGAGAATTTTGTGAGAATTGTTAATTTCTTCTTGGGAACCCAGAACCAAAACCCATCATCAGCAAGGAGAACTGAGGAGAACCAAGAGCTCCAGAAGGCTTTTAATAGGGAGGTGTCATGCACAGCCAAGGTTATGAGAGAGACTTGTAAAGCCACATCAAATCTGACCCAATGGCATCCATACATACACAAAACTCACGTCAAGACAACCTCAGCTGAGCATGTACAGTAAATCAGATCTCTGTTTGTCACCTGCTGCTGACACATAACAAGAGCACATATGCATTTCATCACCATTTCCCAGTGTAGTCACAGTAGCAGCATCAGTCCTGGCTAGGGCTGGACATTCTCGTCTGCAGGAGGACTCCACACTGAAACAACCTTCAACATTAGTGCTTGGCTGGCTACAAGCTGGTCCCGTGCATCTGGCATTTCAGCAAGAGTCCCTTGCAATCAAGTACCTCCACATTCAGGGTCTGCTCTGAAGAGCAGAAGGTCCTTGGCCTAATATCTCCACCACAAGGTTGCCCTCAGCTAGTAGGTCCAAGTAAGACGGGTTATAGGGCAGACACTTTACCTTTTTATGTACTATGTGACATGAGAGGTGTTCACCAGCCAGGATGCAGCATGCAATGATAGCACTGTTTCAACAAAAAGAGAAATCCCATCATTTAGATCTAGGTTTACCCAAGTAATTTAAGCACACTCAATTAATTTAACTCTTTCTCAAAAGTCAGTGAAACAAGAAAGGTCCCTCCAGAGAGCAATTCCAGTCTCAGACAGACTAAATTGCTTGAAAGGTAGCATAAGTTCTGGATTGTCCTGTGGAGGTCTCCCACTCCTTCCCTCCTGCAGAGGATGAAGAGAAATGTTCTAATAAGTACCTCATGTTATGGGACAATAGCTCATGTTATCTGGACAATAACTGTCCTCCAGCCCATCACCCTTCCTTAGCTTCAAGACGAGACTTCCCTCTTTGCGGTGGTTTGAAGGACATCTAAGACATGGCCAAGATTTCTAGTCTCACTCAATTATTCCAGTGGGAGATTCTCCTCTTCTATTACATACTTTAGCAAGTATAAGTATGTATTCTATTTAGTATTTTGTGCAGCATCTAAGTATATAACTAATACAGTACTTCCCTTTCGATCCTGCTTCTAGTAGCAATCATGTTTTATACACATCCCATCCCCTCTGGATTTAAGAAAGTTGAGTCATGGCTCAATACTCTAATATAATCCTCATTAATATTAGGTACCAGTCATCGGTTTCTAGAGAATAACCTCAGTGGCACTATTGAGATGACATCTCTTGACTACATAGGGCAAATCCAGGTTTGTGTGGGTATCTCCATTCGGTGAGATTCTCTGGAAAGAATTTATCTGGAAATCGAGATGATAACAATTAGACACTACAGTCAACAGCACTATGGTTAAACTAATCATCATTGATTTTTTTAAAAGCATTCTACAGACTTTGTTACTGTGTATATCTTGTGAATTTACACAAAGCCTAGCTTTCAGATCCATTGGTCTTTTCAGACTCCCAAAACCTTGCAGCAAGCACCCATAACACTTTGTTAGAGCAATGAATAAAATTCTGAATTATTTTGGTGCTATTTTTCAATGTAAGTGACAGAAACAAAATAGAGAATGACTCACAGTTTTGACTGTTTTCTACTGAGTTTCCTCACAGTCAAGGATTTTGCAAAAAGAGCAGGAAATGTTTTAATCACGACTTTCAAGTACTCCTATTCATAGCCTGACACTACTGGTGGCTATTACATATGATCATCTTTTGCCTTTTCTAAAAAAAAAAATAGTACAGTCTGCTGAACCTGGCACTCCATGTCGGCATTGCATAGCCTTCATCTGGGAAACACCAATGTTGCCCTGTTTGACACCTCCTCCACAATCCACGCATACACTTCACCAGTTCTGGTTTTTGCCTCCTCCATCCAATTTCTTAAATAAAAGTTTTTCTTCTTTCTCACAGCTTAATGTCCTTAACTTCCTCCTGCCTATTACTCACACTGATGATAACTGCTGTCCCCAGGTCTTCTTCTTCCTCAGCCTTCAAGGTTCCTATGCTCCTCTTGCCTCCCAGTCTGATCTCAGCCCTCATTATTTTCTAAGAGGCTGGAGAACCACTCCCCAGACCCCAAAGAGTCTACCTCACCTCTGCTGTCCATGGACCTCCATGGAGCTCTGCTGCTGCTGAGCTCCACCACCACCTGCATCTACCCCTTCACTTTAGGTTTCTGGGCTAGAGTGTAAGGAGCAGACCTATGAGACAGGCAGGGGGAGCACATTGAGATGGTCTTGTTTTCTCTGAAGATTACATCATTTTTCAATTTCCTGGGTCAGTCGTCACCACCTCTGCCTGGTGCCCTGCTGCTATATCCCCTCTGTCACATCTATGGTGATCTCTGTCCTCCGTGAGCTACCTTGCTTTCTCCTTCCTTTCCCTCCAGCATGCAGAGCAGAGAGTAAATGATAAAGCTTTTAGTGCAGGCTGTGGTCAGAAAGAAACTCAGTGAAATGGTTACTTCTATTGACATTTCTTTGTTTCTATGGCTATTAGGGACAAAATTGAATAAGGAGGTGAATCAGTAACCACATGAGCTCTGCGCTGTGGTTAAAGGGCTGTAAACCCTGCTGAGAAACTGGTGATCATCTTTTTGCTTTCTTTTTTGTCCCCTCTACAAGTAATGCATTTCTATTTAATTGCTCTGACAACATTCGCCTAGTGGAGATCAGATGTAGAATTTAGAATAGAAGATAACTGCTAAAGAATGTAACAATTAGGTTATATAAATGAGTACTTAACTATGTAGGCAGTAGACTTTGCAGGAAGCTCAACACTCCAAACCTTTGCAAACTCAGTTCTGTACTTTAAGTTAATCCTGCATGCTATAACAGCCATGACTCTGTGTGGCTTTTCATGTGGAGGGACAGGAAGCATTAAAAGATTCTGTAAAAAAATGCCCAAAGAAAGCAACTCTCAGCACATGAGTTTTAGTAGCTCTGCAAAACAGAAGAAATACGCTACGCATCCTTGAGCTCTCTGCACTGAAATTGTATTTATCATTTACATGCACAAAGCAATGTATATTTTAATCCTATAATGGTTGGGGTTAGAAGGGGCCTTAAAAATCATCCAGTTCCAGCCCCTGTGCCATGGGAAGGTACACCTCTCACTGGATCAGGTTGCTCAAAGCCTCTTCCAATCTGACTTTGAACACCTTCAGGGATGTTCCTTCCTTCCCTTCCTTTGGGTCACCTCACATACGCATGTCTGGAGTGGTTTCCTACTGTGCATACGCTACAGATGGTGGTAGAGCACATGATTCTTTTATGATAGATGTATTGAACCAGGCCCTGAACTCCAGCACACTATCTATTTAAGGCATCTGCAGTAGCAAATCCTTCTCCATGTTTCCCCACAGCTCCAGGAAGTTTCTTTGCTATTAATCTTCCTTTTGCACACAGGATTGACTGCAGTTCATTTCTGTGTTCAGAGCTTTACACTGAGACTTTTCAAACTCTGACTCCCCCAAGATGAGGGGAAAGAAAAAGGAAAGGAAAAAAAACACTGCTAGCTTGAATGACATCACAGCTGGAGAACAGAAGTGCCTCAGGTCTTGGCACGCATGGAGGGACAGCGAGAGAACTAAACTCCCCTACTCTCCCTCTCTCCTGCCTTCCCTGACATGGTGGCTAGAGATCCTGAATCTAGGGTCCAGGAGTAAGGAAGGGCCAGAAAATCCTGCCTGGATCCTGGCTCACCCAGGGGAGCAGGGAGAGAAACATATGCATGCTCCAAGGAGCAGAGAATCTGCCACAGCCCAGATAGCCTAAGGGTTCGTGTTTTGTTTAATAGCATGTTCATTATAATTTCCCTCAAAGTATGTCATAAATGGCAGAGAAAGTCAGTAATTGAGATCCTTTGAGGGTCTAATCATGCTTGTTATTTTAATCTCTAAGTATAAGAATAAATAAGCAGGCTGTGGAGGCTGTCCGTGTTACATATTTCCACTTGCATCTTTTTTCCAGGATGCAATTCTGACCAGAAATGAAGCCTTTCGCTTCCTTAACAACTGTGCTAACCATATGGCATTATAAAGCCGGAGAGAAAGTAGGTAACTCTGCTCTTCTCGCTGGTATTTGGAGTGTGTGAGAGAGAAGAAAGGAACAGGAAAATCATAGAATCATCAAATGGTTTGGGTCATGAGGGACCTTAAAGATCATCCACTTCCAACCCCACTGCCATGGGCAGGGACACATTCCACTGGATCAGGTTGCTCAAAGCCTCATCCCACCTGGCCTTAAATATCTCCAGGGATGAGGCATCTACAACTTCTCTGGGGAATGTTTTAGCACCTACCAAAGCCAGAGAAAGGTGGCTACCAAAATCAGATGAATTAGATTTAATCTTTGGAGGTGTCCCTCTAAAGTCAGTGCTGAGCCAGAAAGCTTGATAAAGACTAAATCAAGCCTTCCTACTTCTATAAACAGGCATCAACAATATAGTTGTATGTCTGCCTAAACTGATAATTGACCTGAGACCACACTGGTCTTCTCACCAACTCACTCTCACCCTTCTTCCCATCTCTTTGATTTAATGGTAAATTTCTTGGGACACTCTTTTGCTGTCTTGCCAGATTTATGTTGTAGCATCTGTCTAGGCCCTGTTATATCACAAAAAAAAAAAATTGTTTCCAAAATGCAGGGTTCTCCACTTAGCAACCTTGCATCATTTTAGTGCTTTGTTTCTCCAGGATGCTATGATTCATTCCAGGTGGTGCTAGGAAAAATACATATGTTTTGTAAGGAGTAAGTAGACGAATGTCAAGAAGCCAGAAATCCTCAAAAATTCACACATTATCATGTGGTTTGGTATAAATAAGCTGCTGGAAGAGTAGAAGCGTTTGTCACATCTACTTTATGATGTCCTGCCATAATTCCATTTCTTCCTGCCTACTCACACACAACAACTTTACACATCCCCACCCTCCCAAATAAACTAAACTTAGTTCCCTCCAGGGCTGTTTAACTACATCAGGCTTTCTCACACTGAAAAACAGTTTAAAAATCCCAACACCTTTGTGTACTATCAGTCTTACAGTCATCCAGAATCCTCAACATTAGAAGGATACGGAAATGCTGGAATGGGTCCAGAGGAGGGCTACAGAGATGATCAGAGGGCTGGAGCACCTCGCATACAAGGACAAGCTGAGAGAGTTGGGCTTGTTCAGCCTAGAGAAGAGAAGGCTCCAAGGAGACCTTACAGTTATCTTCCAGTACCTAAAGGGGGCCTATAAGAGAGCTGGGGAGGGAATTTTTACAAGGGCGTGTAACGACAGGATGAGGGGGAATGGCTATAAATTGGAGGACAAAAGAGTTAAACTAGGCATTTGGAAGAAATTCTTCACCATGAGGGTGGTGAGGCACTGAAACAGGTTGCCCAGGGAAGCTGTGGATGTCCCATCCCTGGAAGTGTTCAAGGCCAGGTTGGATAGGGCCTTGGACAGCCTGGTCTAGTGGGACCTGTCCCTGCCCATGGCAGGGGGGTTGGAACTAGATGATCTTTAAGGTCCCTTCCAATCCAAACCATTCTATGATTCTATAATCCAAATCCCGGGTTTTTAACAGGAAGCCAGCTGCTCCAGGTATATGAAGCATCCTTCTGCATTGCTTGTGCATAACCTCTGCAGAAGCATGCCACCTAATCCCAAGGAACTGCCAGACAAGGTGTTCCGCATTTTCCCAAGATAAGCAGCAATGCTACAGCCCATCAGGCAAACCACCCCACAGAGCTTTGATGCTATGTTTCTCCACTAGGCAGAGGTTGGCGAGAACACTGCCCACAAACCAAGGAAATGGTAAGATATCCCATCCCTTGTGAAGAATATGAGCAGGTGGGAAAGATTAAACAGTTGAGGATCAGCTGGTCTGAAAGGAAAACAAAGTACACAGCAGGATCCCATCCTCCTCCAGAGGATAAAAATTTGGGAAAATATGAGGAAAAAAGACAGCCACACACACAGAGTTTAATACTAGCTTGCACATTTTCTTTTGAGGAGAAAGTCAATGGAAACCCACCCAGATCAGGCTGTAAAAACAGCTGGTACTAAATGTCAGAGCTGCACTCTCACATTTCCCTCTACCCATTGACATAACCAAATAAACCAACTCTTTCCTATAAAGCAGAAGTTTATCGTAGTACTACGTTGTGTTTGTTCTTACACAGAATAGACTTAGGTTACAAACACATTACTGTTAAAGCAGTTATGCCACTGTAAGCAATTCAACGGTTCATCATAGAATCATTAAGGTTGGAAAAGACCTCTAAGATCAGCCCAACACTACGGTGCCTACTAAACTCTGTCCCTAAGTGCCATGGCTACACATTTTTTGAACACCTCCACGTATGAAGACTCCCCAGCTTCCTTGGGCAGCCTCTTCCAATGCTTTACCACTAAAGAAATTTTCCCTAATATCCAATCTAGACCCCTCCTCCGGCGCAACTTGATCCATTTCCTCTTGTCCTATTAATAGTTAGTTGGGAGGAGTATGACTTGCTTCCCTTCATTGGTCCATTTGGAAGAAGAACGACTATGCAGCTTTTACTTGGTTTAGCCAGAAAGTGTTAAATTGACATTCTTCCAAAAAGGCTGTTACCTTTGCTCCTTCCATAACACACAATACCAGGAGTCAGTGAGAAAATACCCGTTTCAGTCCATCAAAGCCCTCTGAAGTTTTCAGTATTACACAAGTGAAGAGGACACAAACATAGTATCATAGTAGTATCATAGTATAGTTAGGGTTGGAAGGGACCTTAAAGATCATCTAGTTCCAACCCCTCTGCTATGGGCAGGGACATCCCACTAAAGCAGGCTGCCCAAGGCCCCATCCAACCTGGCCTCGAACACCTCCAGGGATGGAGCAGCCACAACTTCTCTGGGCAACCTGTTCCAGTGTCACACCACTCTCATAGTGAACAAATTCTTCCTTATGTCTAGCCTAAGTCTGCCCCTCTCCAGTTCATACCCACTCCCCCTTGTCCTATCCCCACAAGCCTCTACAAATAGCCCCTCTCCAGCTTTCCTGTAGGCCCCCTTCAGTTACTGGAAGGTCGCTATAAGATCTCCTCTGAGCCTTCTCTTCTTCAGGCTGAACACTACCAACTCTCTCAGCCTGTCCTCAAAGAGAAGGTGCTCCAGCCCTCCAATCATCTTTGTAGCCCTCCTCTGGACCCATTCCAACAGATCCATATCCTTCTTATGTTGAGGACTCCAGAACTGGACACAGTATTCCAGATGAGGTCTCACAAGAGAGGAACAGAGGAGCAGAATCACTTCCCTCAACCTGCTGGCCACGCTTCTTTTGATGCAGCCCTGGATGTGGTTGGCCTTCTGGGCTGCGAGCGCACATTGCCGGCTCATGTCGAGCTCCTCATCGACCAGCATCCCCAGGTCCTTCTCTGCAGGACTGCTTTCAAGCACGTCATGCCCCATCATGTACTGAAAACAGGGATTGCCCCAACCCAGGTGCAGGACCTTGCACTTGGCCTTGTTGAACCTCATGAAGTTCTCACAGGCCCATTTCTCCAGCCTGTCCAGGTCCCTCTGGATGACATCCTGTCCTTCGAGTGTGGCAACTCCGTCCTTCCGGTGTGGCAACTAAACATCATAAATTCCAGTCAGGATGATGGTTTGACAACGCATCCACTTCCAACAGCCGTGATTACTCAATAGGCAAAGAAGATAGCAAAAAACACAGGAAATCACTGCTCCCTGGGCTGCACAACTCCATCACTGCTACCAGGACAGCAGACTGTGCAGGATGGAGAGCTGCTTGGTCACCAAATTTTTAAGATCCTCAGCTCTCCAAAGCCTTAAGCAGAACTGAAGTTAACATTGTTTCTAATTGTTTCTTAAATAAGCATGTGACATCAAAAAATTACTCTGAAGATTCTCCCTTATCTATATTTACTCAGGCATATACCAGCTGCCTACACAATTTTTGTCTTGCTAATGCACAGCAATAATCATAGATCCACCCACAGCCCATCTATTTTGGTAGAGTGCAGAAACAGACATTAAACCTATAAATGTCAAAGCATGCCTTCATTTTAGATGTTAGTATTATTTAAATTAGCACTTGAATGATGCTTCTACAACGTGATAGCTTTTCAAATGATGGTATATTGCACATGAAGTGCACTGGCCCTGCTTTAAGCACCTCCAACCCATCAGGCCCATCTATAATTTGGTGCTTTTAGAAATGCAAACGCATTGTAGAAGAGATGTGGTCTCTTTGTTTATGCCCAGAAGTCCCCAGGGAAATGCTGATGCCAAATTACCTGAAGCTGGTTTGAAAATTATGCTCTGGTTGGGAGGTAAACATGCTTTGCACTTGTTGTGCAGACGTATTTGAGAATAGCTGGGTCTTGGTGGCTGGAACATCACCATATTTTGATTGTGTTGTCTGCATTTCAGAGCAAGTGTGACATCTGAATACAATGCAGTTAGAGGGAAAGGTGTTAACTGGAAATTGAAAGTAGCAAATAACGTTTTCTCTGTAGCTCTGGGAAAAAATTGGAGCAGATCCTGCATTTTTGTTCTGATCACTAAAAATCCAGTAAGACTTTGTTGGTGGATGAGAAGCTCATCGTGAGCAGGCAATGTGCACTTGCAGCGCAGAAAGCCAGTTGTATGCTGGGCTGCATCACAAGAAGTGTGAGCTGCAGGCTGAAGGAGGTGATTCTGCCCCTCTACTCCACTCTCATGAGACCTCACCTGGAGTCTCGCATTCAGTTCTGGACTCCTGTCCATCACAGAAAGGACATGGATCTGTTAGAGTGAGTCCAGATGAAGCCACAGAGATGATCAGAGGGCTGGAGCCCCTCCCATGTGAGGACAAGCTGAGAGAGTTGGAGTTGTTCAACCTGGAGAAGAGAAGGCTCTGAGGAGACCTTCTAGTAGCCCTCTAGTACTTAAAGAGGGCCTACAGGAAAGCTGTGGAGGGGCTCTTTATCAGGGAGCACAGGGACAAGATGATGGGGTTTTTAATGGCTTCAAGCTGGAAGAGGGTAGATTTAGATGAGATATTAGGAAGGATTTTTTTCCTGTAATGGTGGTGAGGCGCTAGTACAAGTTGCCCAGAGAAGTTGTGAACGCCCCATACCTGGTAGTGTTGAAGGCCAGGCTGGATGAGACTTTGAGCAACCTGATCCAGTGAAAGGTGTTGCTGCCCATGGCAGGGGATTTTGAACTGGATGATCTTTAAGATCCCTTCCAATCCAAACCATTCTATCATTCTATGAAGGAAAACTTGGGAAAAAATGGTTCTTTGAGACTTAGTGGACATAGGAAAGCCTATTGCAAGGAAGCCTTAAAAAAACCAAAAACAAAACAAAGATAAGTGCAGGAGCAGACTGCAGTTAGAACAGATCAGCTCAATGCTTATTTTAAGAGACATAGAAATAAAACCTGCTTGACCAGAACAGTATAAAAGGAGACACCCAGAATCAGATTGCTGGGAACAACATGGCTGTTGTAGGGTATAAAAGTGCTTCCATAGTTCTCTCATACAAGAACAGAGACTAAACACTGCAACTGAGGCACCTGTTTCAGAGAAGGCTGTATCTGTCATCTAGTGAGTCCTCTCATTACCATAAATTCTTTGACCATGAACATCACATTTTATTAAATAGTGAGCAGAGTATCATGCGTCATCAGGCAGGAGAAAAAGTCAATTCTCCTCTCTAAAATAAGAGCTCCAGTGTGCTACTCACAAACTCTGCATACACAGCACAGGAGCAGAGCCACCCCAACACCATCACATGCTCATGAGCTCCACGTACAAAGCAGCAGTGACACCTCGTGGACGATATTCAAGTACAAATGTAGTAACTACAATTTCCTCTGAAGCATCAGCTTTAGCAGACCAATCACTAAAAGGTTACGGCAAATGTTTTTTGTTGCACTGAAAAAAAAATCAGCCTTTATTGAGTGCTGGAGAGGATAGTGCAAACAGCCCAGCAGCTTCATACAAAACTAGGCATGTCCTCCTGGAAGAGTGTTGATGGGACACTGCCTGCCTGTGGGGCCCTAGAGTAGGGTTTTAGCTAGAAATTAAACTCATTCCCACTTACTCTGATTTGGTTTACACCATAGTGCTGTCTCAGCATCTTGAGCTATAATGGAAAGCATCTTTCAGGAGCACAAACTGTACGGGACAAATGGGCACTCAGTCTGCAGGAGCAAACCTGTTCCCATATGAAGCAAGGAGCCCCGACATGCAACACAGCCGTGATCTCCAGCCCTCCCAAAGCCATGCACAGACTGCATTCCTGGGATGTTTAGCAAGCCAGGCTTTGCATAGCGCCATTGTGGCTGTTTCAAGGCTCTGGTTAGCCTGGTTCTACTCTTCATTTCACACTGTGCCCCTGAGTACTTCTATTCTCCAGGACTGCCAACGATAACAAACCAGGAGCAGCTGTGGACTCCCTCAAGGACAGAGAGGCCTTACAGAGACATCTGGATAAACTAGAGAGCTGAGCAATCCCCAGACATATGGAATTTAACAAAAGCAAGTGCCGGATTCTTCACCGGGGACACGACAATCCTGTTTATACATACAAATTGGAGGATAAGAGGCAGGACAATAGACCTGCATAAAGATATCTGGGGGTCTGGATTGATGGCAAGTCGAATAGAAGACAAAAGCGTGCCCTGGCAGCCAAAAGGGTCAACTGTGTCTTGGGGTGCATCAAGCACAACATAGCTAGCCAGTCGAGGGAGGTGCTTATTTCACTCTACGCTGAACTGGTGCAGCCCCACCTCAAGTACCATGTGCAGGTTTGGGTGCCTCAACGCAAGAAGGTGTGTCCAGAGGAGGGTGACTAAAATGGTGAAAGGCCTTAAGGGCAAGACTTAGGAGAAGCCACTGAGGTCACTTGGTTTGTTCAGCGTGAAGAAGGCTGAGGGGTGACCTGATGAGCATCCACACACCTTCCTCAAGATGGGCAGAGGAGGGGAGGTGCTGATCTCTCTCTGGTGACCAGCAACAGGACACGAGAAAATGGAATGAAGCTGCTTCAGGGGAAGTTCAGATTGGATATTAGGAAAATGTTCTTCGCCAAGAGGGTGGCTGGTCCCTGGAACAGGCTCCCCAGGAAAGTGGCCAGAGCACCAAGCCTGTCAGAGTTCAAGCAGCATCCGGATGACACTCTCAGTCATGTGATATAGTGTGAAGTAGTCCTGCGGAGGAGCAGGGAGTTGGACTCAATGATACTTATGGGTCCCTTCCAACTGGAGATATTCTACGATTCTGTTTTGGGTAGCCCATTTGCCCAGCCAAGGGAACAGTAACTATAGGCTCAAACCAGCTCTTTCTTCCTTGTGTGCTTCCTCTGTTCTGAAGCATGGTTTTCAGCTGGATGGCTGCTCTGGAAGTGAATGCTAATACTATACAGAATGCATCATTCCTGCTTCATTCCCATTCAAAACTGGATGGTACAAGCATTTTAAACTTTTTAGCTGAGAATGGCCGTATACATCTAAATACCCGCAACTCCATATACTGTGTGCAGGTGATGGAAGTAACTATTTGGACAAGTAACAGCTTATAGTACATAGAGCCAGTGCAACTAGGTCTCTCTTCTGTAGTCAGCTATAGATTTATTTCCAACCTCAAGAAGTGACAACTCTTAGTCCAACATTTTACAAGCACAAGCTCACTTGACACTTTTCCCTATGTACAATCCAGCAGGATATGATGTATGCTATTTATGTCATCTCTCAGCACACACTGTAACTAGAAATAAAACTAATATATTAAAACCATCTAACTTTCTTTTATCACAGTGAAGACTTGCAGAAGTTGTAATGTGAGCATAGAAACAGCTTCTATAAGCTGCAAGAGGAGTTCTTCGAATGGTAAGACTACGAACAACAATTCCCAATTCCCATGTTAAAAAGTGGTTGCTAAGTAAGAGCTCTGAAGAGAACAGTAAAGGAGTGGAAAACTTTCTCAACTCAAGGGAAACTCCAACACAATGTTTTGGCAAAGAAGCATCGCCAGATCCTTCCTTTGGTCCAGAATTACAGTCAATGTTAAATTAAAGCCAAGCAACACACCATATGTCAATCCATCCAGATTCACTCCATTGCAAGCCAGTCAACACACAACCCATTAGCTGCTGAAGACACACAGTAACCTCTACTTTACTGCCCAGCTATTTACTGTCACTGCCGAGTTTAATACGCTTTCAGACAAAGCGAGCGAACATACTAAACTTTGAGCATTTAAACTCTATCCCTTGCACACCAGATGTCTGGAGGAAAGATATAACTAAGCATTCAACATGCCCTTCTGGAAAAGAAAGTTAAATTATTTTCTTTCTAGTCACTAGAAAGACTGAGTAAGGCAAAGCATATGTTAAATGCATTCAACAGCAAACACTGACAGTAAAAGCTGAACTACCAAAACACAGAATCAATTACAATTCTTCAAATGGTTGGTTTAGCCTGGCATGAAGCTTGAAATGTTATGGGCTGCACATGTCTGTCAGCACACATCTATGACTACAAAGACTGAGTGGATAATCAGTATTAACAGTGCCTGGGGTTATTCACCTCAACACACAAAAGGCTATTCACACTAACACCTATGTGGTTTTAGGTTTAGATTAGGTGTCCAAATGGAGACCCTCTGGATCATACTCATACGGACTAAATTACTGAAATTCTCTCCTATGTTACACATTGTTTGGCTTGCTTGCAGTGATAATAACGAAAGCAGTATCCTGCTGAAGTGGACATAATCGAACCGTTACCATTAAAGAATAGCTAGATTTGTGATTTCAGGTCTTTGACTTGAAAACGCCAACTGATTTTTCAGTGAAATCTAATGTTTACTTAGAGAAAAGTGAACAAAATGCAACTTACATGCACCTTAAATAAATATTCCTCTTTTCTGGACAGAAATAAATACTCTCCTTTTAAGAAAAAAAAAAAAAACAAACCAAAAACAAACCAAAAAACTTCCTGGACAAGTTTTCCATCCATTCCCTACATTACCATTCTTACCAGACTGACCTATTTCAACTGTATGCCTGGCAAGCAATACAAGCTAGTTTGCTAGTTGAAAGGATGGATGTCTTCCAAGACTTAAAAAAAGTCCTCTCTGAGCAGAAACCAGCTCCTGAAAATGGCAGATACTTTCTCCTCCCAAGTTAGTTCTGCAAGTTGACTGCAAAAAAAAAAAAAAAAACCCGAGCGCACTGTTGTGCTCAGCTCAGACAGAACAATAGCTTTATTGTGAAAACTCTTTTTCCAAGCAGAAAAAAACAGACGTGAACAAATGAACAATTTGTCCAAACCCAGGAACCATCCCTTTTCCCAAGCAAATACCCTTCCAGCTCCATCTCTGGCCCACTGCACCTTAGGCTTCCCTCTTCACAGTTGCACAACTGAAACCAAAACAGAACAGCTGTGAAGCTATATGATAGACAGAGAGAAACAAACACACAGATGGACACAAACACACAAGCCACCCACAATCTTCTAGATAACCTTACTGGTTATTCATCTGAAGATGGTATGAAACATACCTACTTAAGCATAGGCTTCAAGCTAGACAGCCTAGAGACACCCCATTACAAGCCATGTCTGTGTCCAGAATACAAATGCTGTCACAAATGTCCTAACATCACAAGGCACTTACCTCACTGTTATTTTACTTCTGTAGTTTATTCCTACTTGTTGATTTGGTGTCCTTCTTCTCCTCCCAAGACAGATGTTCAGTGTAGAGTTCATCAAATTACTATTCTTAACAGGGATACGTACTAAATGAACTGCTATAGAAGAAAAACACTGTTTAATCATTTCATCTTCAGTGAAGAACAATGTAAGGCTATTTTCTCCAATAAGAACTGCTATCCTCCCTAGCCCTCTACAAATCCTGTGTTTTTTTCCCCTACAACTAGAAACTAAAGAGATCCTTTTCATCTTTCATGTAAACAGTATGATTGAGAATGAGATTAGTACCTGAAGTGTAGAAAAATGAAACTAGCCAGAGGCCATGGGAAATGCAGCAATGACATTTATTGGAATTTCTCCAGGCATTACATGAAAAATCTTATAAGTGAAACGGAGGATAAAGCACATTCAGTGCCTCTTAAAAAAAAAAAAAAAAAAAAAAGAAATGTATCTGAATAACCTTGATTCTTTGTAATACTACTACTGCAGTTCCTGGGATTGGCCTTGTGTGTACACACCAGCTAAAATGTACTCTGAACAAAACTGCAAAGAACTGCATTTTCACTTGGCATTTTCCCACCTAGTACAATACAATATTCTTGAAATACCTAGACAGATTCCACGTAATTTTATACACAGTGTTAAGATTTTTCACCCCAACTGTAAAAAGAAAGGCTGTTAAGTAAATCAGCATCTTTAATCAAATAAAACACCATGGAAGTAAAAACCAACAACAACAAATCCTCAGGACCCCCCAAGCCCCCAAGTTCCACAGCAGCGTGCAGCAAATCAACACTGTTGTTTCTCACTTTTATGTTAACATAAAGCATAATACTTAGAAAGCAGTGATATTCAGTCCTTGCTTTCTAAATCAGACAATCTTATGATAAAGACACTGCTGGATTTGGCACTTTGCTTAATTGTTATTCTTATTAAAAAGAATAAGTGTTTCCTGAAATACAGTATATAAATGGTAAAAGATAACATGAGCCATGGTAACACTCAATTAACAGTTCAGATATGCACTCCAAAACACGTAACTATTACACATTTGTCTAAGCCTTCTCAAAAATTCAACTCAAAAACATTTCCAAATCTATATGCATCTTTTTATACTTCTATAAACATATTCTCTCCCTTGAAATGATCAGAGCTTATCTCACCTTCTGCCCAGAATACACAATTTCATGACTTCTGTTTTAAAAAAGAAGACCACAAAGCAGTATTAAAAACAGGGATAACCAGGAAAGCATTATTAAAACTGCACTTGTACTTCAGAATCCCCTTTGAAATGCATATCCACTGTGTATGTGAAAACTGAAAGCTACAGAATATTTGAAACTTGCTTGGTCCTCTCTTGTGCACTTGAGCTCAACTCCCTGTAACCTGCCTCAATTTTCTTTTCAAATGCAATGTAAGAGTGGCTTCTTGGCTCCCGCTATGATAATACAAGGCTTCTTGCAGTATTTCTTTGGTTAAACGAGAACCTCTTACATGCCTAACTCTTATGACAGCCAAGTCTTCTGTGGAAAATTACTGTCAGAATAAATGCCATCCTACAGCCTTGCTTCCTTCCTCCTGTCATCATGACCAACCCCAGGAGAGGTGGAAGCAAAAAGGCTGGGAAAGAAGTAGCAGTCATTGTTAGCTCTTGCCTTGACAAGCTCTGCGTGTGTGTAATAGATAACTATTTCTTAGCTCTGAGTTACAGAGGCGGAGCTATGATGTGATGCGTTTTGTTTCCAGTTCCAACATGCATTTGAAATTATATTGCTGACCAGTACAGCCCAGGCAGAGGATGGCACTAGAGCTCTTTCTATATGAACCAACTGAAGATACTTATTCTGCTTATTGGTCTGTGCACACAACGTCAGTAGAATTAAAGAGAAGCTCGCATGAGTTCACATAGATTTTCCACAGAAAATGTGAAACATGCTGCTCTTTGGAGGGAAAATTACATTCTTTTTTTTTTTTTTCTTCAAGTATTATTCAACATACATATATATATAAAGACAAGTTATCCTCATTTCACTACAAGTACATCCAGAGTGAATTTGTAGATCACCATTACCTTGGCTTTGACTACTGAAATTTCTTTTTTCCTGTATGTCAATTCTAAATATACATCTACTCATCATAATTACATGTGAGAATTGTTTATTTCCCTCTTGTGATTTATTTACACAATCATAAAAAAATTAATAGCCTGAATTTGCATACTGACATTTGAAGGCCCATCTGTAGCTATGACCGTCCCAGCACTAGTTTTGGATGACACCATTGCCTATTGCTAAGTCCTTGGAAAGCAGCATGCTTGTCTTTTCTTTCCCTTTTTTTGAAGAAATGCTGCAGAGAAAACTCTGGTTTATGGCTTATTCCTTATTTTATTTTATTATTGGGATTGTAGTTCACTTCCTTCAGGAGCAGTTCACAGTCAGACAATGCTTCTGCTGGCAAATACTTTATTATCTGCTCAAGAGTCTTTTGATATGTTATCTTCTCCTGTTCCAGGGACTGAATTACAGTCTTCATTTTGTTCTCTCGAGTCAAAATAGTCTCCAGGCTGGATTCCAGACTCTGAATTTTAGCATGAGCAACCTGTAATCAATAACATTATTTTTATGATAAATTGAGACATTCTGAATATTGGTTTTATATTATGATATCCCATATGTTAAGGAAAAAAACATAATTACACAGGTTTCTAAGAGAAACCTGAATGGAGGTTGTAGTGAGGTGGATGTTGGTCTCTTCTCCCAAGTAAAAAGTGATAGGATGATAGGCAATGGATTCAAGTTGTACCAGGGGAAGTTTAGACTGGATATTAGGGAAAGTTTCTTTACAGAAAGAGTGGTGACACATTGGAAGAGGCTGCAGAGGGAATTGCCGGAGTCTCCATTCCTGGAGGTGTTCAAAAAAGCAGGTAAACGCGGCACTTTGGGACATGGTTTAGTAGGCATGGTGGCATTGGGCTGATGGTTGGACTGGATGATCTTACGGGTCTTTTCCAACCTCAATGATTCTATGATTCAATGACATCTGTGCAGGTAGATGATACAAGGCATGCCTACTTATCACACAGTATCTCCTTATAGTGGCCAGATCAATCTTACGGATTTCTGGAAGTTTTACAGTGAAAGGAGACATGCAAGTTGCAGCAAGCTAGTGACAGAACTGGATCTGCAGAGAAAAAAGGGATATTGGCACCTGGAGTAGCACTGGAAGAGATAGCCTGTCTGACAGTGCTGGAGCAATGGGAACCCTACACAATAAAGTAAATTAGCAGGATGGAGAGGTTAGAGGGAAAGAGAACCTCAACGTTAAGTCTAGAAGCAGACAGCCTTTCCTATTCTCTAAAAAAAGAGCTACAGTTTCCACTGGGAAAAAGTCTACTGACTAATAATCAGAAACCCTGGACCTCAGCAGCAGCAAATGTGAGAGAATTCTAACCACTCCTAGAAAAGGGCCCAAGCAGAGGAATGAAGGTACACAAACAAAGAGATAAATTACAGCATGGCACTCTGGAAGAACGGGGAGCTTTGATAAAGTCTTTCAAATCAGTCATTCATAATTATTCTACACCTATGGTGCATTTTCAGAGCAGAAGTGAAAGCACAGGTAGTAAACAATAAAACATAATAAGAAAATAGAGCAAAGATATTAATCATAAAAAAGTTGATTCCTGTTTTCAATATCAAAAGAATACAGAACAGCACCCTTAGTCCAGAAACACAAAGATAACAAGGACTTGATCTTTCCTTTATTCCTTGCTTCTATTTTCAGGTTTCAGAATCTGAAGGTGTTCTCTGAGCTCTTCTTAGTGATGTTCAAATTGAAAATATAACAAGAATGGCCTGGTGATGCAAGAGGAAGAGCTTGTCTTTCAGGAAGATGCAAGAAAATACACATTGAAACCCAAAATAAGTCTGGGCCAGGCTATGGAAGAAAGGGCAAATAGTGAAGGAGGAATAAATGACTTTTTTAAAACACTACCTTATCAGGCAGTCTGGTGGGCACTCAGCTGTATTCAGGTCTGCTAGGAGAGACCGTCTTTCAAAAGCAGAGTCTAAGCTTCAGCAGAAGGAAACAGAACAATACTGCCTACAAAGCTCTGGAGAAAGTAAGCCTACTGCACAATGAATTATTTCTTAAGACTTCCCAGCAAGTAAGCAAACAGGTGAAGGGACAGAGAACTTATTTTTCAGCAAGATACACAAATTTTGCCAACAGATTTTATGGGAGGTAAGGGTAGAGATATTTTAAGAAAAAGAAATCGAAATCAAGATGAAAAAGTCCAAGGAATGACAAAGGAGTTAGAAATACGTTTAGAATAAGTGAATTACTGTAATTGAGAGAACTGCTCAACTGCATAGGGTCTTGCAGTTAGGAAACTTTTCACGTAAATTTAAAAAAGACACTTACTCCTCTAGGCTGCATCATAAAAGTGATCTCTCCATGAGTTTATATTCTTAAATCATTTACCTGTAGCTTCTCCAACAAATCCATGTTTTGTCTCTTCAGATGACTGTTTGCCCTTTCCAGCTTCTCTAGGGGCTCACCCTCATCACAGGTATTCACGTTTTCCTGTAGCTCATCCTGAAGAACGTGATACTCAACTTCGTAGGCATGGAGCTGTTTTGAAATATCCATCTCAAACACCTGCCACCAGGGAAAACACAATTTTTAACTACAATAGAAAGCACTTTTTCCACATGAACGTTTGGCCAAGAGGCAACCCTGCATGATTAACTTAATGTTTTTTCCTGTTCCTCTTAAAAATGTATTTTAAGGGGATGTCCACAGTAAGAGCATTTTAGCATCTAGAGTTCTTAATGTAGCCATAATAAATCATAGATTTTAGAATAAATTGCATCATCACTTTTACAATTACCAAATACTATCTCTTACTATGAGACGTATCAGCAGAAAAAATCTACTTAATCCAAGAATTTTATTATGTGACCAAGTCTTATTATCTCTTGCTCAGGAATATTAAGACATTCAAGATGAAATTTTTAAATTCGGGTCTCACCAGCTTGCAATGAGAGCAGGATGACAAAATGAGGAAGAACAACCCAGAAGTCATAAGATCTCCACCCTCAAAACTAGATGTCTTAACTACAAGTGTCCATGTACAGACTTCTACAAAAACACTCTTTATGGTTACCCTTCCTTGTGTTTTGTCTCTGCATGAAGATAAACTATTTTCTTATTGGGATGCTTTTGTGACAAAGTATTGTGAAGATTATGGAACTGAGCATCTAGCAGTGATCGGATTGTATGATTCTTAAACATTTATGCATCTAGTTACAGCCTCTCAGCTTCTGAAAATTACCAAATAGTTTAGACTAGGAAGGGAAAGGTATCTACAGTGTTCCTTGTTCTAGAGATCACAAATGTGACACCAACAGAAGACATACACAGATCCTCAACAAAAGAAGTTCTGCATTATATTAAGTGTTCTTCAGGTAATTCAAATGAGGGAAAACTTTAAATTACATATGGTGTTCAAGCTGGGCAAGCGTCATTTTCCTCTATGTAGCTACCTGGTCAATTCTTCATCTCTGTATTATAGTCCTGCATAATGTCTACATTTTTCTTTCATTATCCACTATAAGATGACAATCCTGGGAACTACAATGCTGAGACAGCCAAATGATTCCACCTGCAGGCAGCCTAGGTAGAAGCAATAAGATATAGGTAGTCTACACGTGAATGCAGACTCAGACGGTTGCTCAGCACAAGACCACATTGCCAGTGTTGAAAGCAAGCGACCTTCATCTTAGAGCTGAGATGATCTGTGTATAACCATATCCACATCCACTCAGGCTACACAACCTGTTCTTTACTCATTCAGACCTGGCTTTGCACAAAGCCACTTCTACTATTCTCATCACAGCTCTGCAACCCCTGCAGACCACAGTACAGAAATTTAATTTCTAATAGCGTCAATTATATTGAACTACCATCTTTAGCATTGTTAGAATCAGTGACTTCTGAAGACAGACACTAAAGTCTATCAGGTTTAGCATGACAATCAAAATCAGCGCAATGAGGAAATTAAGATTTACATGTTGGTTAATAATGAATTCTTAATTGACAGTACTTTAAACATTCAGAGTTAACCGAGCCATTAGAACGCATCAGTATTAACTGCACCCCTGCATACTGAAATCGTTCTAGAGTTCTTCTGGTATATCCGAACTGCTACCTTAAGGGAGAAAAACTGCTCACAGGATCAAAGTTCAGGTACTAGACTGAGGTTAATTTTCATTTTGCAGCTTCAGTACAGAGGAAGAAGGTACAGAGGGATGAAGATCACAGAATCATAGAATAGTTAGGGTTGGAAGGGACCTTAAAAATCATCTAGTTCCAAACTCCCTGTTATGGGCAGGCACATGCCACTAGATTAGGCTGCCCAAGGACCCATCCAACCTGGCCTTGAACACTTCAAGGGATGAGGCATCCACAACTTCTCTGGGCAACCTGTTCCAGTGTCTTACCACTCTCATAGCGAAGAAATTCTTCCTAATGTCTACTCTAAATCTGCCCCTCTCCAGTTCATACCCATTCCCCCTCATCCTATCCCCACAAGCCTCTACAAATAGCCCCTCTCCAGCTTTTCTGCAGGCCCCCTTCAGGTACTGGAAGGTCATTATAAGATCTCCTCTGAGCCTTCTCTTCTCCAGGCTGAACACCGCCAACTCTCTCAGCCTGTCCTCAAAAGGAAGGTGCTCCAGCCCTCCAATCATATTTGTAGCACTTCTCTGGACCCGTTCCAACAGCTCCATCTCCTTCTTACGCTGAGGATTCCAGAACTGGACACAGTATTCCGGATGAGGTCTCACAAGAGAGGAATAAAGGGGCAGAATCACTTCCCTCGACCTGCTGGCCACGCTTCTTTTGATGCAGCCCAGGATGTGGCTGGCCTTCTGGGCTGCGAGCGCACATTGCCGGCTCATGTCGAGCTTCCCATCAACCAACACCCCCAAGTCCTTCTCTGCAGGACTGCTCTCAAGCTCATCATCTCCCATCGTGTACTGAAATCGAGGGTTGCCCCGACCCAGGTGTAGGACCTTGCACCGGCCTTGTTGAACCTCATGAGGTTCTCAGAGCCCCACTTCTTCAGTCTGTCCAGGTCCCTCTGGATGACATTCCGTCCTTCTGAAGTGGTACCTACACCACTCAGCTTGGTGTCATCTGCAAACTTGCTGAGGGTGCACTCAATCTCGCTGTCAATATCATTGCCAAAGAAAGGCAAGGCAGGGATCAATCATAGAATCACAGAATGATTTGGGTCAGAAGGCACCTTAAATAAAGATCATCCAGTTCCAAATCCCCTGCCATGGGCATAAACGCCTTCCACTGCATCAGGTTGCTCAAAGCCTCATCCAACCTGGCTTTGAACACCTCTGGGGATGGGGCAGCCACAACTTCTCTGGGCAACATGTTCCAGTGCCTCACCATCCTTGCAGGAAAAAAATATTCTTAATACCTAAACTAAATCTCCTTGCTTTCAGCTTAAAACCCTTTCCCAACATCCTATCCCTCCACTCCCTGATAAAGAGCCATTCCCCAGCTTTCCTGTAGGCCCTCCTTTTAAGTACTGGAAAGCAGCTATGGCAGACCCTCAGTCCTGAGGGACTTTTATCACTGGCACCAAGCACCTGCCAAACGGGATCCCTCCAAGGACAGGGTTGATGTGAAAAGGGGAAGTTGCATGAGGGCACCCTAAAAAGAAGGTAGAAGTCTTCACACAACAGAACAGCAAAAGTGTGCTTGACCTTGATTTTAACACAGATTGTAGAAACAGGGCCTCACCAACCTCCTAACTGAAGCTGATGTCAGGAAAGTTCCTGGTACCTGGCCCAGTGGAGCCAGAAGTTCGAAGGATCAGAAGTTGCTTTGATGCTGCCTCTTCCCACCAGAGCAAATTGTGCTTCCCATCACAAATTGTTGGACTGCTCATCCACTAGCAAGGAGCAAACACTGGGTTCAGCTTTGAAAAACAGGCTACTTTTACTGTTGTAGCGGTGACGTGAAATTTATTATCAAGGTCATGTTTTCCCAATAGCTGGGACAGAAAAGAATCTTGGTACTAAACCTTGAGAAAAAAACTGAAGTCTTCCTAAAATCGCAGTTCGAAACCTATTGAAATTAGCTCATATCCTATTTCTATATCAGTTACAGGGAAAATGATTCCTTTTCACTATAAACCGAAAGGAACATACTGAGAAGAGTTTTACATACACCTTAGGCATGATCTTTTATAAGTGAACTAAAGAGGGGAGGAGGGCAAGAGAAAACCAAAACTTACCTGGGTAATAATTTTTTCCATTTGAGGCTGAGTCATATCTGGAATAGTGGTTTTAAGAAAATCAACAATGTTCTCAAAACTCTCACATCCCATTATAGATGTTTCTTGACTGCTAAGTAGGCTCAGAGCTACTTTAAATATGACTTCAGTTCCTTGAAGAAAAATAATGTCTAAAAAAGAAAAACATTAAAATATATTGAAAACGAGAGCTAAAGTAATTAGCCAAATACATGTATTTGCTGAAATGTTTTAAATCAAGCTTACTGCAGATCTACCGAGTGCAGGAGAAGTGCAATCTGTCTTATTTCAACATGATGTTAAAGCATTTAAAAGCATTTTCTGTCATCTTACAGATGAGAGAGCATTAAAGAAAATACCACATGCTTGTTATGTCTGTAATAAGCATTTCATTATCATCTCCTGTAGGCTACAGATTGTTAACTAACAGCTAACTGTTGTTAAGTGCCTCTATGACTGAAAAGCAAGTGGGAAGTGGATCGCAACACAACATACTGACGTTTTACAAATCTGATCATAGTAACTAGGAACTCTTGTCTCAGTAGCAGCAGCAGACTCGCAGTTGAACGCAGCACATGAACAGTTCGAATAAGCTTCCTGTGCTGTTTGCTCTGTCACACCACCAAGAGTAGGGCTAGGAAACAACCTCAATTTCTGATCTTGATACTGAGAGGTCATCCTTGGCCCTAATCCAATATCACAGAGTAGCAACAGAATATCAGTGAGGCAGATATCTCACTCATACACAGCTCCTAGAAGTCTCCCTTTTCAAGACTATGATAGACATTCGAGCAGTGTATACAAGTCATTTATGATGGGTAGATGCTAAACACCTGTTCTAGGAGGTGACAATGACCCTTAAGACACTGAAGATGGAAGAATCCAAAGCATCACAGTGACTTTTCAATTTCAACATGTGAACATGCCTTGGCTTAGCTCGTCTACAGAGAAATGAACACTGACCCTCCTCACCCTTAAAAAAACACATCTGCAAATTCAAAGCCTACTGAAGTTATGAACAGAGACAGAAAACGAGAAAAGCACTTCATCCTAGAAAAAAAAAAATTAAAAAAAAAAAACAAACTTAAATATCCTGGAATTCAATAATCCTGCTGGGAAAGAAATGAACCCGTCACGTGAATAGCACTGAGAAACAGATACAGAAGTTGTTTTTTCACCCAAAGAGCAGTCATAAAAGTTTGCTGTAACAAGAAAGAACTTTAATGGAGAAATCGCTAAATCAAAAAGCAAAACCAAAAACCAAATGAATAACCTCCTCTTGCCCCTAAACCACCACACCAAAGTAAACTCAGCACCTTCCAGCAACAAATCATGAAACAAAACTCAGATTGAATCTCTTAAGAAAATACAAAAGGTGCCACATGGAAACAGAAAAACCAGACAGGGATGGGGGGAAAGTCTGATTTAAGTGAAAGTACATGACATGGGCCTAGCTCCTTGGTGTATAACTGAAAGCAGTGAGTTTTACATTAACAAATAGATGTTTTTAGAAAAATTCTGTATTACTAGAGATCTGATTAAGCTGGCAGTTCTTCTTGACAAGAAAAGAATACAAACCAAATACCTGACATGCTGATACTGCAAACGCTACAAGGCACAATCAATATTTAAGCTGCTGTACTAGACATTATCTGAAAAGTAGAGTACCATGAAAAAGCTAAGTGGAAAACGCAGCATTAAAAAACTGGGAAACTGTTCAATATACACATGAATAACTGAAACAGCCTTTAATTTCAAGTTCACTTGAATTTTTATTAAAAGGACTTTAGAATCAGTTATTCAGACACTTTTACTGAAACCCAGTACATCCTCTTTTTTACAATTTGCTAGTTCAACAAGATGAACTTTCCAATAGACATAGACTGAATACTTGATGCGTAAAATACATTTGCAACAATGAATTTCCTGCTGTTCACACTTCAAAAGTCTCTTAATAACAGCAAACAGACTTAGTTCTTCAAGTCTGATGTTTCAAAGAATACATTTTGTTCTTCCTCTTCGAAACCAAGCTGACACTTCACCACGAAGACCATTGTTACTTGCCACCAACAACAGTCACCCCAAGTGTCCCTAGTATGTAGAAAAACTCCCTGAGAGTTTCAAAACACAATGGACAACATTTTCTGTTTATTATTACAATAGAATAAAACTTTCTTACCAAATACTCTGGCCACAAATCCTAATGGAAACTGAGATGCGAACAGTGTAAGAAACCATGGTGCAGCATAAAGACTGGGACTGATTTCATTTTCTTCGAGATGATTATACAGGTCTCTGTGATAATCATGAAGAAGCCTTGAGAGCTGATACATCTGAATCTACAGAGAATGAGGGGATCAGAGGGGGAAGAAAGTAGAGAAAGAAAAGTTCAGCTTTAGTAATTTTTCCAAACCGCTCACCTTTTCCTCAAGGGAAATTAACTCCAATACAGAGGGCACTGCAAAATAAAGCTCAATTGTTGCCTAGGACCTCAGGGATATCTACTCATGTATAAACAACCGACCCCTAATGAATTCAAACCAACACAACAGTCAATAACAAAGAACAGCTTGAACTTGATTATTAATGTATCATTTCAGATTCACAGGTCTAACGTAAGATGAGAATATATTGATCTAACTTTATCAAGAAACCAGAACTTACAGTCTTGCAGCAACAAAAGCAGAAGTACCTTTTCCAAGATGCCCAAACTCTCCCTTACAGAGCTGAATGATTTCCGGCTAAATTTACCCTTTTCAGATTTCACCCTTTGAATTTTGTCCACATTTTTGCTGCAGTTAAAATTCATGTGCTACAGTCATCACTTCAGACAGCTTCTGTACTCACAAAGTACACCACATACAGTGAGTCATTAGAGGTTTAGCATATACATATTTCCCAGCATACCTCCCGTCTGCCAGTGGTCCAGAGAAATTTAAGATACTGATGCAACAAGTGCTGCTATACAACTTATAAAAGGTTGTAAAGAAATGTGGTTAAAAGGTGATCTTCATCACTAAAAATATTACTATGTAGCTAATTATTTCATTGAAATTTTCATAGTTTACATTCCACAGTTATGTCGTCCGTAGCCCAGAGTAATGCTTCTCTCAGAAGGCAAAAGATGAAAACCAGACACACATTGATTAGCTGTCAGGCCCAATTTTGCAGTCAACAGTGCCTTGTCCTTAGGTGAATCCATTCTCCAATGAGAAAATGACTTAGTGTGTCCTGCTATTTTCCTGCCTTTAGCGGTCATGATTTTTCCCTGCCACAAACTGACTGCACATGAAATTATCTATCTATGAGATCACTTCTCATTCAGTCACATTAGTTAAATTTGTGCATGATTCCAGTCCTTGCTTTAACTGCCAAAGATATCAACTAAGCATAGTATGGAACAGGTTGCCCAGAGAAGTCATGGATGCCCCATCCCTAGAGGTGTTCAAGACCAGGCTGAATGAGGCTTTGAGCAACCTAATCCAGCGAAAGGTGTCCCTGCCGACGGCTGTATGCTCTCTAAGGTTCCTTCCAACTCAAACAATTCTATGGATGGTACCAATAACAACCACATTTACATATGAAATTAGAATAGTATCACAGAGGCTATAAAAAAGTTGGACGGGTGCATTATGAACTAGGGATCTAGCTTATTACTTTTTCCACACAACTTGGAGGACACAGAAGTGATTAATAGCAGCCAGCATCGCTTCACCAGGGCCAAACCCTGTATGACCAACTTACTGGCTTTCTATGATGGGGTAACCGCAGAAGTGGGCACGGGAAAACCGATGGATGTGATCTGTCTAGATTTCTGTAAAGCCTTTCACACGATCCCCCACAACATCCTTCACTCTAAATTGGATAGAGATGGATTTGATGGGTGGACAGTAAGGTGGATAAGAAACTGGTTGGATGGTCACACTCAAGGAGTAGTGGCCAATGGCTCAAAGTCCAGATGGAGATCTGTGACAAGTGGTGGCCCTCAAAGGTCCATACTGGAACCGGTGCTGTTTAATATCTTTATCAACGATACTGACAGTGAGATTGAGTGCACCCTCAGCAAGTTTGCAGATGACACCAAGCTGAGTGGTGTAGGTACCACTTCAGAAGGACAGGACGTCATCCAGAGGGACCTGGACAGACTGAAGAAGTGGGGCTCTGAGAACCTCATGAGGTTCAACAAGGCCAGGTGCAAGGTGCAATCTTCAATAGTCTAGTTTGTCTTGGGCAGACAAAATTTGTATTTCTGTTTAGAACAGGATAACTGCCTGGGAGCAAACTTTGGGGAAAGAAATGTCATCTCATTTAAAGAGCAAACAGTACTACAAGCAGTAAACCTTCTCAAACTTATAAAGCATTTCCCCTAAGATGTCCTTTCAATGCAAGTTTCAGACTCATTTAAATCAAAAGCTGAAATCCTGGGCAGCTTAAATGCTCTCAAACCATCAGATGTTATCAAAAGTCTACAATTGCAGTATAACATATAAACACTAAGAAAGCATTTTTTGAGGGAAAAAAAAACCCACAACCATATATTTATCACAATTTGACACCCACTGGTTCAAAACATATTTGGGAGGGTGGAGGGGAACAAGATAGGGAAGAGGCAAAATTATGTTATTCATGTCTGTTAATTCATCACAACAAACTCATTATATTACACTTCAATCCACAGTAAAAGGCTCCTCCTTCTCATTTTTTGAATTAGCACACACAACTTCTTTAACTACAATCTTTTCTACTGTTCTGGTCATTGTCCAAATAAGCACCAAAATTGACTGGTCAGGAAAAGTGGACTGAAACTCTGAAAACTCCCCCTTAAGTTTTTACTTAAAATTAAGTGTTTGCCATGAAAAAAGAAAAAAAAAAAAAAAAGAAGCTGTCTCTTAGCTTTCTCTTTCTTCACTGTGGATTACAAGCTTTAACTCAACAGTGGTATAACCCTTCATAACATTAGGGACTTATGGAATATAATTTAAGTCAATGGACAGTTACATCTCCAGGCAAAAGATTCCTCAAGCTTTAAACCTTGAAGTTTATACAAATCTGAAAAGATTTTCTGACTCATTCCTAAGCAGCTCTGAGTATCCATTAAAGACTAATATTACACAGCATGCATCGTTTCATAAGCAAACTAAATCATTAAAAATTTGTCTGTTTTCTCTCTGTGTTTAGGGGTGGTGGTGTAGAGGACAATGAGAGAAAAGATGCGTAAACGATGAGGCAAGGCAGAGCAGTCCCAATTACAGATGCCTGTGGAGTACATTGACTGGCCACTCGGTGTCACTATTTATTTGACTTCGGAGTTACATGGAGAAAAAATCTACTTTTAAGTGCCTAAGGACTGAAGGAAAACTAAATGAAATTTATTTTTAAACTATGCCTGTACAAATGTAAGCATATCTGGGGGGTTTTGGCATAAGGAAGAGAGAAGTGAGGAAAATTAAGTGCAAAATAGCAGAAAAAGTTTGCAAACAGGAGATGATGGGGACGTGTGACAGGAAAAGTCTGCAAGTTCTGAACTTCTCTGTTTGCAAATTCAGAGTCAGAGAGGGGTTTGACAATAACATTTGCATACCCCTCAGAAACTCCAAAACAGCATAAGAAGCTTCATAAGGCCCTGGAGAACACGAGCAACCTCTGACAGCTCATTTAAGACTCGGTTTGCCTCAGAAGGACTGACTTACCTGTAATGACATCATGTCTGGCCTGTACTGCTTACGGAAGCCAAGGTCATACATGAGGAATTTCAGCATTTCGAAGGCCTGTTCCTCACTCATATGTAGAAGCAGCACTCCAGCTACAAAGCTTATACCTTGACAATAACCCACTTCTTTGTCCAGCAAAGAGTAAGCTTTCAGGAGATTAAAGAGTGATAGCTGTCCTGCTCCCAGGTGGGCAGAAAAGTAAGGATGCGTAGGGAATGTTCGTCCTGATGGAAAGAGAGAAAAGTGGTTGGTATTCAATAACATATAAAAATTTAATATAAAAACCCCCACAGATTTATCTGACATCTAGCACTTCTCTGTTTCTCATAGGCCATTTTTCTTTGCTTTCACGTGCAGTTTGTTTTTAATCAGATCAATCGTATTTTACCACTGATTTTAGACTGGATGCATTGAGCTCATTTCATATTCCCTTCTGTGCATAGAACTTTCAGAAACAACTGCTCAATTTCTGTATTTATGCTTTTCTGCATCTGTCAAAGAAATACACAAGAAACAAGTCAGAAAAATCTCCTAGCTACAAAACAGACGTACCTAGATCTACAAGGATAGCGTGCTGTTGAGCGGTCAGTTGTTTCAGGAGTTCTTTGTAAGAGATGTCGGGAGGCTGCTGCTTGTTTGGTAGTCTGTGTCTGACTCGATGTTGCACAGCCAAAAACTGCCAAATTTCTCCTCGACGACTTTTTGGTACACCTGTAGGTCAGTCAATAAACCAAGAAGCCTAAGCAAGGGCATATTTTTAGTGCTGTAACATAAGAATTTGCTTTGCCATAATCTTTGCCTGTCATAATCTTGGCTGAACCACTCTACAAGATGTCTTAGAAACAGCTTCAGAAGTTATCCACTCTGCAATTTTCCCTCAGTAGCCACAGTTCGATCCTATTAACTAAACATTAACTACAAACTTATCACAGAATTAGAGAACGCTTTGGGCTGGGAGGAACTTTTACAGGTCATCTAGGCCACCCCCTCCAGCAGAAGCAGGGACATCTTCCAACCTGACCTTGAATGTTCCCAGGGATGGGGCCTCCACTACCTCCCTGGGCAACCCGTTCCAGTGTTTCACCACCAAATTACAGTAACTACACTGAGCAGTACACTGCGAAACTGGTACAATTGGTACAAAAGCACGTTTTGCCACCTTCGAGCCCTTAGCCTCCTGCAGGAAAAGATGCACGACTATGCGCATAATGTGGATCATCCCGTTTAGAATGACTGAACTAAATTCTGAGGTGTGAAATATAGGGAGGTCCACCTCCATTTCCCCTTCCCAAAGGGGTTCTCCAGTCAGTCCATAGGCTTAGAGAAATAAGTACAGATTACAAAATGCTCAGTTCAAATCTAAAAGCATTAATGACGCATACTAAAGGGAGAACACAGAACCACTCATATGGAAAGGCAATATTTCTCCTAAGTCAGCCAAGCACCTGTGAAAGCACAAACTAAATCAAAATACTACTTTCAGACTCGTCCATACATCCCCCTGACCCTGCAAACTGATCTTTGAAAGTAAAAATAAATTGTCAACTCTCCCAACACTTTTCAGACAAATAATTACTTAACCAGGATACAAGTTAGGAAAAAAGCATATCCTTGTTCCCAACTCTGAACTGCAGTACAGCAGCAGAAGACAGGGTAAGAAGGGAAGCATTTGTTGGCAGTCTTCTGCAGGTCACTAACAGGAGCCTCCCTATTTCTCTACCACAATTTTCTTTGGTAGCAATTTAAACTTCCTTCTGTATCACAGCCAGAGTACATTGAAATATTATTTTTTAGCATCTGTAATACAGACATGAGATACTATGGAAGAGGGCACACCTGTGCAGTCAGACTTAACATCTGCATTATATTAACAAGACCCTCTGGCTCCCCTTCCAGCCTACACCTAGAATCATAGCATCATAGGATAGTTTGGATCAGAAGGGAACTCAAAGATCATCCAGCTCCAATCCCCCTGCCATGGACAAGGACATCTTCCACTGGATCAGGTTGCTCAAAGCCTCATTCAACCTGTCCTTCAGCACCTCCAGGCATGGGACATCCATGACTTCTCTGTGCAACTTGTGCCAGTGCCTTATCACCCTCACAGGAAAGAAAATTCTTCCTAATATGTAATCTAAACCTTGCCTCTTTCAGCTTAAAATCATTATCCCTCGTCCTATGCCTGCACTCTGTGATAAAAAGCCCCTCCCCATCTTCCCTGTAGGTCCCCTTTAAGTACTGGAAGGACTATGACACAGGAAGACTCATTTCAAGCCAAAACCCCCAGCCTTTCACTCAAGGAAACAAAATACTAAAAGACCATAGCCCAGACTGCACAAGATGCGGTCCTTCTGATGCTGTGAAGCTTGGTGGTGATTCCCCTAGGTTTTAGGCACCAGCAAGTAAAATCAGAGTGCCTGAAACTCAGAGTTTACGCTAACTGGATAGGAGTCATAGACCAGAAACCAGAATCCCACGGTGTCAGCTGCAGAAGCTCCAAGTTCAATCTTTGATGTAATAATACATGAGCACAACATGCTACCTTTCATGAGTATGAACATACATGTTTCTACATAGCTGACACTGAAAGCTCTAGACACAACAGAACTTATTTTCTGTTTGGCAGCAGGAGGTAAGTGCGTTTGCATAAAAAGAGGCAATTTTTTTCCACAATTTTTTGCTGCTGCAAAAAGTGTATTGCTGGCAGATTTCCTTTGGTATCAAAAGGCATTAACAACAACAAAAAAATCTTCTAACTTCACAGTTAAAAGCCATCCTACATATATACCTTCTTTCAAAGTTGAATGAATATCTTCCATGTCACATCGGATTTTGGCTCTGCAGTTTAATAACTTCTTATCCCAAATGTTTATGGCATCTTTCTGACATGTACCAACTTCATCATAGTCCAGTTTGACTTTTCTTGATTGGAGCTCATCTCTGCTTGCTGGAGGACAGAACACAAAGGAAGAGACATGAAACACTAGAGCATCAGAAAATTACAAGAAACATTAAACATGCAAAACCCATTCAAGTTAGATACATTTATCTGATAATCTGACTAGAGATAAATACGCCTTCTACAATTCATCAGATAATAGCTGAGATGGGGCCAGTCTTTTATCATAAGGTGCTGCAGGTAAAAATTTAACATATGTTCCTGGGCCATGAACATTAATAATTCATGAAGTACACGAAAACTATTTTTAAGGCTGGGGGCAAGAAGAAAAACCCACTTAACACAGTCAATTTTACCACATGTGCTGCTTCTTTCAATGGCAGATTTGGTAACTTCTCTCCTGTTTATATTGAACACTACAATTGGTTTCAGAAGGAAAGTTCCAAGCAGTTTATACTAGAGATTTAGGGAAGCAAGCTAAGTAAGTCTTTTAAACTGAAGTCTGTCACAACTGTCCCAGTTTTCCCATGTCCCTTAGGAGAGTCATTCACACTGCTACCAGGCATCATCAGGTTGACAAGAGGTAAATAGAAAGAACCAACACGAACCATATCCAGAAAGATGCATCTGTGCTGAAGCACAGAACTCGTGTTGCTGTATACTTAGCAGAGCTCCTGCACGGGTCTACCGGACACAATATATTTATTCCAGATGACTCACTATTTCTGAACTAAAGCTTGTAGAGTTACTATGGAATTTCAAAGTAGCTTTCATTTCCATTACTGAGAAATTAACTGCTGTTATCCTATTATACATGATATGATTGCAGAAAAACACTCCAATTCCTCATACTACTGGTGTAAAATAATTCGAATAAAGACCTGAATGCATCTTAACTTACAGAGACAGGTTTCATTATCACTGGACTGATTTGTACATTTCACAATGTGAGCTTTGAAATCTGTAATTGAATTTATTCCGAATTTGCCTTGATCCATGTGCAGTGCTTGCTCCTTGCAGGAGACTCCTTCCTCTTTCAGATGTACCACCCTCCCCATCACCATTTCTAGACCTCGTCTAGAGGAAGCTATCCTTGATGCAAATCATCCCGTGATTCTATGATGACTGTATGAAAGTCAATAAGCTTGCCCATTAATCATATTTGCCCTACATCCTATGCCAATTTTGGTTGCTTGCAACCATCCTCGTTAACGTTCTTCGTAATCATTGCTAGGTAGCCTGTTACTTTTTGTAGTTCTTATAGTTGATCTACTGTATAAAGAAACATTTAGCCACTCAGAAAAAATATGTTTGTGCAATTCACAGAACTTACCTTCTGTAAAACAAAGAGCTAATAGTATTCAAGTCTCCTCGACAGCAAAAAGAACAGGAAAAGAAGTTCTATTAATATTTTGCAAATGAAAATGAACAAAGCATTAACAGAAAAGCACTGAAAACAATTCCACAGCAATTCCAGTCTTAAACCAGTCCCATACAGCTGAATGAACTCATAGGTAAGTACCTGACTTCAACCAGAGAAACAGCTGCATTTGTGTTATTACATTTTGCATTCCTGAGATCTACATTTAATTGTAGGTTAGAACGTCAACCACTGCCCAAAACAGCACCTGTTTGGAATGTATCAGTTCTGTATATGTCCTGTCTATAAAAAGGCCAATGTTACAGCAGCCCACAGGAATGATGCCTAGAGATAGTCATTAAGACAGTTTATTTTTCACCCTTTGAAAATCAGACGATGAATTCCAACTAGCCAGAGCTCCAGTTTCACTAGCATTACTGACGAACCTGTATACAAAAATGGAGGTGTGCTCCTTGGAGCACAAACCAAGATGTGGGCTGGCAGATGAGTGCCAGTTTGGAGTCTCCACTGCCAAAACTCCTGTTTTCACCACAAATGATCAGGCAAGCAGAACTTATTTTCAACATATCCATTACAGAATGGAAATGGCTTATAATTAGGTGGTAAGGAACTGATTTAACAGATTTCAGTACTTCCAGCCACTCAAGGCGAGTACAGAAAAGAGTTTGTACCTCAGCAGCTTGTGCTACCAGAGGGAATAACATGATATTAGATGTCCAGCTTCCCCATCCCACAACAGCAGACTAACCATTTGCTAAAACAACAAATGAAGATTTTGGCTGAAGTTAAAACAGACTTCTCTGTATATGTCCCCTATGAATTTAGGAGTTTTCACAGAAGTGTGTGCCAACAGGGAGACAAACTGTAGACAGAGTGCACAGAGAAATACCCTACGTGTGTCAGAAATACACTCAAAGATATATGCTTGTAGGGACATGGAAAGACTTCTGTCTTGCTTTTTTCTTTCCTCTCCCTGCCTTCTTAGTAAGCACCACTAAAGAAGGAAAAAAGTTAACTGACCTTAGATCATTATGTTTTGTTTCAAGAATCAGACTACCATATAGTGGGGTTATACACCATATGGGAGAAGAAGCAGGCAGCAATTGCAGAGAACATTTGAAATTTTCAGTTTGCAGTGAAAGCTATGGGTCTATTATACTGAAGAACTTCTGTATGTTAGAATAGACATCACATCCCATCTTCTATCTGAGTGAGACTTGACCAGCCATACTAAACTGTCTTAGCCAGAAGCTCAGGCAGCTGACAAATCAGCTTGGCCAACCTTAGATGCATCAGTAACAGCATGCTGTTTTCAGTGTACAGTCCTCACTTTCTGAAAAAAGAAGTTTCTAACAAACCTCAAGAGCCAGTTGCTCAAAAATCATATTTGGATTCAAATATTCGCGAATTTCCACTGTGGTGTGGCTAATAAGGGACAGGAAACCTGGACAGAAGTGACACGCACTGCAAAGGACTGAAACGAGATATAAATTGTAAGGTTTATCATACCTAGGAGTTCACATGGCACCTGTTCTGACTTCACTTCACATTAGAATTCCTAGACTCAGTCAGTTATAACACCAACCATAGCAATCTTTGCCTAACATGCACTAAAAAAGGAAAAGTTATCACTTTCTTTTTTAACTAAGGCGACTCATGAAGATTTGGCAGGTGGACAGAAAAATTGGTAGACTGTGAGACAGAAGTGGGTGAACACATTTTTTTTCTAGTATAGTTCAGCAAAAAGTTACAGAACCATATCTCTGTTTGAAGCACCCAACACCAGTACAGTTTTCACCTCCAGGCAGTAGAATTTGTAATAGGTTTTAGGGGTATTTTCTAAATAGCTAACCTTCCAGCTTCTGGTTTTCTTTTTCCATTCGAAGTAACAGAATTTGTTGATGGATGGCTTTTCTCCACAGACTTTGTAGTTCCTCTGCATTTTTCCTCTCTCCAGTTTTATCTGGACCATCCTCATTTTGCAATACTAGAACAAGAGGGTCCTCCTCCAAAGGTGGAGCAAGAGGAGATAATGGTAACAATTCACTTCCGTCATGACCATCTGCAAAGAATCAGAAAGCTATTATAGGAAACTCAAGATTGTTTGGCATATCACGAAAATCTAAGTCACAGCAGAACAAAAATAGCTGTCCTCCATGTTTAGCAGTGAGGTGCTACTTCCAAAGACAGAAAAAATGAAGTTCAGCAGTACAGAATTATTTTTAAATACAGTCCATTATTTAAATTAATTCTATTTAAATGAAATAAAACTAAACAAAGAGTCATCCAATATTTCAACCCTTTTCCCTGCTAGCTCTTTCTAGAGTTACAAAGAAGGATTTATCCATAAAGTCTCCTTTACAGCTAAGCTTGTTCATGGGTGTGATTTGCCACACGCTCTATGCTAAAAACAATTTTTTCACACCTTCTAAGCTGCACTATAGGCAGTGCTGTAGCACTTTATAGTTACTATAAAGTTTGTCATCTACCTATGGTTGTGAATTCTACCAATGGGACTGTATCAACACAGCAGGATTTCAGATATTTCAGAGGTTTCTATCTTAAAATGACCTAAACCTATAAGAATTATTAACACACTCAACAGGTGCTGCATGCAGTACAATGATAAGGCAGAAAAATTACCATTTTCTGCAAACACTGCTATTATGTAAGCAGGCCAGGGTAAAAACTTGCTAACTATTAAAGAGGATATCTTTGTCAGCAAGAGGCAGTTCTTCATTTCCTCGCTACCAGTGCAGCCACAGCAGATTGCAATTCATTTGATTTTGATGACAGAAACCTCTACTCAAAGCTACAAAGTCAACTGAGCACAACTGTTGTCTAGTGAGGTTCTAGCATGCTCTTATCATAACAAGATGACTTCGTTCTCCCTTTCGGATTTTCACATGTTGCACTTCACTATAACAATAACTATTCAGTAACAACTGCTTGTTTATTTTCTTTAAAAGCACACACAGACCTGGATGCTGCATCTTGGAAGGAGATTTATTCAGAGGTGAAGCTACCTGCAGGAATATTCTCCGCCGCCAGGAGATGCGGCGAGGTGTGAGCGTGGCCCCCACAGTATTTAGAGATTCACTGCTGCAGATGGTTGGTGTTCTTTTCTTTCCCTCCCCATCACTGAACGAAAGAAAAAGCAGATGTGGTGATCAAAGTCAGTCATCTCTGGAGGAAAAAACTTTATTAAGTGTGTCTAATGCACAACCAAGCCTGCAGGAACATTTGCTGGGAAGCTTTAGAAAGCAAAGTGTGCTATGCGTGAGCTTCACCTTGAATACAGAAGTGCCCAGTAGTTTTCTTCTAACACAGTGCTGTAAAGTTTGTACTGTATACCACTAGGAAGAATTCATAGCCTTCATAAAATGCTAAGCTGGAAGCTCAGAATAAAAGCTAAATTTCCTGAAAAGGTGAGAGAAAAACATAGTAATACTTAGCCTCTAAAACAGACAGCAATGGGTTTTGCTTTGCCATACATTAGTCATACAAGGGCAATCTGATGCAACGCCCCCAACACCACAGATGCTGCTTTAGCAGGGCACAATGCTCCGCTTAGTGCCATTTTAAATGGCACGATGAGCTCACAGGTGAATATTTCATTGAAGGTAATGTTCTAGCCTTCTTATGTCATCTCTTTCCTACGCTTTAAGAAGCAGACACTTCACCTGCACAAATGGGGCCAAACGTCCTCGTGCTTCATCAGCATTTCCAGCGGGCAGAACGGAGCCTCTGCAAACAGAGGGCAAGCTCAGTTCCTACGGAAAGGACCTGAGTGGCCATGTAAAACTATATTTACACAGTAATTTTATAATAGTAGCTTATGCTACTGGAAGAGGCAAGGAGAGGACACAGGGAAGCTTTGCTACGAGGTCATTTTAAGAGGACACCAACCAGATCTGTCTACTGACTATCAATATCAGTGCTGTTTAATATCTTCATCAATGATATAGACAGTGAGATTGAGTGCACCCTCAGCAAGTTTCCAGATCACACCAAGCTGAGCAGTGCAGTTGCCACACCAGAAGAACAGGATGTCATCCAGAGGGACCTGGACAGACTGGAGAAATGGGCCTGTGAGAATCTCATGAGTTCAAGTGCAAGGTCCTACATCTGGGTCAGGGCAATCCCTGGTTTCAATACACGATGGGGGATGATGTGCTTGAGAGCAGCCCTGCAGAGAAGGACCTGAGTGGCTCTGGTCAATGAGAAGCTCGACATGAGCTGGCAGTATGCACTTGCAGCCTGGAAGGCTGACTGTATCCTGGGCTGCATCAAAAGAAGCTTGGCCAGCAGGTTGTGGGAGGTGATTCTGACCCTCTATTCCTCTCTTATGAGACCCGACCTGAGTATTGTGTAAAGTTCTGCAATCTTCAACATAAGAAGGATATGGAACTGTCGGAACAGGTCCAGAGGAGGGCCACAAAGAAGATTAGAGGGATGGAGCACCTCCCATATGAGGACAAACTGAGAGAGTTGGGCTTGGTCAGCCTGGAGAAGGCTCCGAAGGGAGCGACCCTCTAATACCTGCAGGGGGCCTACAAGAAAGCTGGGGAGGGACTGTTTACAAAGGCTTGTAGTGATAGAACTAGGGGGAATGGCTATAAACTGGGGAGAGGCAGATTTAGACTAGATATAAGGAAGAATTTATTCACTATGAGAGTGGTGAGGCACTGAAACAGGTTGCCCAGGGAGGTTGTGGATGCCCCATCCCTGGAGGTGTTCAAGGTGAGATTGGATGGGGACTTGGGTGGCCTGATCCAGTGGGAGGTGTCCCTGCCCACAGAAGAGGAGTTGGAACTAGATGATCTTTAAGGTCTCTTCCAATCCAAACTATCCTATGATTCTATGATCAACAGAGGAAGGACATTTAACTTCCAGAAGTACCTGAGCCACTTCTAGGAATATTTCAGCATTTTCCATTTGTGGTAGTAAAGTAGGTGCACATATCCCGTATAGCAATGGGAACATTGATTATCTGCCACAAATCCTTCCACGCAACCTCAACAGGATGACATATAACTACAGGCTTTTTCAGAAAACAGCATCAAATGTTATTGTGCTGCTGTGTCTGCAGCTTCATCTTCACCCTGCTGTATCGACACAGCAGTAGCGGCACTCAAACCTCTATCTTGTGAGGAATTCCCACACTATAACATGTCCCTAAAAACAGTTAGATGAAAGAAAAGCTCAGCAAGTTAAATGTTCCCTGTGTTTGTAGTGGCTAAGTTAGTTGCAGATGATCGCAGTTTGCCAGCTACACTCAGTCTCTCCACTCATGTGCATCTCCCATAGGAGGACAGGCTGAGAGAGTTGGGCTTGTTCAGCCTAGGGAAAAGAGCCTTTCCGGGGAGACCTTACAGCAGCCTTCCAGTACTTAACGGGGGGCCTGACAGGAAAGCTGGGGAGGGGCTCTTTATCAGCGAGTGCAGGGACAGGACAAGGAGGAACAGTTTTAAGCTGAAAGACCGGAAATCTAGGTTAAATATTGGTAAGAATTTTTTTCCTGAGAGGGTGGTGAGGCATTGGCACAGGTAGCCCAGAGAAGTCATGGATGCCCCATCCCTGAAGGTGTTACAAGGCCACATTGGATGAGGCTTTGAGCAACCCGGTCCAGTGGACGGTGTCCCTGCCCACAGCAGGCAGGTTTGGAACTGGATGATCTTTAAGGTCCCTTCCAACCCAATGATCACAGTAGTGATCATTAGAATTAAATCCAAAAAGCTCAGTCTCCTCATAATCTTTAGAAAAAAAAAGATATGCCTTTACCCACAATGAACTTATCTGGAGAATAATTTTTCTTCTACTGGCTTTAGATATAAATCCTAGAAAGTCAACTGAGGCTTCCTTTTTAATGGAGATCAAAACACTTTTAGGGCATGGTTCACTCCTAAATGAAGACGTTTCCAGTGACAGGCACAACTGGCCGTACTAGAATTCAGGAAAGAAGGTAGATAAATAGGCAGGATCAGCTCTGTAAATTTCAGAATATTAAAGACAATCACATTAGGATGAGAGCAACTGCGCTGCAGAAACACCGACTTCTCTCCATTTATTAATTTAGATGAAGATGTCTACAATCATGTGAGAGCCACTGTAGCCTGTATGTCCAACACCATAGTATCAGGTTTTCAGTTTGTGGCCACATGTAATCTAAACATGGATCACAATCATGTTCTATAGAGCAGTCAATACTTAAAGACCCATGTATAACAAGCAGAGTTGTTTCTTAACACATAGCTCCCTTGCTTTGCACAGGCCCATTTGACTGCTACAAATCAAACATCTTTCTAAAATTAACTCCAACTGAAACTTGCTCTGCTCCTGCACATTGAAGTTCACCAAACTTCAAGAAAAGCTGCCTGTTGCATTGCATGTGATCTCAGAGCCACACTTTAGGAATGTGCAAGTAAACATGATAATTCTTAGACACAAAAATGCACTGAAGTTTTAATAAAGTTTCCTAACAGTTAAATAATAATAAATAATAGCCTTCAGACTGTAAAGCATTGCCACACTGTGCTCAATTCCAACCTAACATACACTCACATGAGAACGCTAAGAACACCTCATGTTGAGCCTATCAGAGATAGGACTGTCTTCACTATGGAAAACAGTCAAAGGAAAAAAAAACCCAATGAAACAACAAACTAACACAAGAAAAAACACACTGTAAAAGACTTGAACTTCTCATTCATAAACCTTATGACACAACACACATTTGCAACCTAAATGTGGTGAAGTTTAAATAGTTTCATCCACCATAAGTTGGGTAATATATTTTGTTCTCTGTTAGCCAGTGCAAGTGACAGGTGGATTACCTTGATCATTCCTACCACATCAGCATTATTTATTTGGCACTTCTTTCTGACTATATTTGTTGTATTCACTTCATGTACCCAACTAGATCCCAGCACTTCATCTTTGCTACTACAGTTTCCTTACCATGATAGTTTAGGATGAGTTGCTCCCAGCAAAAGAGCTTTCACACAAATTCAAGACTAAATGGTATCAGAAACCTGTATACTATGAAATCTAAGTAGAAATAGTGTGGTCTTCAGGGAATTACTCCTAATTTGAAGATCTCCCCACCTTACAGTTCAAATTCCATTATAATGAAACACAGTACCTCGACTAGCATACATTACCAAATCTAGAGAGAGTAATATCTCAGACATTTCGGCTTGGAATCAGCTGACATTAAGGTGACCATAAAGACCTATGATATGTATCTCCACAACTTTCGTTTAAAACTTCAAACACAGTCCAATCTTTTCAGTTGTAAAGGATGTTACTAAATTTCATCTGGAAATTTGACTGATGCAGACAGCACAGCCTACCTGGTTCTGTAAGCAGGCAGTTCCAGTGTTTCAGCTTTTGCACAGTAGCACTTTAACAAGAAGCAGCCACGCATAATAACAAGACTGCAAGTCCAGTTACTGCTTTTCAGAAGCCTGTACCCAGCCCTTAAGTTATCCAAAACATTCATTCCATGTTGTTGCAGTCATATGACAAAAATATTAACAGCAGGAAAGTGGAGTAGGTAAATACAATGGGGATTCAGGGAGAGAAAAGAACACTAATCAATATCTACATTCCCCAAATCCAGAAAGCCAAGTTTAATAGGATCCAGCTGCTTGTACAAACTGACCTGGGCATTGGTTCAGCTTGGGCTAAGTCTGCT